>NC_089220.1:101281541-101588541 GCF_963924675.1 Phocoena phocoena
GTATAATATGTAGGTCTAGACATAACATGCATTAAGTATGATAGTGCTGCTTTAACTTGGCAACTAGACGGACATTATACTCTAGAATTTCTAATAGTTTTATTTCTATAAAAATATTTTATGAGACATAATTATATATTTTAAAACAATAATTTTACTGTTTGATACTCATTAATTTTAATTTCTATTTTGCCTTTTAATTTTAATTAAAAATTTTAAATATTTTAGAAAAAATAACTTTTTTGAAAATATAATACTTTAATGTTTCTATTTTCATTTAATTAACATTTTTGATGAAATATATTCAAATGCGTAGACTTCAAATTCTTTTTTAAAAGAAACTTTTAAATTATTTCTGTCAACATCACCAAATTACGTGAAAATCTTGGTTATAACAATATAGTGATTTTGATGAAATAAAGGCAAAAGGTGCATTTTTGTGGAATAAATATATAATTATGAGTCATGTATGTCTTTACTGTATTACTTACCCAAACACTGCTGGCACATCAACAGAACACTAAGACATACCCAATAATAATGAAATTCAGTAGTCTTGATATTTTGCTGACTTTCAGTGAAATAAAAAGTATAACTTTACATATTTAAACATTTTGCCATCATGAAGGTCTACTGGTTAAAGCAGAAGAGAACCTTATAGTTAAGGATTTATAAGTCTAGTTAAAAATTGTAAAATATTTAAATGTACAGTGGTTGGGTCTTCATTTCTCTTCTTTATATGGGTCTTCATTTCTCTTCTTTATATGTTAGGGGTGGGTCCAGATACAGGGAGCTGCTTTTCTCTATGGGCTTATGAGATCACTGTTTCTTTCTGTTCTGACTCTATGGGACTTTGCAGAGACACTTGGTTGGTTTGCACTGCTCTCTTATTGTTCATTGTGCTATGATAATCCTCCTGCATATTTTTAAAGTTTCCTCTGAAAAAGGCATGTAAATTATTTCCAGAAACACTGTTTTAATTTGAACTCAATACATTAATTGGCTGTTCATTGTAAAGTGGTTTTCATGTACTGTTAACAGGTTGAGTCGAGGTTGTTAGAGTTTTCTCTATACTGTAATAATTTTCTGTTTGGTTACCTTATTTCAATATGGAAAAGGCACTGGATCCGGATTCAGGAAACGCAAATTCTAGCCCTGATTATTCCCTTACTCACTGTGTTGAGCCACTGAACTGTCCCCTACTTCCTCCAATAGAAAATGTCCATGCTAATGTGACTGTATCCTCATGAAAAGTGCCAAACTTCGAATTAGGAGATCTGCATTGTTATTTTTTTAACTACAAAAGGAAAACAATTCCAATTTTTAATCTATGTTACAAAGCTATTCTCACAACTGTGGAATAAAGAACTAGGGCACGGTTGAGCTAAACAAGTTGTGGTTTCAGTAAAATGTGGTCATTACATCTTCATAATCCAACAAAAACAAGCATAGAATTCCTAGGAACTGAGGACTATAAAAGTACATAAACCAGTGTCTCACAACAAGGAGCTCTGTGTTCAGGCCAGCAGGGAGCATAGTTGAGGCATTATGCTCTAACAGGTGTACAGAGCTATAGAGATCAGAAGAGAGAGTGGTTATGTCTCCATGGGAATCAGAAGGATGGCATTTGAGCTGTACCTAGACTAGCATTTTGGCAGGAAGAATGAAGTAAATCGTGGAAAAGAAAAGTCTAACACGCCTGTAAAGGAAGGCTTAGGACATAGCCTAGATGATAAGCTAAGAAATTGATTTAGTAGAATGGGGAGCTAGAATAAACCAGCTTTCTATCTCGCCTTTTTACTGTGGGATATTATACGGGTTAGGTGGTAGCAAGCCCTAGAGAAACGTGATATGCAAGCTATTGCTATTCAACATTGTAAACAGCCAGGAAAAAGCAGAGAAAGGTCCAAAAGGTCTATGCATGAATCAAAGGATTCCCAGGAATGGGAGAAATTCCTAGGGCCATTGCAGGAGGAAACAAGATGATGAAAAAGAAAGAGTGGTGAGATGCCTGAAGGTGCTACTAAAAAAGAGGTAAGCTCTCACTCTCACTCCACTGGCTACAATACCTTACAAGGCAGACTGGTCTCTGTGTTAATCCTTTCTTCACCAAGTTCTATATCTTCTATCTCACTATCATTCCCCTGTCCTGCCCCTTCTCTCCACCTCTACTGCTGCTGCTTTGGTCCCGGTCCTCCCCATCTCTTGAATAGCATATGTAGCTGTGCATGATAACAAAGAATTTCAGTTAAAATTAAGTGATACCAGATGAGTTCCTGTGGTATAAGGAGAGCAGGATTGCTCCAAGCCACTAATTGGAAAAGAGGATTTCTGGACTATTGTAATACTTTTGTCCTTACTGCTTCTCCTTTTGTAACACCCTTTACATTACATAGAGTGGCCTTTCCACATCTTAAGTCTGATCATGGTACTCTTCTCATAGTGACTCCCCAATGCCTACAGGATGAAGCCCAAACTCCTTGATCAGAGCTGTGACTTTGGAGGGTTAATCGTATAACCATGTGTTACAGAAGAGATAATTTAGATGAAGACCATTTATTGAAGCCCAACAAGGGAACTGGCGGTCATCTAGTCCAGGCTTTCCTAAACTCTTCTCATCAGTTGTAAATATAAGAGATTCCTAGTTTCCTCCCAGGCTTGCTGGATTGTCTCCCAAGGAAGGGTCCAGAGTCTGTATGATTAAAAACTTGGGCTTCCCCAGAGCATTATCGTGTTCAGGTGGTTTAGGGGCCTGATGAAGAAACTTAAGTCCAAAGAGACACACTGATTGCAGAAGCCCAGAAAATGAGGGCCAGGACCAGAATGGAGGGACCAGAAAGGAAGGTAGCTGTGAATGGGACTGCAGACCTCTTGGCAATCTCATGCTAGAGCCAGATATTAAGGGCCACCTGGGGGCTCCTGGGAGTAAGTGATCATGCAGGGAGGGCCTCCCCCCGACCCTCATCAGCCCTGTGGGCACAACAGCAGGGCTGGAGGGGGCAGTGGAAGGGCGAGAGAAGGTGAAAAGTCCTGGGCTATGTTCCTGCTGAGGAACCAGGCAGAACATGGAGTACTTTTGCCCCAGGCTTCTAGTCCTCCAGAAACAGCTGAAGAAGAGCAAGATTTGCTTGACGGCAAAATTGTGAGTGAAGCAGAATTTGCCCCCTAATTCTTTCTCTTCCCCCAAACACTCCTTTGGGGTTTCCCAAATCTGTGTCTTCCCAATTGGAATTCTTAAGATCCCATGAATAAACTCTTTTGTTATTGAAAAATAAAAAAGTAAACTATTTCAGGCAATAGTAGAAATGGAAAAAAGTATTTGCAATAGAAGTTCAAGGGAGCCACCTTGCCCTTGAAACGGCAATTTTCTAAAGTTTGCCTTAAAGTTTTGTTCTGCCATTCAAGTCACATTTAATGAGCGAGGACCTTGTGTTAAGCACTGTGTTAAATATTTGGCATTCAGGAGAGAACAAGGGAAATGTGAAAAAAAAAAAAGAACAACAAAAGGAAAAGAACAAGTCTTGGTCCTTTTCTTTGAGTTGCTCATAGTCTGTTGAGGATAAAAATTCAACCAGATAATACTGTAAGACAGAGAGGTACATACCATATATAGAAGCCTAGGGAAGACAATAGTTAACCTTCTTTGGGTGGAACAAGAAGGCTTTACAGGGATACAGCTTGAATTTGGACTTGAATCATGAGAAGATTTTCACTAGGGAGTTAACAGGGAGAAGGAAGGACATTCCAAGCATAAGGAATACCATGTACAAGGGTTCAGAGGCATGGAAAAGTTCATCATCATCAAAGAAAAAACTAAACAAAATACATCAGTATGGAAAGTGTAGGGTGAGTGGCAAGGAGTAGAGGGAAATGACGCTGGAAAGGTAAGCTGGAGACGAAGGGTCAGGTTAAGCCATATGGCAGATTGTATTTTTCAAGTGACCTCACAATTATATATCCCATTCCACAGGATCTTACTTTCCTCCATCTGGAAGCAGGGTCTCTGTTCCCTCTCTGTGAACCTGGGCTGCCTCTATAACCTCCTGACCAATAGGACATGGCAGGAGTGACGCTGCATGACTCCCAAGGCTGGGTCATAAAAGACAATATGGCTTCTGTCCAGTGTGCTTCTTCTTCTTCCTCCTCCTCCCCTTCTCCTCCTGCCTCTCTCCCTCTCTCCCTCTCTCTCTGAACCCTTGTCTTTAGAAGTCAGCATGTTGTGAGGAAGGCCAGGTCAAAAGGAGAGGCTTGGTGTAGATGTTCTGGCTCCTGGCCCCAGCATCAGCCATCAGACGTGGGATGAACAGGACTTCAGATGATTTTAGCCAGTGAGTCTCTTTGCAGGGCCCTGGATACTGCAGAACAGACCACTCTTGCAATATTCTGCCTGGATTTATACCCACAGTAACCATGAGAGACAATTAGTGATTATTGTTGTTTTAAGCCACTAGGTTTTGGGGTAATTTTTTATGCAGCAGTAGATAATGGATACAGTCATGCCAAGGAATTGCAGTCTATCTTAAAAACACCAGGGAATAAGAAAACCATAATTCAAAAAGAGTCATGTACCACAATGTTCATTGCAGCTCTATTTACAATAGCCAGGACATGGAAGCAACCTAAGGGTCCATCAACGGATGGATGAAGAGGATGTGGCACATATATGCAATGGAATGTTGCTCAGCCATGGAAAGAGGCAACGTTGAGTTGTGGTGAGGTGGATGGACCTAGAGTCTGTCGTGCAGAGTGAGGTGGGTCAGAGAGGGAAAGACAGGTACCGTATGCTGGCACGTGTGTGTGGAATCTAAAAAGGGATGGTCGTGAAGAGCTTAGGGGCAGGACGGGAGTGGGGACGCAGACCTACTAGGGAATGGACTTGGGGATGCGGGGAGGGGGAAGGGTGGGCTGGGATGGAGTGGGGGAGTGGCATGGATGTGTGTACACTACCAAACGTGGGGTGGATAGCTGGTGGGAGGCAGCCGCGTGGTGCAGGGAGATTGGCTCCGTGTTTTGTGACCCCCTGGGGGGGTGGGATGGTGGGGAGACACAAGAGGGAGGAGATGTGGGGATGTGTGTATATGTATAGCTGATTCACTTTGTTGTGGAGCAGGGGCCAACACGCCATTGTGGGGCAGTTATACTCCAGTGAAGATGTTTTAAAAAAAAAAAACAAAAAACCACCAGGGAACCAGTGAAGGTATTTCATCAGTGAAGTGGCAAAAGAATTTCGAATTAGAAAGATAGCCCTGGTGTCAATATGGAAATAGGACGGTGGGGGAAGGGTGGCTTAGAGGCTGGGAAAACAAGGCTATGCCAGTTGTCCAGGCCAGTGGGAACCACAGGGCAGGAGAGTATCTGTGATTTCTTAGGAAAACTCTGAGTTTGGTTTATGAACTCTTTTACTTTTATGTACCCAAAAGGTGAGAGCCAGTAAGAACAGCAAAATTCTTGAGCTGATTCTTTCCCACCCTCCCTTACCACAACCTTTTCCTCTGCTCCCTTATCTCCAGGCCCTGGACTTTTAGAGTCAGTTTTCATGGTGCCCTCATCCTTCCCTATTGATGTCCACTGGCTAACAGTACACTCCTAGCTGGAGTCTTCTCCTTGCTTTCTCTCCAAGTATGAAGGTCCTGGTGCCAGTCTCATAACCTAGAGTTTCTTTTGCCTCTAGCTCATCAGTATTTAGGGTCTTACAGGGGTGTGGGAGGAGATGTTTGAGGAAAAGATGATCTCAACTGTTGGGGAGGTAGATCCTGGCCTTTTTAACATAGGTAAGTGAAATAATCATGAGATTTATATGACTTATACTATTTCATACTATTTTGCCACCAAAGATGATTGTAAATACTGAAGGAGTAACAACATGTTTATTAATACAGATGGTTTGATTATATAGTGTTAAATGCATAATATCATTCACCACTTAGAGCAAGACTCACTAACTGTTACCCACTGTCTAGCATATATAGTAGAATGTAAAAGTCTAAGAGATATTTAGGAAAGCAATGTAAGCTAAAAGTAAAATGAATTAAAATTCTTCCTTCACTTCATCTCTGCTTCATTCTTCCTACTAAATATTAGGCTCATCTCTAGATCTATCTAGGAGGAGTTGGCAATAATATCTTACATGTACTGTCATGGATTTAATATTATTCACCTTGGTAAGATTTTTGACTCAGTTTTTTCAGAATTACTTTATTGAGCAATTTGTTTCTATCAGGATCTTTTATATTCATTGTCTTACTCAATCCTCACATAAATCCACAAAGTAGTATTTTACCTCTATTTTAGTTAGGAAAACTTTTCTGATTTGACATGCTGAAGGTTAAATAGCTCACAGTGATAAAGTGGGACCTTGAAGCTAGGTATTCTGATGCTCAAATTCAGAATTCTTTTCACTGTGGGCCAGAAAGTATGGAGGACTCAGGCCGTATCTTTACAATAGCAGTAACTGAAGGCAAACTGCATTTGTTGGTTATAGCCATATAACTTTTTTTTATCCACACAGTGACAAACTGACAGATGATACTCACAAGGGTGGGTGGATGCTCCAATCTTAACTGCTAAGCCTTTTCATACGTAGAAGTTTTCACTAGCCTTGTATGAACATCTTCCCTAGCATCTCCATCATTCTCTATCACATTGTCAGAATCTGGCAGGCAGTCATGGTGCTTAAAAATCTCAGATTCTGGAGCAAACTATTTGGATTCAGATCCTAAATCGGCCTCGTGAGTTCTGTGATCCTGATCAATTATTCTTCCTCCCTGGGCCTTAGTTCCTTCACCTTTGAAATACAGATAATAACAGTGTCTATCTTGTGAGTTTGTTGTTAGGATTAAATGAGTTAATATAGACAAAGTACTTAAAACATTACCTGAAACATGCTAAATGCTATGTAAGCATTAGCCATTATTTTTATCACTATCGTTATTATTACCACAATTCCAGGAACCTAAAGGCAATCGATAAATAATTATGAAATCAGTATGGCAGTTTAACAACACACATTCATGTGTATATGTATGTGGGGATGTGTGTGTAGCTGCTTTTTTTCCCTAATTTTCCAACCAAGATTTAAGGGTTCCCACTGTCCGGTACTTGAAAAATCTCTTTCTCTCTTTGATCATAATGATAACTTAACAAAATAAGTGCTGTCTTGTATTAGTCTGCTAAAGCTTCCATAGCAAAATATCACAGACTGAGGAGCTTACACACAGAAATTTATTTTTCTCACACTTTTGGATGCTAGAAGTTCAAGATCAAGGTGTCAGTTTTAACTTATTAACCTCCTTTAAAGGCCTTATCTCCAAATATTGGCTACATTCTGAGGGAGATGGGTTAGGTTTAAAACTTTAATATGTGGGGGACACAATTCAGCCCTTAATGTGATTATTTAGATTATGTTTACATGTCTACTGGGTAGGAGCTGTGGTCCCCCACTAGAGTTATGTAAGTCCCAACAATTTCCAAGGATATTGTCCCAGGTAATAGGAGATATATATAGACATGTGGTTTAAATATGGTAGCTTATAAAATCCTCTTGGGCTTTCAGTTGGATTGCCGAGTTCTAAACGAAAATACATGAGATGAAAGCCACCTCTGAGGGCCCCATGTGCAACCAGTCATCAACCTGCCAGGGGCTGCTGCGCATATTTGCAACACAGAACCCTGTGGGACCCAGAAAGTGGATCTGCTGAAAAATGCTAATGTTGATCAGAACATTTTCTGTGGGTTAACTTCAAAAGTTTTTGATAAACTTGAAAATAAAGTTAAAACTTGAAAATAGCTATACTTGGCCTTTTCCAGGAAGTCAATAGAGGACCTGAACAGAAAGAAAAGGGAGAAGACTGGCCAGCAGGATGGCAGAGTAGAAGGATGTGAACTCACTCCTTCCTTCTTACAAAAACACTAAAATCATAACTAATTGCTGAACAACCATTGACCAAAAAAAAAATGCTGGAAGCTACCAAAAAGATACCCTACAGCCAAAGACAAAGAAGAAGCCACAACAAGATGGTAGGAGGGGCACAACTGTAATAAAATCAAATCCCATACATACCAGGTGGGCAACCCACAAAATGGAAAATAATACCACAAAAGTTTTCCCACAGGAGTGAAAGTCCTGAGGCCCACATCAGGCTTCCCAGCCTTGGGGTCTGGCAACAGGAGGAGGAACCCTCCTGGGAATATTCCATACAGGGAATATGGCTGTAAAGGCCAGTGAAGTTTGATCACAGGAATTCCACAGGACTGGGGGAAATAGAAACTCCACCTTGGAGGGCGCACACAAGGTCTCATTCACACTAGGACCTAGGGAAGAAAGCAATGACCTCATAAGAGACTGGGCCAGATCTCCCTGTTAGTATTGGAGGGTCTCCTGTGTAGGTGGGGCATGGCTGTGGCTCACTGCAGGGACAAAGACACTGGCAGCAGCAGTTCTGGTGAATACTCAGTAGTGTGAGCCCTCCCAGAGGTTGCCATTCCTCCCCCCACCCCCTCCCCGACACCAAGACCTAACCCCACCCAACAGCCTGTAGGCTCCAGTGCTGGGACGCCTCAAGCCAAACAAACAATAGGGCAAGAACACAGCTCCACCCATCAGCAGACAGGCTACTTAAAGTCTTCCTGAGCATGGCCCTGCCCACCAGAGGGACAAGACCCACTCCACCCACCACTGGGCAGGAACTCTCCCACCAGGAAGCCTGCACAAGCCTCTGAGACAGACTCATCCACCAGAGAGCAGAGAGCAGAAGCTAGAAGAACTACAATCCTGCAGCCTGCAGAACAGAAACCACAATCATAGAAATTTAGACAAAATGAGATGGCAGAGGAATATGTCCCAGATGAAGGAACAAGATAAAATCCCAGAAGAACAACGAAGTGAAGTGGAGATAGGCAATCTACCAAAAAAGAATTCATAGTAATGACAGTGAAGATGATCTAAGATCTCGGAAAAAGACTGGAGGCACAGATCAAGAAGATGCAAGAAATATTTAACAAAGACCTGGAAGAACTAAAGAACAAACAAACAGAGATGAACAATAAAACAACTGAAATGAAAAAATACACTAGAAGGAATCAATAGAAGAGTAACTGAGGCAGAAGAATGGATAAGTGAGCTGGAAGACAAAATGGCGGAAATCACTGCCATGGAACAGAATAAAGAAAAAAGAACAAATAGAAATAAAGACAGTCTAAGAGACCTCTAGGACAACATTAAATGCACCAACATTCACATTATAGGGGTCCCAAAAGAAGAAGAAGAGAGAGAAAAGACCTGAGAAAATATTTGAAGAGATAATAGCTGAAAAATTCCCTAACATGGGAAAGGAAACAGTCACCCTAGTCCAGGAAGCACAGAGAGTTCCAGATATAATAAAGCCAAGGAGGAACATGCCAAGACATATAGTAATCAAACTGAAAAAAATTACAGGCAAAGAAAAAATATTAAAAGCAACAAGGGAAAAGCAAAAAATAATATACAAGGGAATTCTTATAAGGTTATCAGCTGATTTCTCAGAAGAAACTCTATAGGCCAGAAGGTAGTGGCATGATATATTTAAAGTGATGAAAGGGAAGAACCTACAGTGAAGAATACTCTACCCAGCAAGGCTCTCATTCAGATTCAACAGTGAAATCAAAAGCTTTACAGACAAAAGCAAAGCTAAGGAAATTTAGCACCACCAGACCAGCTTTGCACCAAATGCTAAAGGAACTTCTCTAAGCAGAAAAGAAAAGGCCACTACTAGAAACAAGGAAATTATGAACGGAAAAGCTCACAGGTAAAGGCAAACATAAAGTAAAGGTAGAAAATCATCTGCACACAAATATGATATCAAAACGAGCAACTGTGAGAAGAGGAGAGCACAAATGGAGGATACTGTAAATGCATTTGAAATTAAGACACCAGCAACTTAAAACAACCTTGTGTATATATAGACTGCTACATCAAAACCTCATGGTAACTGCAAACCTAAAATCTACAGTAAATACACACACACAAAAAAAGAAAAAGGAATCCAAACACAACACTAAAGTTAGTCATCAAATCACAAGAGAAGAGAACAAAAGAGGAAGGGAAGAAAAAAGACCTACAAAAACAAATCCAAAACAATTAACAAAGTGGCAATAGGAACATACATATTGATAATTACCTTAAATGTAAATGGATTAAATGCTCCAGCCAAAAGACATAGATTGGCTAAATGGATACAAAAGCAAGACCCATATGTATGCTGTCTACAAGAGACCCACTTCAGATCTACGGACACATACAGACTGAAAATGAGGGGATGGGAAAAGGTACTCCATGCAAATGGAAATCAAAAGAAAGCTGGAGTAGCAATACTTATATCAAATAAAATATAATTTGAAATAAAAACTGTTACAAAAGACAAAGACACTACATAATGATCAAAGAAAGCAGATATAATAACTGTAAATATATACACACCCAAACTAGGAGCACCTCAATATATAAGGCAAATACTAGGAGTCATAAAAGGAGAAATAGACAGTAACACAATAATATTGGGGTCTTTTACACCCCACTTTCATGAATGGAAAGATATCCAGACAGAAGATCAATAAGGAAACACAGGCTTTAAATAACAGATTAGACCAGATAGACTTAATTGATATTTATAGAGCATTCCATCCAAAAGCAGCAGAATATAAATTCTTCTCAAGTGCACAAGGAACATTCTCCAGGATTGATCACAAGCTCGGCCACAAAGTAAGCCTCGGTAAATTTTTAAAAACTGAAATCATATCAAGCATCTTTTCTGACCACAACGCTATGAGCTATGAGATTAGAAATCAACTACAAGAAAAAAACTGTAAAAAATGCAAACACATGGAGGCTAAACAATATGATACTAAGCAACCAATGGATCACTGAAGAAATCAAAGAGGAAATAAAAAAATATGTAGGGACAAATGAAAATGAAAGCACAACAATCCAAAACCTATGGGATAAGGCAAAAGCAGTTCTAAGAGGGACGTTTATAGTAATACAAGCTTACCTCAGGAAACAAGGAAAATCTCAAACAACCTAACCTTACACCTAAAGCAACTACAGAAAGAAGAACAAACAAAGCCCAAAGTTAGTAGAAGGAAAGAAATCATAAAGATCAGAGCAGAAATAAGTGAAATAGGAAACAAAGAAAACAGTAGAAAAGATCAATGAAACTAAAAGCTGGTTCTTTGAAAGGATAAACAAAATTGATAAACCTTTAGCCAGACTCATCAAGAAAAAAAGGGAGAGTGCTCCACTAGGAAGCCCCCACACTTGCAGGGATGGGGGTAGATTTGGAGCCTCAGAGGAGAGCGCAGCAACAGGTGTGCATACAGCAAAGCAGAGAGTCCTGCACAGAGGGTCGGTGCTGACTGGCACTGCCCAGCCTGAGACACTTGTCTGCTCGCCTGCCGGGGCAGGTGGGGGTTGGGTGCTGAGGCTTGGGCTTTGGAGGTCAGACCCCAGGGAGAGGACTGGGTTTGGCTGCTTGAAGACAGCCTGAGGGGGCTAGTGTGTCACAGCTGAGGGAGTCCAGGAAGAAGCCTGGGTTCACCAAAGAGACAAGGGACCATTGTTGGGGGGTGCACAAGGAGAGGGTCGGGCCCACTATAAGAGCTTCTTTCTCCGTGTGTTCACAGGCAACCAGGCACTGCTTACACGAGATCCAGAGGTGGGCGCAGACCACTACCACTGCCGCCACTACCACCAAGGGTCCTGTGAACAAGTGCAGGTAACTGCCCACACATTCCTGGGATTCTGCGCAGCCCGCCACTGCCGAGGGTCCCACGATCTGGGCCCAACTACCCCGGGAGATTGCATGGCGCACCTCAGGCTGTTGCAACTTCCCGCTGAGCTCTGCCACCTCAGGCACTCCCTGCACATCACATTTGTGGCTGCCATATCCATCCCTCTCCTCGGCCTGAGAGAGCAAGTGAGCCCTAATCAGCCACTGCTTTTGCCCCCTCTCTCCTGGGTGGGGAACAGATGCCTGAGGGTGGCCCACATGCAGAGATGGGGTCAAAACCAAAGCTGAGCCCCAGGGGCGCTGTGACAAAAGAAGAGGAACGGAAATCTCTCTGTGCAGCTGCAGGAGGAGAGGATTAACTCCTGGCCGTTGGCTTGGTAAACCCTGCACCTGTGGAATATCTGAATAGTCAATGAGTGTTCCCACAATTGAGGCTGGTCTAGCCTTAACAACTGTAGACATTGGGGGAAAGTACATGAGGGAACTTGGGCCAGATCAGAGTCTGAGCTGGCCCCACAGTGCCAACATCAAGTCCAGAGACCTACCTAGAGGTATTGGAGGACTTCCTGGGGAGGCGGGGATTGGCTGTGGCTCACTGTGGGGGAAAGGACACTGACACCTGAGGCCCCAGGAAAATATTATTATTACTATAATTTTTTGTTTCATTTTGTTCCATTGTTGTTCTTTTTAAATTAGTCTTTTGTTATTTTTGTTTTTTTATGCTTTTATTTTTAATATATTTTTTATTTTATTCTTTTTCTATTTTTACTTTACTGTTTTGTGATATTGTGTTTTTTCCTTATTTTTGTTTTTTGTTTTGCTTTGTTTTTATTGCTTTTTAAACTAAATTTTCTATTTTTACATTACTTTTTTGCTGTTTCATGTTTTCTCCTTTTTTCTTCTTTCTTTTGTTTTATTTTTATCTTTTTTTGTATCACTTTTGTGTGTGTGTTTTATGCTTTCTTTGCCTTTTTTTGTAGTTTGCTTTCTGCTTTTGATTTGTTTTTTGTTTTTGTTAGTTCAGTTATTATTGTTTGTTCTGTTTTTGGATTCATTTATTTGTTTGGTTGCTCTCTTCTCTTTTGTTTTCTCTCTTCGTGTGTGTGTGTGTGTGTGTGTGTGTTTCTTTGTGGGTTTTTCTCTGTTTGATTTTGCTGTTACCATTTCTCTTGGGAGTTTTGTTTGTCTGTTTGTTTTCCTTTTTTTAAAAAAATTCCATGCCATGCAGCTTGCGGGGTCTTGGTTCTCTAACCAGGGGTCAGGCCTGAGCCTCTGAGGAGGGAGAGCAAAGTCCAGGATGCTGGACCAGCAGAGAACTCCTGGCCCCAGGGAATATTAATCAGCAAGAGCTCTCCCAGAGGTGTCCGTCTCAACACAAAGACCCAGTTCCACCCAATAGCCAGCAAGCTCCAGTGCTGGACACCTCATGCCAAACAGCTAGCAAGAGTAATCCAGCCCCACCCATTAGCAGACAAGCTGCCTAAAGTCATACTAAGCTCACAGACATCCCAAAACACACCAACTGATGTGGGCCTGCCCATCAGAAGAACAAGATCCAGCTCTATCCACCAGAATGCAGGCACTAGTCCCCCCCACCAGGAAGGTTACACAGCCATTGGACCAACCTGACCCACTGGGGGAAGACACCAGAAGCAAGAGGAACTATGACATGGCAGCCTGCAGAAAGGAGAACCCAAATACAGTAAGTTAAACAAAATGAGAAGACAGAGAACTATGTTACAGATGAAGGAACAAGGTAAAAACCCACAAGACCAAATAAATGAAGAGGAAATAGGCAATCTACCTGAAAAAGAATTCAGAGTAATAATAATAAAGATGATCCAAAATATTGGAAATAGAATGGAGACTATACAAGAAACATTTAACAAGAACCTAGAAGAACTAAAGAACAAACAAACAATGATGAACAACACAATAACTGAAATTAAAAATATACTAGAAGAAATCAATAGCAGAATAACTGAGGCAGAAGAACGGATAATTGAGCTGGAAGATAGAACAGTGGAAAAAACTGCCATGGAGCAGAATAAAGAAAAAAGAATAAAAAGAATTGAGCACAGTTTCAGAGACTCTGGGACAACATTAAATGTACCAACATCTGGTTTGTAGGGGTCCCAGAAGAAGAGAAAGGCAAAGAGTCTGAGAAAATATTTGAAGAGATTATAGTCAAAAACTTCCCTAAAATGGAAAAGGAAATAGTCAATCAAGTCCAGGAAGCACAGAGAATCCCATACCGGATAAACCCAACTAGAAACACACAGAGACACAAATTAATCACACTAACTAAAATTAAATACAAAGAAAAAATATTAAAAGCAGCAAGAGAAAAGCAACAAATCACATACAAGGGAATCTCCATAAGGTTATCACTTGATTTTTCAACAGAAATTCCGCATGCCAGAAGGGAGTGGCAGGATACATTTAAAATGATGGAAGGGAAAAACCTACAACCAAGATTACTCTACCTAGCAAGGATCTCATTCAGATTCGATAGCGAAATCAAAAGCTTTACAGACAAGCAAATGCTAACAGAATTCAGCACCCCCAAACCAGCTTTATGACAAATGCTAAAGGAACTTCTCTAGGCAGGAAACACAAGAGAAGGAAAAGACCTACAATAACAAACCCAAAACAATTAGGGAAATGGTAATATGGATTATATGCTCCAAACAAAAGATACAAGCTGGCAGAATGGATACAAAAACAAAACCTGTATATATGCTGTCTACAAGAGACCTACTTCAGACCTAGGGACACATACAGACTGAAAGTGAGGGGATGGAAAAAGATATTCCATGAAAATGGAAATCAAAAGAAAGCTGGAGTAGCAATACTCATATCAGATAAAATAGACTTTAAAATAAAGACTGTTACAAGAGACAAGGAAGGACACTACATAATGATCAAAGGATCAATCCAGGAAGACGATATAACAATTGTAAATATTCATGAACCCAGCATAGGAGTACCTCAATACATAAAGCAAATGCTAACAGCTATAAAGGAGGAAATCGACAGTAACACTATAATAGTGGGGGACTTTAACACTCCACTTAAACCAAAGGACAGATCTTCCAGACAGAAAATTAATAAGGAAACACAAGCCTTAAATGACACATTATAGACCAGATAGACTTAATTGGTATTTATAGGACATTCCACCCTAAAGCAGAGAATACACTTGCTTCTCAAGCGCATACGGAACATTCTCTGGGATAGATCACATCTTGGGTCACAAATCAAGCCTCAATTAATTCAAGAAAATTGAAATCATATCAAGCAACTTTTCTGACACTATGAGATTAGGAATCAATTACAGCAAAAAAAACCAAACAAAAAACACAAACACACGGAGCCTAAACAATATGCTACTAAGTAGCCCAGAGATATCAAAGAGGAAATAAAAATAAATAAATAGAAACAGGGCTTCCCTGGTGGCGCAGTGGTTGAGAGTCCGCCTGCCGATGCAGGGGATGCTGGTTTGTGCCCCAGTCCAGGAGGATCCCACATGCCATGGAGCTGCTGGGCCTGTGAGCCGTGCCCACTGGGCCTGTGCATACGGAGCCTGTGCTCTGCAGCGGGAGAGGCCACAGCAGTGAGAGGCCCACGTACCGCAAAAAAACCCCAAACAAACCAAAAAAAAAAACCCATAGAAACAAATGACAATGAAAACAGGACGACCCAAAATCTATGGGATGCAGCAAAAGCAGTTCTAAAAGGGAAGTTTATAGCAATACAATCCTACCTCAAGAACAATCCCCATAAACAAGCTAACCTTACACCTAAAGGAACTAGAGAAAGAAGAAGAAGAACAACAACAACAAAAAAAAAACCTAAAGTTAATAGAAGGGAAGAAATCATAAAGATCAGGACAGAAGTAAATGAAATAGAGACAAAGAAAACAATAGCAAAGATCAATAAAACTAAAAGCTGGTTCTTCGAGAAGATAAACAAAATTGACAAACCTTTAGCCTGACTCATCAAGAAAAAGAGGGAGAGGGCTCAAATCTATAAAATTATAAATGATAAAGGAGAAGTTACAATGGACACCACAGAAATACAAGAGATCATAAGAGACTACTACAAGCAGCTATATGCCAAAAAATAGACAACGTGGAAGAAATGGGCAAATTCTTGGAAAGGTACAACTTTCCAAGATTGATCCAGGAAGTATTAGACAATATAAACAGATCAATCACAAGTAATAAAGTTGAAACTGTAATTAAATATCTTCCAACAAACAAAAGTGCAAGACCAGAAGGCATCAGAGGTGAATTCTATCAAACATTTAGAGAAGAGTTAACACCTATCCTTCTGAAACTATTCTAAAAGTGCAGAGGAAGGCACACTCCCAAACACATTTTATGAGGCCACCATCACCCTGATACCAAAACCAGACAAGGATACCACACACAAAAAGAATTACAGGCCAATATAGTGATATGAACTATAGATGCAAAAATCCTCAACAAAACACTAGCAAACTGAATCCAGCAACACATTAAAAAGATCATACACCACGATCAAGTGGGATTTATCCTGGGAATGCAAGGATTCTTCAATATACGCAAATCAATCAATGTGATACACCATATTAACAAGCTGAAGAATATAAACTATATGATCATCTCAATAGATGCAGAACACACTTTTGACAAAATTCAACATCCATTTATGATAAAAATTACCACAAGTGGGCACAGAGTGAACCTACCTCAAAATAATAAAGGCCATATATGACAGACCTACAGCAGACATCATTCTCAATGGTGAAAAACTGAAAGTATTTCCTCTAAGATCAGGAACAAGACAAGGATGTCCATTCTCGCCACTATTATTCAACATAGCTTTGGAAGTCCTAGCTACAGCAGTCAGAAAAGAAAAAGAACTAAAAGGAATACAAATTGGAAAAGAAGAAGTAAAACTGTCACAGTTTGCAGATAACATGATACTCTACATAGAGAATCCTAAAGATGCCACCAGAAAACTACTAAAGTTAATCAATGAATCTGGTAAATTTGCAGGATACAAAATTAATGCACCAAAATCACTTGCATTCCTATACACTAACAACGAAAGATCAGAAAGAGAAATTAAGGAAACAATCCCATTCACCACTGCAACAAAAAGAATAAAACACCTCAGAATAAACCTATCTAAGGAGTTAAAAGACCTGTACTCAGAAAAGTACAAGACACTGATGAAAGAAATCAAAGATGCCACAAACAGATGGAGAGACATACCATGTTCTTGGATTGGAAGAATCAATACTATGAAAATGACTATACTGCCCAAAGCAATCTACAGATTCAATGCAATCCCTATCAAATTACCATTGACATTTTTCACAGAACTAGAGCAAAAAATCTTAAAATTTGTATGGAAACACGAAAGACCCCGAATAGTCAAAGCAATCTTGAGAAAGAAAAATGGAGCTGGATGAATCAGGTTCCCTGACTTCAGACTATACTACAAAGCTACCGTAATCAAAACAATATGGTACTGGCACAAAACCAGAATTATAGATCAATGGAAAAGGATAGAAAGTCCAGAGATAAACCCATGTACCTATGGTCACCTAATCTCTGACAAAGGAGACAAAAATATACAATGGAGAAAACACAGTCTCTTCAATAAGTGGTGCTGGGAAAACTAGACAGTTACATGTAAAAGAATGAAATTAGAACACTCCCTAACACCATGCACAAAAATAAACTCAAAATGGATTAAAGACCTGAATGTAAGGCCAGACACTATAAAACTCTTAGAGGAAAACGTAGGCAGAACACTTTTTGACATAAATTGCAGCAAGATCTTTTGTGACCCACCTCCTAGTGCAATGGAAATAAAAACAAAAATAAACAAAGGAGACCTAATTAAACTCAAAAGCTTTTGCACAGCAAAGGAAACAATAAAGAAAACAAAAAGACAACCCACAGAATGGGAGAAAATATTTTCAAATGATGCAATCGACAAGGGATTAGTCTCCAAAATTTACAAAGAGCTCATGTGGCTCAGTATCAAAAAATAAACAATGCAATAAAAAAAAATGGGCAGAAGACCTAAATAGGCATTTCTCCAAAGAAGACATAACAGATGGCCAAAACGCACATGAAAAGCTGCTCAACATCACTAATTATTAGAGAAATGCAAATCAAAACCACAATGAAGTATCACCTCACACCAGTCAGAATGGCCATCATGAAAAAATCTACAAATAATAAATGCTGGAGAGAGTGTGGAGAAAAGGGAACCCTTTTGCACTGTTGGTGGGAATGTAAATTGATATAGCCACTATGGAAAACAGTATGGACGTTCCTTAAAAAACTGAAAATAGAACTACCATATGACCCAAAAATCCCACTACTGGGCATATACCCAGAGAATATCATAATTCAAAAAAAACACAGGGACTCTAATGTTCATAGCTTCACTATTTACAATAGCCAGGACATGGAAGCAACCTAAACGTCTGTCAGCAGAGGAATGGATAAAGAAGATGTGCTACATATGTACACTAGAATATTACTCAGCCATAAAAGGGAATGAAATTGGGTCATTTGTAGAGACATGGACGGACCTAGAGAGTGTCATACGGAGTGAAATAAGTCAGAAAGAGAAAAGGAAATATCTTACGATAATGCATATATGTGGAAACTAGAAAAATGGTATAGATGATCTTATTTGCAAAGCAGAAATAGACACAGACGTAGAGAACAAATGTATGGATACCAAGGGGAAAGGGGTGGGGTGGGAGGAATTGCGAGATGGGGATTGACACATATACATTATTGATACTACGTATAAAATACACAACTGATGGGAACATACTGTATAGCACAGGGAACTCTACCTAATGCACTGTGGTAACCTAAATGGGAGGGAAATCCAAAAGGGAGGGGATATCTGTATGTGTATGGCTGATTCACTCTGTTGTGCAGTGGAGACTAACACAACACTGTAAAGCAACCATACTCCAATAAAAGTTAATTAAAAGAAAAAAAAGAAAAACAAAAACCAAATGAACTTTTTGGCCAACCCAATGTATATATCATGTTGAATTACAAAAGTCTGAGATTCAGAACATTTTTTTCCTAGAATTTCTTTTTTTTGCACAAATCCGAAAATATGGTCAATTTCCACAACATGGTTTCCAGGCCCAAACTTGATTTTTTTTTTCTTTTTTTTTTTTTTTTTGGTAGAAAGCAGCAAATGAAGGAAAAATAGGAAATGGAAACACAGATGATCCTGTCAGGTAGCCATTTCTCCTTCTCAGCCACACCTGGTGATTCACTTCTCCTTCTCCTAAGGACCAGGGCAGTATTGAGTGGATGTCTGTACCTTTCCTTTCCCCTGATAATCCTTCTTCTTCACCTCCACTCCTCAGGCTTTTGTTTAAACCTCCTCCTCCAACAAATCTGTAGTGACTGTGACTTGTCAGTGTTATATTCTCCCACAATCTTAATTACAACCGTGGGAAGATGTTTTTCCCTTTTTGTTTAAAAGAATTTTGGCATCACTGAGCAGGCAAACTATATATTTGAGATAGAAAGACTTTTAGATACCCCTGAAATCCTATAATAAGGACCTGCCTACTCACAAGATGGGCTTTTCAGTCACCATCAGAAAGGAGAGGTCAGACATAGGAGAAAACATTATCTATGAAAGCCAAGCATAAGTAAATGAGTCTGTGAAAAGTGCTTGAGCTTTGGAGAGACAATTTATCTGAATTTCTAAAAAGACTAGAATCCCCATTATTACGGTGGCATAAGCTGGGGGAAATGTTCCATTACAGTGAAAAATATGCTCTAAAATATTGAGAAAAAAAATTCTGTCTTAAGCAGAACTGAACTGGTGATAAAGCATGATGCTTAAAAAAAAATTATCCAAAATTATCTTTTTAAAAATAAGAAGGAAATTTTTTCATAAGAAAAATGTGCTCCTATTACACAAAGTGTTTTTAATTTTTTTAAAAGCAAAATCTTTTCATATGCCTGATGGTTTTATTTTGATTGCTTTCTATTTACTTATTTTTAAAGATGCCTATATTGGTCCAAACAATTAAGATGAGATATGTTGGGCAGCGATTGGTATAGGATCTCCAAGCAAATGTTCAAGGCCCAGATAAAGGAAGAATAAAGAATTTTAAATGTTCATAGTTTCTCTTTATTACTCTAAATATACAGCAGCCTGGGGAAGAGAGGAAGAGACCCAGCGCCTGATGCACTGCAGAAGAAAGCTTTGCTAGGGCAGCCAGGAGTTAACCAGGCCAGGGCCTCTGTTTGGAGGGTAAGTTAAGAAAAAGTGCTGACACCTACCCCTCCCAATGTTTCCTTGTAGCAGGAGGTAGACTATCTTATGTTTCTCAAGCTGATCCCTAATATACCCTCACCTACAGCTCTTGCTGCTGAATAAGTATTTTATGGATTTCCATCAAAGTGCCCTTTTTAGTCTAGTAATTTATCCTTCTGAGAAACTTAGAAGTTCCCTGCACCTTTAAGATTGAGTGGAATTTCCACAAAAACAGGCATGAAGCAATGAGAAACAATGAAAAGTAAGTACCCACAATAATTTTCATTTCTTCTCTTCCTGTTAACTCCTCAAATTTACTTACAAACATCATTCATTCACTCATTCATTTATTCATTCAACATTTATAGGCCTAAGAGCCTGGCTTTATGCTGGGCAAAAGTAATATGAAGATAAGAAAAATGAACTCCTGGTAAGATGCTGATTGGATCATCAATGGGATATAAACATTAAAAAATAAATCTGATTCAGCACTAGAAACTTGTAAAGGGTGATGTTCAGATATTAGTTATTGTAGAAGAATTTCTCCTGATCATAGTTTATATAGTACTGGATTAAAGCAGGGGCCAAACTCTGACTTTCCTCATGTAAAACAGCAGTGAACTCTCTGGTCATTCAAAGGTTTGACAGTCTAAAATTGGTCAAAAGATTTGTAATCACTTGGTGGGGACAGTTCTACTCTAGCTCAGAGAAGCGGAGTCCCCATGAAGTGGCAGCAGTGGCAGCAGCAAGGAGACAGGTCTTTTATATTCAGTATAAAGCAGAAGCTAATAAAATTAGGTTCTTGATTAGTAGTTGAACAATTTTTTGTGTGTTGCTAATTAAATGCTTTGTATTTGCTTCTTCTAATTAGAAAACTGGTTTCATTTGCTTTTTACTTATTAGTGGTCCACAGTTAATAAATCAGTAGATTGCATTTAAAAAAATCTCGATGTGGGGCTTCCCTGGTGGCGCAGTGGTTGAGAGTCCGCCTGCAGGTGCAGGGGACACGGGTTCGTGCCCTGGTCCGGGAAGATCCCACATGCCGCGGAGCGGCTGGGCCTGTGAGCCATGGCTGCTGAGCCTGTGCATCCGGAGCCTGTGCTCCACAATGGGAGAGGCCACAGCATTGGGAGGCCCGTGTACTGCAAAAAGCAAAAAAAAAAAAAAAAAAAAAAAATCTCGATGTGATATGTATATACAATGGCATATTACTCAGCCATCAAAAAGAATGAAATAATGCCATTTGCAGCAACATGGATGGACCTAGATATTATCATACTAAGTAAGTCAGAAAGAGAAAGACAAATACTATATGATATCACTTATATGTGGAATCTAAAATATGATACAAATCAACATATCTACAGAACAAAAACAGACTCACAGATATAGAGAACAGACTTGTTCTTGCCAAAGGGGGAGGGGGGCAGGGGAGGGAAGGATTGGGAGTTTGGGATTAGCAGAAGCAAACTAGTATATATAGGATGGATAAACAACACGGTCCTACTGTATAGCACAGGGGACTATATTCAATATCCTATGACAAACCATAATGGAAAAAGAATATGAAAAAGAATATATATATATATATATATGTATAACTGAGTCACTTTGCTGTATAGAAGAAATTAACACAACATTGTAAATCAACAATACTTCAATAAAATGTTTAAAAATTTACATTTAAAATTTAAAACTTAAAAAATTTTTGAAAAACTCCTAAAGCAATCAGAAATCTTATCTAGGTGCTGGGCAAAATGGATCAAAGCCTAAGTAAATCATGCTAATATTTACTATCCAAGTAGCATTACAAAATACAAGTTTCAAAATTAAACAGAGGGGCAAAAGGACAAGTTATGCATTTATCTGTCCAGTTGAATATTTTTTCCATAGAGAAACAGCTAGTGGAACCAAAAGTAGTATCTTGTTGCTATTAAAGTCACCCTGTCTAATACAAAACTTACTTCAAAACTTTGTATCTGTGAACCTGGGTAAAGAATAAAATTATTAGATATTTTAAAAGTGAAAAGTTTAGCCCTGGTCTAATTTGACATACTTAACAGCAATTACATGTGAGCCCAGTTAATAAGAATGGATTATTTAATGAAAATAGTAAACAGTTAATGCTTACGATGTGCCAGGCATTATGCTAAGCACTTAATCATCACAACATCCCTCTGAGGTAGATACCATAATTACCTCCATTTTACAGACAGAGAAACTGAGGCATAGCAAGTATAAATTATTTGCCCGAAGTCATGCAATTGCTAAGTGGTGAAGATGGGATTTGAACTCACAAGATCAATCTCTAGAATCTGATCTCTTAACCATTTCACTTTGATAGCTAGGAAGAATATCTTATTTCAGAAACAACTACCACTATCACAGCATCTCAGCATAGCAAGGTAAGTTTGGGGATCTGCTGGCCCTGAATTCAAGCCAATTACCAGCAGTGTGTCTTTGGGCAAGTTACATACTCTCTAAGCCTTGGCTCTTATGAAGATTCAGTGACAACATATATAAGGCAGTTAGCACTTGGTAAGTAATCAACAGATGTCTGCTATTAGAAGCATTAGCTATTAGCGTGACAACTGGAAAGGCCTCAAGTTTATTGTTTAAGCAGTTCATTTCACAAATCTGGGAACCAAAGCTCAAAGAAATGAAAGCTATTCTTAGGGCCTCATAGCTTGTTAGACTTCTCATCTCTTCATTCATGCAGGCATTCTTACACTTACTCATTGAAATGAACACGTTAAACATTTATTTTTTAACAATTTACAAAAATCCACACAGATACAGAACACAAAACCACACACAGTGTGGAACACTTCTTAAACCATTACCCAGATCAAGAAAAAGAACCTTTGTACCTACCCTAGAAGCCCCTCCAGGTGCCCATCCTGATGACAACCTGTCCCTCTTTCTGTCTTGACTTTTACAAGTAATCTCTTCCTTGTGTTTGCTTTTGATTTTGTGACTTGAGTGTGTGTTCCTAGATAGTACCATGTAATCTTGCTCATTTTTAAAATTTGATATGTACTTTAGGTCTCTTTTACTCTACAAATTCTCCCTTAATGCTTTTCTTTTCCTTATAATTTATCTTTTAAAGAACCTGGGTCATTCAACCTGCAGTTTCGCAAAGTCTGGGTTTTGCTAACCTCATCCTCACACTGCAGTTCAGCTTGTTTCTGTCCTCTGTGTTTTCTGCAAATTGCTGGATCCAGAAACTGGACCAGATCCAAGTTGAATCTCTTTGGCAAAGTTACATGTGACATTGTGTTCTTTCATTAAGAGGCACATAATGTCTAGTTTTTACTCTTTCTTTTTTTTTTTCATATTAGCAGCCATTGTTCCTCTATGCCTAGATCCATTAATTCACTGGGGGTTGCAGAGTGGTGACAGTCTAATTCTATCACTTTATTTTCATGTATTAACTGGATTAAACTTATAGGGAGACACTCACCTCATATATTATCTACCCTGTGGTGTAGTTCATATTGGTGAGAAGGATAAATTCTTGAATTTTTTTTCTTTTATTTAACCAGGTTTAAAGATAATGAACAAATTCGGAAGATGGTAAATTAGTTTTTTTAAAGTTGTTTTGCATTCATGGATTTAAACATATTTGATAGAGTTCAATCCATTACAATTCTTATCTTCGCTGAGGCTCAACTTTTCCAATCTTTGCTGATGGGAACCTTTTCAAGTTTACGCCTAAGTCCTTCTGATAAATTCTAGAACTCTTTGATAGCATCCTTGCTATTTGGTGTCTCAAGATGTTCTATGCTTCTCTGGTACAGTTCCTGTTCCAGATCTGGAATCAGCCACTTCTCCAAGAAGTGATCATTATTTCTAAGCCTTTTCAGTGAGTAGAGAGTATACATATATATATACACATGCACATACACACATTCATACTGGTGTTTCCAATTCAGATTCAAGACTACAGAATTTTTACTTAACCCCTATTTAATCTGTATCCCCTTTCTTTCACACTGAGAATTTTGGTTTTCAAGGACACAGGTGATGATAGAATTAAAATTACAATATCCTATAACCACTCATTTACTTTATCCTGATTTACAACTCTACAGTCTGACACTACCACTACTAATTATGATTACTGAAAATAGTTACCAAAGGAATGGTGGGCATATGCTATCGCCATTCTTTCCCCATGTTTATGGTTTTATATATATATATATATATATATATGTTGTACACTGAAATATATATCTGTTATATACCATCACCTCTTCCTCTTAATCTGAGTTCTGTAAGAACTATATATTTAATGCTTACCACCAGTCCTTATGCTGATGTCTCCATAATTACTCTGGTTGTCTGAAGTTTGTTCTTGAGTACATTCCTTAAGAAGGGCTCATGGGAACAATATTTCCTGAGTTCTTGCATATTATCATGTGTTCTTTATATTTTAAGGTGAGTTTTAATAAGGATATAAAATCCTTGGTTCATATTTGCTTTCCTTCAGTATCTTAAATGTTACTCCATTTCTTCCTGGCATTTAGCATCATTGTTGCAAAAGTCTGTGATAATTGCATTTTATTTCCCTTATAAGTAACATGAAATTTTTAAATTGAAGGATAGCTGATCTACAATATTATATGTTACAGGTATACAATATAGTGATTCACAATTTTAAAGGTTATATGCCATTTATAGTTATTATAAAATATTGGCTATATTCCCTCTGTTGTACAATATATCCTTGTAGCTTATTTTACACATAATAGTTTGTACCTTTTAATCCCCTACCCCTGTGTTGCCCCTTCCCCTTTCCCTCTCTCCACTGGAATAACATACAATTTTTTTTTTACATCTTTATTGGAGTATAATTGCTTTACAAGGGTGTGTTAGTTTCTGCTTTATAACAAAGTGAATCAGTTATACATATACATATGTTCCCAAATCTCTTCCCTCTTGCGTCTCCCTCGCTCCCACTCTCCCTATCCCACCACTCTAGGTAGTCACAAAGCACCGAGCTTTTTACATTTTGGTACATGACTCTTTTTGAATTATGGTTTTCTCAGGGTATATGCCCAGTAGTGGGATTGCTGGGTCATATGGTAGTTCTATTTGTAGCTTTTTAAGCAACCTCCATACTGTTCTCCATAGTAGCTGTACCAATTCACATTCCCACCAGCAGTGCAACAGTGTTCCCTTTTCTACACACCCTCTCCAGCATTTATTGTTTCTAGATTTTTTGATGATGGCCATTCTGACTGGTGAGAGATGATATCTCACTGTAGTTTCGACTTGCATTTCTCTAATGATTAATGATGTTGACCATTCTCCCATGTGTTTGTTGGCAATCTGTATATCTTCTTTGGAGAAATGTCTATTTAGATCTTCTGCCCATTTTTGGACTGGGTTGTTTGTTTTTTTGTTATTGAGCTGCATGAACTGCTTGTAAATTTTGGAGATTAATCCTTTGTCAGTTGTTTCACTTGCAAATATTTTCTCCCATTCTGAGGGTTGTCTTTTGGTCTTGTTTATGGTCTCCTTTGCTGTGCAAAAGCTTTGAAGTTTCATTAGGTCCCATTCGTTTATTTTTGTTTTTATTTCCATTTCTCTAGGAGGTAGGTCAAAAAGGACCTTGCGGGGCTTCCCTGGTGGTGCAGTGGTTAAGAATCCGCCTGCCAAGGCAGGCGACACGAGTTCGAGCCCTGACCAGAAAGATCCCACATGCCACAGAGCAACTAAGTCCGTGAGCCACAACTACTGAGCCTGTGTGCCACAACTACTGAAGCCCTTGTGCCTAGATCCCGTGCTCCACAAGGGAAGCCACCACATTGAGAAGCCCGCACACCACAACTAAGAGTAGCCCGCCCTCGCTGCAACTAGAGAAAGCCCATGCGCAGCAACGAAGACCCAACACAGCCAAAAACAAATAAATAATATAAATTTATTTTTTAAAAAAAAGGATCTTGCTGTAATTTAAGTCATAGAGTGTTCTGCCTATATTTTCCTCTAAGAGTTTGATAGTGTCTGGCCTTACATTTAGGTCTTTAATCCATTTTGAGCTTATTTTTGTGTATGGTGCTAGGGAGTGTTCTAATCTCATACTTTTACATGTACTTGTCCAGTTTTCCCAGCACCACTTATTGAAGAGGCTGTCCATTCTCCACTGTACATTCCTGCCTCCTTTTTGAAAGATAAGGTGACCATATGTGCATGGGTTTATCTCTGGACTTCCTATCCTGTTCCATTGATCTATATTTCTGTTTTTGTGCCAGTACCATACTGCCTTGATTACTGTAGCTTTGTAGTATAGTCTGAAGTCAGGGAGCCTGATTCCTCCAGCTCAGCTTTTCGTTCTCAAGATTGCTTTGGCTATTCAGGGTCTTTCGAGTTTCCATACAAATTGTGAAATTTTTAGTTCTAGTTCTGTGAAAAATGCCAGTGGTAGTTTGATAGGGATTGCATTGAATCTGTAGATTGCTTTGGGTAGTAGAGTCATTTTCACAATGTTGATTCTTCCAATCCAAGAACATGGTATATCTCTCCATCTATTTGTATCATCTTTAATTTCTTTCATCAGTGTCTCATAATTTTCTGCATACAGGTCTTTTGTCTCCTTAGGTAGGTTTATTCCTAGATATTTTATTCTTTTTGTTGCAATGGTAAATGGGAGTATTTTCTTGATTTCACTTTCAGATTTTTCACCATCAGTGTACAGGAATGCCAGAGATTTCTGTGCATTAATTTTGTATCCTGCTACTTTACCAAATTCATTGATTAGCTCTAGCGGTTTTCTGGTAGCGTCTTTAGGATTCTCTATGTATAGTATCATGTCATCCGCAAACAGTGACAGCTTTACTTCTTCTTTTCTGATCTGGATTCCTTGTATTTCTTTTTCTTCTTTGATTGCTGTGGCTAAAACTTCCAGATGTATGTTGAATAATAGTGGTGAGAGTGAGCAACCTTGTCTTGTTCCTGATCTTAGTGGAAATGCTTTCAGTTTTTCACCATTGAGGACGATGTTGGCTGTGGGTTTGTCTTATATGGCCTTTATTATGTGGAGCAAAGTTCCCTCTATTCCTACTTTCTGGAGGGTTTTTATCATAAATAGGTGTTGAATTTTGTCAAAAGGTTTCTCTGCATCTATTGAAATGACCATATGGTTTTTCTCCTTCAGTTTGTTAATATGGTGTATCACATTGATTGATTTGCATATATTGAAGAATCCTTGCATCCTGGAATAAACCGCACTTGATCATGGTGTATGATCCTTTTAATGTGCTGTTGGATTCTGTTTGCTAGTATTTTGTTGAGGATGTTTGCATCTATGTTCATCAGTGATATTGGCCTGTAGTTTTCTTTCTTTGTGACATCCTTGTCTGGTTTAGGTATCAGCGTGATGGCGGCCTCGTAGAATGAGTTTGGGAGTGTTCCTCCCTCTGCTATATTTTGGAAGAGTTTGAGAAGGATAGGTATTAGCTCTTTTCTAAATGTTTGATAGAATTCGCCTGTGAAGCCATCTGGTCCTGGGCTTTTGTTTGTTGGAAGATTTTGAATCACAGTTTCAATTTCAGTGCTTGTGACTGGTCTGTTCATATTTTCTATTTCTTCCTGATTCAGTCTTGGCAGGTTGTGCATTTCTAAGAATTTGTCCATTTCTTCCAGACTGTCCATTTTATTGGCATAGAGTTGCTTGCAGTAATCTCTCATGATCTTTTGTATTTCTGCAGTGTCAAGTTGTTACTTCTCCTTTTTCATTTCTAATTCTATTGATTTGAGTCTTCTCCCCGTTTTTCTTGATGAGTGTGGCTAACGGCTTACCAATTTTGTTTATCTTCTCAAAGAACCAGCTTTTAGTTTTACTGATCTTTGCTATCGTTTCCTTCATTTCTTTTTCATTTCTTTCTGATCCAATCTTTATGATTTCTTTCCTTCTGCTAACTTTGGGGGTTTTTTTGTTCTTCTTTCTGTAATTGCTTTAGGTGCAAGGTTAGGTTGTTTATTCGAGATGTTTCCTGTTTCTTAAGGTAGGATTGTATTGCAATAAACTTCACTCTTAGAACTGCTTTTGCTGCATCCCATAGGTTTTGGGTCGTCGTGTCTCCATTGTCATTTGTTTCTAGGTATTTTTTGATTTCCTCTTTGATTTCTTCAGTGATCACTTCATTATTAAGTAGTGTATTGTTTAGCCTCCATGTGTTTGTATTTTTTACAGATCTTTTCCTGTAAGTGAAAAGGAAAGGCACCGATTGGAAAGGCACAGGCACCAATCCTCTGTGCAGGAGTCTCTCCGCTTTGCCCTCCGCACCCCTGTTGGTGTGCTCTCCTCCACGGCTCCGAAGCGTTCCCCCTTCACCACCCGCAGTCTCCACCAGTGAAGGGGCTTCCTTGTGTGTGGAAACCTTTCCTCCTTCACAGCTCCCTCCCACTGGTGCAGGTCCCATCCCTATTCTTTTGTCTCTGCTTTTTCTTTTTTCTTTTGCCCTACCCAGGTACGTGGGGGGTTTCTTGCCTTTTGGGATGTCTGAGGTCTTCTGCCAGTGTTCAGTATGTGTTCTCTAGGAGTTGTTCCACATGTAGATGTATTTCTGATGTATCTGTGGGGAGGGAGGTGATCTCCATGTCTTACTCTTCCACCATCTTCCCACTCTCCTAACATACAATTTTTAAAAACTTTTTTTGGGAAACAGTATTAGACTTGCAGAAAAGTTACAAGAGTAGTACAGAGAGTTCCTGCATACACTTCACTCACCTTTCTCTGATGCTAACATCTTACAAACCATAGTATTACTATAGAAACTAGGAAATTGACACTAGTCCAATATTATTAACCAGTAATACAGACCTTATTCAAATTCTGCTAGCTTCCTCTCTAATGCCTTTTTCTGGTCCAAGGTCCAGTTCATGACCCCACATTGCATTTAGTTGTCTTCTCTCCTTTGTCTCCTCTTTCACTCTTTCACATTTTTCATGACCTTGACACTTTTGAAGAGATAGCTATTTTGTATTTTCCCTCAATTTGTGTTAGCCTGATGTCCTTTCAGCTTAAACTAAGGTTATGCACTTTTGGTAAGAATATCAGAGAAGTGATGTTGTATCCTTCTTAGTGCATCATATCAGGGAATATGTGCTGTTGATATGTCTTATTACTGGTTATGTTAACTGTGATCACTTGATTCAAAGTAGATTTCTCCACTGCAGAGCTACTGTCTTCTCCTTTGTAATAAACAGGCATCTCTTTTTCTTATAGTAATTTTGTGTAAAATTTGACCTTGATAGTTTTCTGTTACTAATTCTCATATGAGAATGCCGTTTTCCAATTTTGTTTTCCTGAATTTTTAGAAGGAAGCTTGATTCAGATGTTCAAGTAGCTCTTCAAACTCCACAGAGCTCCCTCTTCTGCTGTTTTCAGTTGGTGTTAAAAGATAAGGAGATTTGCTTTCTGAAATACTGACTCAGTTCCCCTCCCCCATTTTTAGCTGTACCTTCTCTTCCCTTCATCTCCATTTTGATTTCACTCCTGGGAGTCTGACCTTGAACAGAAACGGAGCTCTGGTGGGTCGGTTTGGAGAGTTTATGAGGGGCTACACTCCTCCAGTCCCTTTGGGCTGGACCACTCCCCCCTTGCACTCACTTGCTATTAGAGATAGCCAGAGCTCTCCTAGTGTTAGCAGCTGTTTTCACATTGCCCACCCCTCCCCCTGCCCCATGCTTTCCAGTGATTGAATACTTATTGGCTGTTTCAGGGTTTTCCTGTTCTCAGATCTGTTAGACATCTTCTTGCTTCTTTCTGCTTCTCTCTTTGCAGAAGCCTATAAAACTCAGGTTTTACAGCTGTCAGTGGTTTGTTCTCAGCTGTTTGTATTTTGGAAGTCATGGTGGGACTGTGTCACTTACTTCTGTCATAACTGTTGATCATGGATTTTTTGTTTTGCTACCTAGTCACTCTGTTTTTATAGGGTGAATTGGGGAGATAAAAGCTATGCTGCCAGAGCTACTTTAAATGTGCTAGATTTTGTGCCAGGGTCCCAAGAGAGGGGTGGGAATCGAGAGGAGTAAGTTGCAGCTTCTACTATCAAAGAGCTCACAGTTCAATGAAGTAGACAAAGGAGCCAACACAACCAGTATGTGTGGTGCTGATGGCTCTGTGCACACGTATCATGTGTGCAAGAAGAATCACCTAGCTTTGTGGAGTAGTGGGAAGTAGATCAAGGACAATCTTCTGAAGAGGTAACATTAGAACTGAGCTTGGAAGGACAAATGGAAGTTAACTAGGTTGATGGAGTCAGAGAAGCTGTTCTACATCAAGGAAATTATACATGCAAAGGTGTGGAAGCTGGAGATGATACGGTATAGTTGGGTACCACATGTTAAATTACAGATGTGTAGAAATAGAGAGCATGGTTCTCAGGGGAAATAATGAAATCTGAGCCTAGAACAGTAAATGGGGCCAGTTTATGAAGGCTGAGGTTGTAAGCTGTGGAAGAGGATTAAGCTGTGTGTAACTGTCTCATAGCACGCCCAGCTCTGCCTTTTTGCTCAGAGAAATCACTCAACTCTGATCCCCACCCCTGACTCCTACCGACCACTTCCAGGTCTAAATAAATAAGCCCCTGTGGTCCCTCTTAGTCATGGGCTATCAAACTAGTTTATGGGTGCATTTTTCAGATTTTGCCCTGACTTCTGCACACCCTCTGACCCCAGCCTTTTTATGATCACTGCTTCCATTTGGGACAACTCTGCTCACTTCCCACTGTCCCATCCCTGCTCATCAGTCCTGACTCTAGGACAACTTCCCACCTGGTCAGTGGAATCATTACAGCTCTTACTAATTTATTCCTTTGTTCATATATTAAACTTGTTAAGCACTTAAAATGTGCCCAAAAGATGAATAAGAAATTCTGTTAGTTTGAAATCCTCTCCTAACATAGATGCTGAGACAAGGATTAGGGTGCAGCTGGTTAATTTGGGAGGTGATCCCAGGAAGTTAAAAGGGAGGAATGGGGAAAGCATGACAGGGAAGGGATAAAAGCCAGTAAAGTGTGCATTAATGAGTGAGTCATAACTCTGGACAATTGAGGCCCAATCCTTCTGGGGATTCTCTTTGGAACCCTGTAGAACATGTGTCAGAATTGTTCTATCAAGGGCCACAAAGCTTGGTCATTCATCCACAGATTTCTGTCCCTCATTGGTTGAAGTCTGCCCCAGAAGCATTACATCTTTGGCACTCCTGAGCTGCTTTGCAGCCATGCAGAGCAAATGGCATAGAAGAAAGCTCTCAGGTAGCAAAGTAGATCGACGTAACATGTGAGCTAAGAAGGTAACAGTATGTACAAGAGCTGTCAGCTGCAGCTGCAGGGGAGCTCAAAGTCAGCGATGGGGACATGTGGCAAGGCATTAACATCATCTGCTGTGTAGTCCTGGCTTTCAAGAGGGTTTCTTTGCATAGGAAGAGATAGGCATGTGAACAAACAGTATGTGCCAGCGTTATGGGTGCTATGGCACAAGAATACACAGGGTATATGTGAGAAGACATATAATGGAGGAAGTGATACATTCCACCTGGAAAGGGCTGGAAAACATTTCCTAGAAAAGTCATCCAGAGATTCCATTCCTACCTACTTGGCCTGATCCCTCAACTGAGACACAGCCTGATTCAACCAGTGGAAGGCTGGCAATAGGAGAACTATATGACCCAGTCTGCATTTTCGGAAGCCACTCTTGCAGCAATGTGGAGGATGGGCTGGAGCAGAATAAGACAAGAGGAAAAGCAGGATCCATTAGAAAACTCTTGGGTAACCCAGACAAGAAAGTATGACAGCCTGGATTAAATCTGTGTCAGTGGGGCTGGAGAAAAGAGAACAAATTCTAGAAGAATAAAAGAGATAGGATTCAGTGAATATGATGATGGATTACAAATAGGATTTTCAGGAGAGAGAGAGTTGAAGGATGTTTCTGGATGAAGTGACTAGGTAGACGGTAATACCATTCGTAGACATAGGGACACAGGAGGGAGAAAAGACTTTACAGGGAAGAGACTGAACTCACTTTGGGGCATGCAGAGTTTCACACACTCTTGGGGCATGCAACTACGGACGTGACCAAAGGATGACAAAAACAAATAAAAAAACAAGGCGGGGGATTCAAGATGGTGGAAGAGTAAGATGTGGAGATCATCTTTCTCCCCACAAATACATCAGAAATACATCTACATGTGGAACAACCCCTACAGAACACCTACTGAACGCTGGCAGAAGACCTCAGACCTCCCAAAAGGCAAGAAACTCCCCACATACCTGGGTAGGGCAAAAGAAAAACAGAGACAAAAGAATAGGAACAGGACCTGCACCAGTAGGAGGGAGCTGTGAAGAAGGAAAGGTTTCCATACACTAGGAAGCCCCTTCTTGGGCGGAGATTGCGGGTGGCGGAAGGGGGAAGCTTCGGAGCCACAGAGGAGAGCACAGCAACAGGGGTGCAGAAGGCAAAGCAGAGAGATTCCCACACAGAGGATTGGTGCCGACCAGCCCGAGAGGCTTGTCTGCTCACCCGCCAGGGCGGGCAGGGGCTGGGAGCTGAGGCTCCAGCTTCGGAGGAGGTCAGATCCCAGGGAGAGTACTAGGGTTGGCTGCGTGAACACAGCCTGAAGGGGGCTAGTGGGTCAGAGCTAGCTGGGAGTGTGCCTGGGAAAAGGTCTGGACCTGACTAAGAGGCAAGAGACCACTGTTTTGTGGTATGCGAGGAGAGGGGATTAAGAGCGCTGCCTAAACAAGCTCCAGAGATGGGCACAAGCCGCGGCTATCAGCATGGACCCCAGAGACAGGCATGAAACGCTAAGGCTGCTGCTGCAGCCAGTAAGAAGCCTGTATGGAAGCACAGGTCACTCTCCACACCTCCCCTCCCGAGAGCTTGTGCAACTCGCCACTGCCAGAGTCCCATGATCCAGGGATAAACTCGCAAGGAGAACACACGGTGCCACAGGCTGTTGCAACATCACTCAGGCTTCTGCTGCCGCAGACTCACCCCGCTATCAGTACCCCTCTCTCCCCCCGGCCAGAGTGAGCCAGAGCCCCTGAATCAGCTGCTCCTTTAACCCCATCCTGTCCGAGTGGGAACAGAGGTGCCCTCAGGTGACCCTCATGCAGAGGAGGGGCCAAATCCAAAGCTGAACCCCAGGAGCTGTGCGAACAAAGAAGAGAAAGGGAAATCTCTCCCAGCAGCCTCAGAAGCAGCAGATTAAATCTCCACAATCAACTTGATGTACCCTGTACCTGTGGAATACTTGAAGAGGCAACGAATCGTCCTAAATTGAGGCGGTGGATTTTGGGAGCAATGACATATATATTTTTTTTCCCCTTTTTCACTTTTGTGAGTGTGTATGTGTATGCTTCTGTGTGTGATTTCATCTGTATAGCTTTGCTTTTACCATTTGTCTTAAGGTTCTGTCTGTCCGTTTTTCGTTTTAGTATAGTTTTTAGCACTTGTTATCATTGGTGGATTTGTTTTTTGGTTTGGTTCCTCTATTCTTTCTTTTTTTATTGCTTAAAAATTTTTTTTATTATTAATAATTAATTTTTATTTTAACAACTTTATTTTATTTTTCTCTTTCTTTCTTTTTTTCTCCCTTTTATTCTGAGCTGTGTGGATGACAGGGTCTTAGTACTCCGGCCGGACATCAGGGCTGTGCCTCTGAGGTGGCAAAGCCTAGTTCAGGACATTGGTCCACTAGAGACGTCCCAGCTCCACGTAATATCAAACGGCAAAAATCTCCCAGAGATCTCCATCTCAACGCCAAGACCCAGCTCCACTCAACAACCAGCAAGCTACAGTGCTGAACACCTTATGCCAAACAACTAGCAAGAGAGGAACACAACCCCACCCATTAGCAGAGAGGCTGCCTAAATTCACAGTAAGGTCACAGACACCCCAAAACATACCACCAGATGCAGACCTGCCCACCAGAAAGACAAGATCCAGCCTCATCCACCAGAACACAGGCACCAGTCCCCTCTACCAGAAAGTCTACACAACCCACTGAACCACCCTTAGCCACTGGGGGCAGACAAAAACAAAAAACAGGAACTATGAACATGCAGCCTGCAAAAAGGAGACGCCAAACACAGTAAGTTAAGTAAAAGGAGAACACAGAGAAACACACAGCAGATGAAGAATCAAGGTAAAAACCCACGAGACCAAAAAATGAGGAGGAAATAGGCAGTCTACCTGAAGAAGAATTCAGAATAATGATAGTAAAGATGATTCGAAATCTTGTAAATAGAAAGGAGAAAATACAAGAAATGTTTAAAAAGGACCGAGAAGAACTAAAGAGCAAACAAACGATGATGAAAAACATAATAAAGAAAATTAAAAATTCTCTAGAAGGAATCAATAGCAGAATAACTGAGGCAGAAGAACGGATAAGTGACCTGGAAGATAAAATAGTGGAAATAACTACCTCAGAGCAGAATAAAGAAAAAAGAATGAAAAGAATTGAGAACAGTCTCAGAGACCTCTGGGACAACATTAAATGCACCATTAGAATTATAGGAAGAAGAGAAAAACGGACTGAGAAAAAAATTGAGGACATTATAGTTGAAAATTTCCCTAATATGGTAAAGGAAATAGTTAAACAACTGCAGGAAGCACAGAGAGTCCCATACAGGATAAATACAAGGAGAAACACACCAAGACACATATTAATTAAACTATCAAAAATTAAATACAAAGAAAAAATACTAAAAGCAGCAAGGGAAAAACAACAAATAACATACAAGGGAATCCCCATAAGGTTAACAGCTGATCATTCAGCAGAAACTCTGCAAGACTGAAAGGAGTGGCAGGACATATTTAAAGTGATGAAAGCGAAAAACCTCCAACCAAGATTACTCTACCCAGCAAGGATCTCAATCAGATTCGATGGAGAAATCAAAACCTTTACAGACAAGTAAAAGCTAAGAGAATTCAGCACCACCAAACCAGCTTTACAACAAATGCTAAAGGAACTTCTCTAGGCAGGAAACACCAGAGAAGGAAAAGACGTACAATAACTAACCCAAAACAATTAAGAAAATGGTTAGAGGAACATACACATCGATAATTACCTTAAATGTAAATGGATTAAGTGCTCCAACCAAAAGACACAGACTGGCTGAATGGATACAAAAACAAGACCTGTATATATGCTGTCTACAAGAGACCCACTAAAGATCTAGGTTCACATACAGACTGAAAGTGAGGGAATGGAAAAAGATACTCCACGCAAATGCAAATCAAAAAAAGCTGGAGTAGCAACTCTCATATCAGACAAAATAGATGTTAAAACAAAGACTATTATAGGAGACAAAGAAGGACACTTCATAATGATCAAGGGATCAATTCAAGAAGAAGATACAACAATTGTAAATATCTATGCATCTAACATAGGAGCACCTCAATACATAAGGCAAAAACTAACAGCCATAAAAGGGGAAATCAACAGTAACACAATCATAGTAGGGGAATTTAACATCCCACTTTCACCAATGGACAGATCATACAAACTGAAAATAAATAACACAAGCTTTAAATGATACATTAAACAAGAAGGACTTCATTGATATTTATAGGACATTCCATCCAAAAAAACAGATTATACTTCTCAAGTGCTTATGGAACATTCTTCAGGATAGATCATATCTTGGGTAACAAATCAAGCCTTGGTAAATTTAAGAAAATTGAAATGTATCAAGTATCTTTTCTGACCACAACACTATGAAACTAGATATCAATAACAGGAAGAAATCTATAAAAAATACAAACAAATGGAGGGTAAACAATACACTACTAAATAACCAAGAGATCACTGAAGAAATCAAAGAGGAAATAAAAAAATACCTAGAAACAAATGACAATGAAAACACGATGACCCAAAACGTATGGGATGCAGCAAAAGCAGTTCTAAGAGGGAAGTTTATAGCAAAAGAATCTTACCGCAAGAAACAAGAAACATCTCAAGTAAACAACCTAACCGTACACCTAAAGCATTCAGAGAAAGGAGAATAAAAAAATGCCAGAGATAGCAGAAGGAGAGAAATCATAAAGATCAGATCAGAAATAAATGAAAAAGAAATGAAGGAAAAAATAGCAAAGATCAATAAAACAAAAAGCTGGTTCTTTGAGAAGATAAAACAAAATTGATAAACCATTAGCCAGACGCATCAAGAAAAAAAGGGAGAAGACTCAAATCAATAGAATTAGAAATGAAAAAGGAGATGTAAAAAATGACAGTGCAGAAATACAAAGGATCATGAGAGATTACTATAAGCAACTATATGCCAATAAAGTGGACAACCTGGAAGAAATGGACAAATTCTTAGGAAAGCACAACCTTCTGAGACTGAAACAGGAAGAAATAGAAAATACAAACAGACCAATCACAAGCACTAAAATTGAGACTGTGGTTAAAAGTCTTCCAACAAACAAAAGCCCAGGACCAGATGGCTTCACAGGTGAATTCTATCAAACATTCAGAGAATAGCTAACACCTATCCTTCTCAAACTCTTGCAAAATATAGCAGAGGGAGGAACACTCAAAAACTCATTCTACAAGGCCACCATCACCCTGATACCAAAACCAGACAAAGATGTAACAAAGAGAGAATACTACAGGTCAGTATCACTTTTGAACACAGATGCAAAACTCCTCCACAAAATACTGACAAACAGAATCCAACAGCATATCAAAAGGATCATACACCATGATCAAATGGGGTTTATCCCAGGAATGCAAGGATTCTTAAATATACACAAATCAATCAACGTGATACACCATATTAACAAATTGAAGAATAAAAACCGTATGATCATCTCAATAGATGCAGAAAAAGCATTCAACACAATTCAACACCCATTTATGCTAAAAACCCTCCAGAAAGTAGGCAAAGAAGGAACTTATCTCAACATAATAAAGGCCATATATGACAAACCCACAGCCAACATCGTCCTCAATGGTGAAAAACTGAAAACATTTCCACTAAGATCAGGAACAAAACAAGGTTGCCCACTCTCGCCACTATTATTCAACATTCTTTCAGAAGTTTTAGCCACAGCATTCAGAGAAGAAAAAGAAATAAAAGGAATACAAATTGGAAGAGAAGTAAAGCTATCACTGTTTGCAGATGACATGATACTATACTTAAGAGAATCCTAAAGATGCTACCAGAAAACTACTAGAGCTAAACAATGAATTTGGTACAAGTAGCAGGATACAAAATTAATGCACAGAAATCTCTTGCATTCGTATACACTAATGATGAAAAACCTGAAAGTGAAATTAAGGAAACACTCCCATTGACCATTGCAACAAAAAGAATAAAATACCTAGGAATAAACCACCTAAGGAGAGAAAAAGACCTGTATGCAGAAAACTATAAGACACTGATGAAACAAAGATGATACAAACATATGGAGAGATATACCATGTTCTTGGAATGGAAAAATCAACACTGTGAAAATGACTCCACTACCCAAAGCAATCTACCGATTCAACGCAATCCCTATCAAACTACCACTGGCATTTTTCACAGAACTAGAATAAAATATTTCACAATCCGTATGGAAACACAAAAGACCCCAATAGCCAAAGCAATCTTGAGAAAGTAAACCAGAACTGGAGAAATCAGGCTCCCTGACTTCAGACTATACTACAAAGCTACAGTAGTCAAGACAGTATGGTACTGGCACAAAAAAAGAAATATAGATCAATGGAACCAGATAGAAAGCCCAAAGAAAGATAAACCCACACACTTATGGTCACCTTATCTTTGATAAAGGGGCAATAATATACAATGGAGAAAAGACAGCCTCTTCAATAAGTGGTGCTGGGAAAACTGGACAGGTACATGTAAAAGAATGAAATTCGAACACTCCCTAACACCATACACAAAAATAAACTCAAAATGGATTAGCGACCTAAATGTAAGACTGGACAGTATGAAACTCTTAGTGGAAAACATAGGCAGAACACTCTATGACGTAAATCAGCAAGATCCATTTTGACCCACCTCCTAGAGAAAGTTAAACAACAAAAATAAGCAAATGCGACCTAATGAAACTTAAAAGCTTTTGCACAGCAAAGGAAACCATAAACAAGACCAAAAGACAACCCTCAGAATGGGAGAAAATATTTGCAAATGAAGCAACTTACAGAGGATTAACCTCCTAAATTTACAAGCAGGACATGCAGCTCAATATAAAAAAAAAACAAAACCCAGTCCAAAAATGGGCAGAAGACCTAAATAGATATTTCTCCAAAGAAGATATGCAGGTTGCCAACAAACACAGGAACGAATGCTCACCATCATTAATCATTCGAGAAATGCAAATCAAAATTACAATGAGATATCATCTCACACCCGTCAGAATGGCCATCATCAAAACACCTACAAACAATAAATACTGGAGAAGGTGTGGAGAAAAGGGAACCCTCTTGCACTGTTGGTGGGAATGGAAATTGATACAGCCACTATGGAGAACAGTATGGAAGTTCCTTAAAAAACTAAAAATAGCACTGCCATACGACCCAGCAATCTCACTAATGGGCATATACCCTGAGAAAACCATAATTCAAACAGAGTCATGTACCACAATGTTCACTGCAGCTATATTTACACTACCCAGAACATGGAAGAAACCTATGTGTCCACCGACAGATGAATGGATAAAGAAGATGTGGCACATATATACAATGGAATATTATTCAGCCATAAAAGAAACGAAATTGAGTTATTTGTAGTGAGGTGGATGGACCTAGAGTCTGTTATACAGAGTGAAGTAAGTCAGAAGGAGAAAAACAAATACCATATGCTAACATATATATATGGAATCTAAAAAACAAAAAAAAGAAAAGGTCATGAAGAATCTAGGGGCAGAACAGGAATAAAGACACAGACCTACTAGAGAATCTTGAAGACACAGGGTGGGGGAAGGGTAAGCTGTGACAAAGTGAGAGAGTGGTATAGACATATATACACTACCAAATGTAAAACCAATAGCTATTGGGAAGCAGTCGCATAGCACAGAGAGAACAACTTGGTGCTTTGTAACCATCTAGAGGGGTGGGATAGGGAGGGTGGCAGGGAGGGAGACTCAAGAGGGAAGAGATATGGGGATATATGTATAGCTGATTCACTTTGCTATAAAGCAGAAACTAACACACCACTGTAAAGCAATTATTCTCCAATAAAGATGTTAAACAAAAGAAAAACAAGAGGAGATTGGTTCAAAATGGCAGAGTAGAAGGATGTGTGCTCACTCCCTCTTGCAATAGCACTGAAATCACAACTAACTGCTGAATGATCATCAACAGGATGACACTGGAACTCACCAAAAAAGATACCCCACATCCAAAGACGAAGGAGAAGCCACAATGAGACAGTATGAGGGGCGCAATCACAATAAAATCAAATCTCATAACCACTGGGTGTGTGACTCACAAACGGGAGAACAGTTGTACCACAGAAGTCCACCCACTGGAGTGAAGGTTCTGAGCCCCACATCAGGCTTACCAACCTGGGGATCCCACAACAGGAGGAGGAATTACCAGAGAATCAGACGTTGAAGCCTAGCAGGATTTAACTGCAGGACTTCAACAGGACGGGGGGGGGAGACAGAGACTCCTGTCTTGGAGGGCACACACAAAGTAGTGTGAACATCAGGACCCAGGGGAAGAAGCAGTGACCCCATAGGAGACTGGACCAGACTTACCTGCTAGTGTTGGAGGGTCTCCTGCAGAGGCGGGGGTGGCTGTGGCTCACCACAGGGACAAGAACACTGGGAGCAGAAGTTCTGGGAAGTACTCCTTGGCTTGAGCCTTCCTGGAATCCACCATTAGCCCCACCAAAGAGCGTGTAGGCTCCAGTGCTGGGTTGCCTCAGGCCAAAAAAACAACAGGGAGGGAACCCAGCCTCACCCATCAGCAGACAAGTGGATTAAAGTTTTACTGAGCTCTGCCCACCAGAGCAACACCCAGCTCTAACCAACACCAGTGCCTCCCATCAGGAAGCTTGCACAAGCCTCCTAGATAGCCTCATCCAACAGAGAGCAGACAGCAGAAGCTAGAAGAACTACAATCCTGCAGACTGTGGAATGAAAACCACATTCACAGAAAGGTAAGACAAAATGAAAAGGCAGAGGACTATCTACCAGATGAAAAAACAAGATAAAACCCCAGAAAAACAACTAAATAAAGTGGAACTAGGCAACCTTCCAGAAAAAGAATTCAGAATAATGATAGTGAAGATGATCCAGGACCTTGGAAAAAGAGTGGAGGCAAAGATCAAGAAGATGCAAGATATGTTTAACAAAGACCTAGAAGAATTAAAGAACAAACAAACAGAGATGAACAATACAATACAATACAATAACAATAACTGAAATGAAAAACATTGTAGAGGGAATCAATAGCAGAATAACTGAGACAGAAGAACAGAGAAGTGACCTGGAAGACAGAATGGTGAAAATCACTGCTGTGGAAAAGAATAAAGAAAAAAGAATTAAAAGAAATGAAGACAGTCTTAGAGACCTCTGAGAGGTCTCTAAATATTAAATGCACCAACATTCGCATTATATGGGTCCCAGAGGAGAAGAGAGACAGAAAGGACCCGAGAAAATATTTGAAGAGATCATTTTCGAAAACTCCCCTTACATGGGAAAGGAAATAGCCACACAAGAGCAGGAAGCACAGAGAGTCTCAGGCAGGATAAACCCAAAGAAAAACACACTGAGACACATAGTAATCAAACTGACAAAAATTAAAGACAAAGAAAATTATTAAAAGCAGCAAGGAAAAAACGACAAATGACATACAATGGAACTCCCATAAGGTTAACAACTGATTTCTCAGCAGAAGCTCTACGAGCCAGAAAGGAGTGGCATGATATATTTAAAGTGATGAAAGGGAAGAACCTACAACCAAGATTGCTCTACCTGGCAAGGATCTCATTCAGATTCAACAGAGAAATCAAAAGTTTTACAGACAAAGGCTAAGAGAATTCAGCACCACAAAACCAGCTCTACAACAAATGCTAAAGGAACTTCTCTAAGTGGGAAACAGAAGAGAAGAAAAGGACCTACAAAAACAAATGCAAAACAATTAAGAAACTGGTAATAGGAACATACATATGGATAATTACCCTAAATGTGAATGGATTAAATTCTCCAACCACAAGACACAGGCTCACTGAATGGATACAAAAACAAGAACCAACTATAAGCTGTGTACAAGAGACCCATTTCAGACCTAGGGACACATACAAACTGAAAGTGAGGGGATGGAAAAAGATATTCCACGCAAATGGAAATCAAAAGAAAGCTGGAGTAGCAATACTAATATCAGATAAAATAGACTTGAAAATAAAGACCGTTACAAGAGACAAGGGAGGACACTACATAATGATCAAGGGATCAAACCAAGAAGATATAATAATTATAAATATATATGCACCCCACATAGGAGCACCTCAATACATAAGGCAAATGCTAATAGCTATAAAAGAGGAAATTGACAGTAACACAATAATAGTGGGGGGGTTTAACACCTCACTTACACCAATGGACAGATCATCCAGACAGAAAATTAATAAGGAACAGAAGCTTTAAATGACACAATATACCAGATAGATTTAGCTGATATTTATAGGGTATTCCATCCAAAAACAGCAGATTACACTTTCTTCTCAATTGCAACTGAATATTCTCCAGGATAGTTCACATATTGAGTCACAAATCAAGCCTTGGTAAATTCAACAAAATTGAAATCATATCAAGCATCTTTTCCGACCACAACACTATGAGATTAGAAATAAATTACAGGGAAAAAAACGTAAAAAACACAAACATATGGAGGCTAAACAATACATTACTAAATAACCAAGAGATCACTGAAGAAATCAAAAAGGAAATCAAAAAATACCTACAGACAAATGACAATGAAAACAAGATGATCCAAAACCTATTGGATGCAGCAAAAGCAGTTCTAAGAGGTAAGTTTACAGCCATACAATCCTACCTCAAGAAACAAGAAAAATCTCAAATAAACAATCTAACCTTACACCTAAAGGAACTAGAGAAGGAAGAACAAATAAAACCCAAGGTTAGTAGAAGGAAAGAAATCATAAAGATCAGAGCAGAAATAAATGAAATAGAAACAAAGAAAACAGTAACAAAGATCAATAAAACTAAAAGTTCTTCTTTGAGAAGATAAACAAAATTGATAAACTTATAGCCAGACTCATCATGAAAAAGAGGGAGAGGACTCAAATCAATAAAATTAGAAATGAAAGAGGAGAAGTTACAACAGACACCACAGAAACACAAAGCATCATAAGAGACTACTACAAGAAACTCTATGCCAATAAAATGGACAACCTGGAAGAAATGGACAAATTCTTAGAAAGGTAAAACCTTCCAAGAGTGAACCAGGAAGAAATAGAAAATATGAACCAACCAGTCACAAGTAATGAAATTGAAACTGTGATTAAAAATCTCCCAACAAACAAAAGTCCAGTCAGTACCAGATGGCTTCACAGGTGCATTCTATCAAACATTTAGAGAAGTACTAACACCCATCCTTCTCAAACTCTTCCAAAAAATTGCAGAGGAAGGAACAGTCCCAAACTCATGCTATGAGGCCACCATCACCCTGATACCAAAACCAGACAGAGACACTGAAAAAAGAAGAAAATTACACACCAATATCACTGATGAATATAGATGCAAAAATCCTCAACAAAACACTAGCAAACAGAATCCAACAACACATTAAAAGACTCATACACCATGACATGATCAAGTGGTATTTACCCCAGGGATGCAAGGATTCTTCAATATATGCAAATCAATCAATGTGATACACCGTATTAAGAAATGGAAGAATAAAAACCATATGATCATCACAATAGATGCAGAAAAAGCTTTTGAGAAAATTCAACACCCATTTATGATAAAAACTCTCCAAAAAGTGGGCATAGTGGAAATTTACCTCAACATAATAAAGGCCATATACGACAAACCCACAGCAAACATCATTCTAAATGGTGAAAAACTGAAAGCATTTCCTCTAAGGTCAGGAACAAGACAAAGATGTCCACTCTGGCCACCAATATTCAGCACAATTTTGGAAGTAAGTCCTAACCACAGCAATCAGAGAAGAAAAAGAAATAAAAGGAATACAAATTGGAAAAGAAGTAATACTGTCACTGTTTTCAGATGATATGATACTATACATACAGAATCCTAAAGATGCCACCAGAAAACTACTAGATCTAATCAAATGAATTTAGTAAAGTTGCAGGATACAAAATTAATGCACAGAAATCTCTTACATTCCTATACACTAACAACAAAAATCAGAAAGAGAAATTAAGGAAACAATCCCATACACCATTGCAACAAAAAGATTAAAATTCCTAGGAACAAACCTATTTAAGGAGGTAAAAGGCCTGTACTCAGAAAACTACAAGACATGGATGAAAGAAAGCAAAGATGACACAAAGAGATGGAGAGATATACCACATTCTTCGATTGGAAGAATCAATTACTACGAGAAGCAATCTACAGGTTCAATGCAATCCCTATCAAATTACCAATGACATCTTTTGGAGAACTAGAACAAAAAAATCTTAAAATTTGTATGGAGACACAAAAGACTCTGAATAGCCAAAGCAACACTGAGGGAAAATAACAGACCTGGAAGAATCAGACTCCCTGGCTTCAGACTATACTACAAAGATACAATAATCAAGACAATATGGTACCGGCACAAAAACAGAAATATAGGTCAATGGAACAGGACAGAAAGTCCAGAGATAAAGCCATGCACTTATGGTCAACTAATTTATGACAAAGGAGGCAAGGATATACAATGGAGAAAAGATAGTCTCTTCAATAAATGGTGCTGGAAAAACTGGACAGCTACATGTAAAAGAATGAAATTAGAACACTCCCTAACACTATACACAAAAATAAACTCAAAATGGATTAAAGACCTAAATGTAAGACCAGACACTGTAGAACTCTTAGAGGAAAACATAGGAAAAACACTTTTTGACATAAATTACATCAAGATCTTTCTTGACCCACCTCCTAGTGTAACAGAAATAAAAACAAAAATAAACAAATGGAACCTAATGAAACTTCAAAGCTTTTGCACAGCAAAGGAAACTATAAACAAGATGAAAAGACAACCCTCAGAATGGGAGAAAATATTTGCAAAAAAATCAATGGACAAAGTATTAATCTCCAATATATATAAATAGCTTATGCAGCTCAACATTAAAAAACAAACAACCCAATCAAAAAATGGGCAGAAGACCTAAATAGACATTTCTCCAAAGAAGACATACTGATGGTCAAGAGGCACATGAAAAGCTGCTCAACATCACTAATTATTAGAGAAATGCAAATCACAACTCAATGAGGTATCACCTCACACTGTTTAGAATGGGCATCATCAGAAAATCTACAAACAGTAAATGCTAGAGAGGGTGTGGAGAGAAGGGAACCCTCTTGCACTGTTGATGGGAATGTAAACTGATACAGCCACTATGGAGAACAGTATGGAGGTTCCTTAAAAAACTACAAATAGAATTACCATATGACCCCACAATCCCACTCCTGGGCATATACCCATAGAAAACCATAATTCAAAAAGACACATGCACCCCAATGTTCATTGCAGCACTATTTACAATAGCCAGGTCATGGAAGCAACCAAACGCCCACCGACAGATGAATGGATAAAGAAGATGTGGTACATGTATACAATGGAATATTACTCAGCCATAAAAAGGAACGAAGTTGGGTCATTTGTAGAGACGTGGATGGATCTAGAGACTGCCATACAGAGTGAAGTAAATCAGAAAGAGGAAAACAAATATCATATATTAATGCATATATGTGGAATCTAGAAAAATGGTACAGGACTTCCCCGGTGGCGCAGTAGTTAAGAATCCACCTGCCAATGCATGGGACACGGGTTCGAGCCCTGGTCCAGGAAGATCTCACACACCGCGGAGCAACTAAGCCCGTGCGCCACAACCACTGAACCTGCTCTCTAGAGCCCTTGTGCCACAACTACTGAAGCCTGCATGCCACAACTACTGAAGCCCGTGCACCTAGAGCCTGTGCTCCACAACAAGAGAAGCCACTGAAATGAGAAGCCCATGCACCATAACAAAGAGTAGCCCCCACTAGCCACAACTAGAGAAAGCCCGTGCACAGCCATGAAGACCCAACACAGCCAAAAATAAATAAACAAATAAATAGAAAAATGGTATAGATGAACTGGTTTGCAAGGCAGAACTAGAGGCACAGATGTAGAGAAAAACGTATGGACACCGAGGGGGGAAGGTGGCGGGGATGGTGGTGGTGGTGTGATGAATTGGGAGATTGGGATTGACATGTATACACTAATATGTATAAAATAGATAACTAATAAGAACCTGCTGTATAAAAAATAAATAAAGTAAAATTAAAAAGTGAAGCGAGGGCTTCCCTGGTGGTGCAGTGGTTGAGAGTCCGCCTGCCGATGCAGGGCACACGGGTTCATGCCCCGGTCTGGGAAGATCCCACATGCCGCGGAGCGGCTGGGCCCGTGAGCCATGCCCGCTGAGCCTGCGCGTCCGGAGCCTGTCCTCCGCAACTAGAGAGGCCCCAACAGTGAGAGGCCCGCGTACCACCAAAAAAAAAAAAAAAAAAAAAGTGAAGCGAATGCTTCCCAACATTCCCCAGTAGATATTTGCTCATTATTATATGTTGTCCAGGACTAGATCACATGTCCATGTTTAAAACAATCACTGGCAAGAGAAATTGTGTCTGACAATTGGCTTATACCAGTCAAGATTTATCCTTGAGTCACATGGGAGAGGAATCACCTCTGGAGTGGAATAGGGGCCCTGCTATGATAAAGAAAAGGAAAGGGAGATGGCTGTTGTGTTAGCAAACCAATGTTGGCTACATATGGTTTAGAATATGTGATTACGTATACATGTGTTTTCTTTTTTGGACATTATTTAAGGATCCTATTTATAGTCTAGACCCCATCTCAACCATTTGGAATGTAACTTAGCAGAAATAACCACACCCAACACCTATAGGAACTCTGAGTAAAAAAACTTCTTAGTTAAAGAAAAGGAGGAAGGAAAGAAGAAAGAAAGAAAGAAAGGGGCCTTCTGAGTTCAACTCACTTGACATGAGGGGACTATAAAGTTTTTATTACTGTCACTTTACATTTCAGTCTGACGATGGGCATTCCCCAAGGACCTCTGCCAGCAGTTTCCAGACACAGAGAGGAAAGCCTATGAAATCATTATTTCTTCATGTTTTCTAACTATAAAAGTAATTTTATATAATAAACATTTTAAATATTGACGACACTTAAAAAAAAAAAGCAAGATGACAGTGGAAGGCAGTGTGGCCCAAGAATTTGGACCTCAAAGGAATAAGGCAGGGGAAATAGTGAGGACTCAGGAAAGCTGGTATTTTTCCCTTGTCTCAGAGATGTAGGCAGGAAAGGGGATGTAGAAGAATGAGCCATTTGAAATAGAGTCAAAAAGGCAACTGGGTTCTTAGAGGAAAGAAATTTGCAGTTAGAGCCAAGAGAAGTAGCAAATGAAGAAGGTGGGAGTGGAGGAGTCCTACTGTCAATCAGGGGCTTTGCCCAGAGTTCTGAAGAGAATTTTATAAGAAGTTGTCCAGGAGCTTTGGCTAAGCCCATGCCACCAGTGGATGGGAAGAGGAGAAGACAGACTGTGATATTTCCAACTCACTATAGATAAACAACATATTCCATTTGTACTATAGGTAAAATAATCCCCCTCTTTAAGCTTCTCTATTTAAAAAAAATTTATTTTATTTATTTTTGGCTGCATTGGGTCTTCGTTGCTGTGCATGGGCTTTCTCTAGTTGTGGCAAGTGGGGGGCTACTCTGTTGCGGTGCGCGGGCTTCGCATTGCAGTGGCTTCTCTTGTTGCAGGGCACAGGCTCTAGACACGCAGGCTTCAGTAGTTGTGGCACACGGGCTTAGTTGCTCCACAGCATGTGGGATCTTCCTGGACCAGGGCTTGAACCCATGTCCCCTGCATTGGCAGGCGGATTCTTAAACCACTGCACCACCAGGGAAGCCCCTAAGCTTTTCTAAATTGTGCCTTTTCTCCATCCCTGATGGGGGAAAATCTGAAAAATACCTCTTAGACTTTTAAATACCAGAGGTTGAAATAAAGATAGTTTCTTTTAATTGAATACTTTTAAAAATTCTTGTCCATGAAACTTTATTTTCTTTGTGCAAGTCACTTGATGATAATATTTCAGAATAGCTAATGTTGGATGGTAGAGAAAGGACCAAAATGAAAGACACAGTGTATCTGTGGAGTATAGAGTTGTTTTCTGGGAAAAGATGGAAAAGAGAAAAGGAACTATTCATTCATAAGCTCCTCTAGGCATTTTGAGGAATGTGAAAGAAACTTTCGTTCTTAGAATATTTACTCATCCTCAGCCAGAGGATAAGTCAAAGTAAAACATGAGTACAGTACTGGTCAACAATGAGTCTAAGGCTTCATAAAGGAAAACATCATGAATGATAAATGACATGGAAGAAAGTCTTTCATAAAAAAGGGAGGAAATTACAGTGGTGGAGAGGAGTGAGTCAGGAGGTTATTCTTGGCAGTGAACAGTGTGAACAGGGTGGAGCTGGGAATAATAATGCTTTCTCAGGGGAATGACTTAGAGTGTCCCAGCTGGGGAACACTGGGAATGAGATTAGACAGATGAATTGGGGCCTGCTGGCTAATGGCCTTGAATGCTGGATTCAGAGTGTACATTGATCTATAGGTAAGAGGAAGTAATTACAAACTTATACAGGAGATAGCAAGTGAGAGTGATGTTTGAGAAATAATTGTCTAGGTTGCTAAAGAAGCCAGTGAAGACAGCATATTTGGGGTATTAACTCCATGGTAGGTCAAATAACGGTACCCTAAAGATGTCCATATTCTAATGCCTGGAACCTGTGAATGTTACCTTATATGGCAAAAGGGACTTTTCAAATGTGATTAAATTAAGAACCTTGAGAGGGGGAGAGTACCCTGGATTACCAGAATGGGCCCAATGTAATTACCAGAGTCCTTATAAGAGGGAGGCAGAAGATCAGAGTGAATAGTAGGAGATATGACAACAGAGGCAAGAGGTTGGAGTGATGCAGGGAAGTGACCACAAACTACAGAATACAGGTGGCCCCTAGAAACTAAAAAAGGCAAGGACATAGAAGCCTCCAGAAGGAATGCAGCCCTGGCAACACTTCGATTTCAGAAGTCTGACTTCCAGACTTTTAAGAGAATAAATTTGTGTTGCTGTAAGCCACTAAATTTTTGGTAATTTGTTTCAATGGTAATTGGAAATTAATACAACTCTCTTGAGAGATTGATGAAAACTTATTTTACATAGAAAAATGCATGCATGAATACCAGCACACCAGTATTTCAAAAAATAATTTCAGGCGTTTTACAGACCCATTAAAGCTCATCTATGGACCTCCCAGGGGGTGCTTGTTTCCCAGGTTAAAAACTCTGGGGTTCACAGATTATTTTAGTAATTCATATACATAATAAAAAGGTTTAGGGCTGTCAGTGAGATCAGAAAAGATAAGGCAATTGTAAGAGATAACTATGGTAGAAGGCTAAATATGTAGTATAAGTTCAGAGACACATCGAAGGTGACTCCAAGATTACAAACCTGGGAGACCTAGAGGATAAAGGTATGTTAACAAGAAATGGAGAAGGTAGAAAGACAAGAACGTTTGCCTGGAAAATATGGGGGTAAAGAGCCTGCCCTGTGGGGCTAGAATCAAAGTTCCCAGTTCACCTCAGGACTTTGGATCTCCAAGGGTAGCACTTGTGGGTTTTGTGCTGAAAACCCAGAAGCCAGACGCCGAAGGCAGGCTTGAGCAAGCGTCCAAGGACAGAGTTTTTGGGGACTGATTCCCCAAAGGAATTGAAGGGAGCCGGAGAAGGGACAATGGAAGCCCTAATAGAGGTGGGTATGAGGATGGTATCCTTGACCTGTAGCCACCAAGTCCTCTAATCAATATGATGGATTGACTCCAACCCTGGGGTCTAGCCCAGGATCAATCCTGTCCCTAAAAGGAGGGGCAATTAGGAATTCTAGGTCAAGAATTTATTAACTCTAAGATTAGTAAATTGGTCTTCAGTCAGAGGGTATTCAGACATAAAGGTTCAGTTAATTGGTTCCTGTTAGGAATAAGGAATCCTGAATTGGCACCAAAATAAAAACAACAATAGCAACAATTGCAGCAAAACAAATAAACAAAATGCAGGACAGCTGTGCCAAAACGTACAATCAGGGCTGTCCCAAGAAATTCCAGGTGTCTGGCTTGAACTGATTATGGACAATAGGTCCATGTCCTTATTTTGGGAGTCTATAAGAAGGTGCCCCTAGAATATGCAGACAACTTAAAGACAACTTAAAGACAACTCTTCATTTTATGGGGCAGACTGTAGAGCATCATGGAGAAGGAAAAAAGCCTGGGTTCTAGAACTGGGAAGACCTCGGTTCAAGTAAGAGCTCCTCCAGTTGCCGTCCATTCCAGACAACGTGCTAAAACCAGGAAGCCCAGTTTCCTCATCTTTAGAACTGCAAAAACAATACCTTCGGTTTATAAGGGTGTTGCCAATGTTACATGTGGTAATATTCATAAAGCTATTCACATGGTGCCTGACACATTAAAAAGTGCTAAATAAGTGGTGGCTGTTGTCACTGTGATGAGGCAGATGTTAAGTTGTGTATGCTGGAGATGGTAAGCAAGTATGAATATGTTATCTAATCTAATCTGGTCCTCTACTGCATCACATCAAGAGGGTGTTACCCTGAAACTATAGCCCACTCAGCTGCATTGTGAAACATCTGAGGTCATTGTGCTCTCATAAAGGAAAGGGGCTACTTGGAATCCAGAAAAAGTATAGACCAAGAGCAGTAACAGTATTTTGTGCTTACTATGTGCCATATGGATTGTTATATAATTCATTTACACCTCAGAACCTCGGAGATATGAACTGTTATAATCCCCTTTCTATAAAAGAGGAAACTGAGGTGCAAAGCAGTTAATAACTTGCCAAAGGCACCACAGCTATTAAGTGGTGAAGAAAAAATAGAAACCAAAGCTCTGACTCTGGGGCCTGTGAGTTCAACCCCCCACACTGAGCTCTCTCTCAAAAGAAGAAATGGTCTCCAGGATTGCTGATGGAGTCATGACCAATGGATACAATGGTCTCATTCCTTCCATGGATAGATTTCTGTAGTAGAAATAGGTACATCATCAATCAGGTTACTTTCTGAATCCCCTCCAGGACAAAGTGATGGGGATGGGGATGCTAGGCTTTTGGATGGAGAAAGATTCTGGTTGCTGGGCTAGACGTGGGAGTGAGCAGCGACAGTGCCAAAAGTTATCTGAAGGACAGAAGCGAGCAGTGAAAGTCAGGCTGAGGTCCAGGGACCATCTAAGGAAACATCAATCCCAAAGCAGAGGGACTGAAAGGTGAAAATTGAAAAGGCTGATGAAAAGGGAATACGAAAAGGAGACAAGAAGATGAGGATCAGAAGGGTCTGCAGCCTAGAGAGAGAATCCCTGAGTGTGGAATGAGAAGCAAATCCTTCCTGAAGGGCAACAGCCTGTGGGTGGAAGGAGCAGTTGTTGAGGCCACCAATTCCCTCTGTTCTGATCCATGCTTTCCAAGCTTTCAAGAGCAATCTGGCTTCTGCAAAGACTATTACTAAAAGGCGTGTGTTGATCAGCCAAAAGGAGTAACATGGTTGTTTTTCACATTGTAAATTAATAAACAGACATCTCATTCATTAGTCAGCCTCTAGTGAATTTGGTGACTTGAGTCAGTCCTCCAGGGCTTAGTCATATTTGAGTGACACTATGAAATTAACTTTTAGATCTGTGAAGCTGAAGACAACATCCTGGGTCTCAGTTCATTCCATTTAAGGACAATCTCCTTTCATAAGAGTTAATCAGCCTCTCTCTTTGACATCCTTTTTTAATTTTTATTTATTTATTTATTTATTTATTTTTGCAGTATGCGGGCCTCTCACTGCTGTGGCCTCTCCTGTTGCGGAGCACAGGCTCCAGACACGCCAGCTCAGTGGCCATGGCTCAAGGACCCAGCCGCTCCGCAGTATGTGGGATCTTCCCAGACCAGGACACGAACCTGCGTCCCCTGCATCGGCAGGCGGACTCTCAACCACTATGCCACCAGGGAAGCCTTGACATCCTTTTAAGGGCAAAAAGTTCTGGGAATTCCATGGATTAAGAGTTTACTCAGTTCAACCATTTATACATTTACAAAATTTACCAACTATGTATGTGGTTTCTTAATTGGATTGAGATCATCTTGAAGGCCCAGGCTCTTTTTCATTCATCTTCATGTACCCAGGATCTAGCACAGTCCCAAGCACTTATATATTCAAAAAATGTTTGTTGAACTGAATTGCATCAATGTGGATAAGAACAATATACCATACTATAGACAATACAAACAACATGCCCAACATGTTTTCAGACAGTATATTAAGCTGCTTTCAAAATCGCTTTGCCTCTCTCCATATACCAAAGATAATATTTTAATGCTCATTTGATAAATATAACTGACTGCCATTTTCAAATCGACTGTAATGTTCTCCTTCATATCCTTTAGTAGCATACCAAGTTTCATCAGTCAAACCCTTTGATATCACAGAAACAGCAAAAACAGAAGTGACCTTCCTTCATTTAGTCAACATACTTCCCCTTAAATCTTTCTGAGCAAATATTTGGGTAAACAGATGTTCTTTATCTTTGTACCCAGAAGATCAATGAACTCACATCATAGAGGACATGACAGTCATGGAATCAAAGATTTCCCTGGGCAAGCACACATTAGCTACAACTACATTCAATTCAGATCAAATGGTTTAAATTTCTTCTCTACTGCTTATGGTGATCATTAATTGATTGGTTACTTTTTATCAATTCAACCATTAAAGCACCTCAGCTAGGTGGAGATTTGATCAATTATTCAGAGATCAATCTGCAAAAGGTCCATATGAGTAGCTACTATTGTAGTCTCCAAATTCTTTGTATTAAATCAGATGTTCAGAGGTGTTTTGAGAGCACACTTCCATTGAGAAATATGGCATTTCAAAACACACTGTTAATTCACCACCAATAACAAATGTTTTGCTGCCAGTGGTATATTCTGCAGGGAATCCTAGATAATGGTCTACTTGAAACTATATGGTTTTGTTTCAAAATTTCTGGAGGTCACTGTAATATATTTTTCACCAGCTAACAAATTAAATTTTCAAACATTGTAATAATAATAATTTTTTAAAAAAGCAACCTTGGTGGATTTCTGAAATGAAGGAAACTTACATTGCATGTGTGCCTCAGTTTCTCATGGGAGTCTCCTAGAAGGATATGGAGAGTTCCAGGATGTTCTTTAGGTTAGGATGCTATGTCTTATCTAAGGACAAGGTAAAGTTCACCCTTTACTTTGCCCTTTACTGAGAAATGGACCAGTAACCATTGCTGATTCTTCCCATTGCGCTACAACAAATACAAAATTAGGAGAAGAGGGCTACCTTGGAAAGAACTTTAAAAACAGATTTTTGTGCCCTCTGTGCTTAATGGAGCAGTTAGAATTATAATTCGTGGAGTAACTCCTGGAAGGAAAGCCTTCTGATCTAGCACTTTTACAGACATGACTGACAATATAACCAACCAAAAGAGCAATAGTTACTTGCTAGAATAAGAAGGAATTCCCAGATTCTCAGGACTGTATGGAGAGCAGGCTGGGTTACTATACAGAACCAGTAGGCATCTGGGGAGCTCCACTGGCAGAGCTCAAAAAGCAGGCAATGGACCCCTAACCTAATTGCTGAGAGATATGGGGGGAACTTCAATGCCTTTCTCAAGATATTGTGTCCAGCATCTTCCTGGTGGGGGGAATGCATGAACTTCCAGGGCAATGGGCTTCCTTGTGGAACTTGTGATCCCTCACCCTGATCCCAAGCCTGATGAATTATTTAGGCTCCTGAAATACTAAAGTTACAGTTGTAATACTAGCTGCCCCACACAGAGATGTTGTTGCTAATGTACTATCTACAGGGCACATGCTTTTGTTTTTTTGCAGTTCTGGAGATAGATTTGCACAAGATAACCCTTGGCCTGAGTGATCAGCTGTGTGTAATTTGGAGATGCACATGACTGGGGCTGTGGAGTCGTCCAGGTCAAATGACACTAGCAAGACCAATCCCTTGGCCTCAGCCTCACTCACAGAGAACTGCAATTCTACCAAAGGAATCTTTTTCCCAACTATAGTGTATTCACTCTATGAAATAGCATACTCATAAACAAATTGGGAAAGATTGAATAAAAATCTACTATAAGCCAAAATCTCCTTTCACTTTATGACAAAATGGGATTTCTCCACTGTCTCTGAGCAATTGTAGAAGGTGAACTGGAACCAGAGTCCAAAGGTTCAGATTTGAATCCTCACCCTCCCACTAAACTGCATGGTTTTGGACAGGTAGCTACTTTCTCTTGGGCTTCAGTTTTCTCAACAGTAAAGGGAGGGTTCTGCTCAATCCCTATATCAACATATATTTGTATTCAAAGATTATGTGCCATGGACATACCACACCCTGGGTGTCACAGTCAACATAGTTTCTAATCCTCGAAACATTCACAGTATAGTACAAGAGACAGAGAAATAACAAGAAATTGCAATTTATATCTACCCCTTTTACTTTACATGATTGTTTTGAGATATGAATAAATAATTTATGCAAAAGCTCGATAAACTGTGAAAAGCTATTAAAAAAAGAGCATTCTGCCTATACTGGAATCTCCATAAATACATATAAAGTTGTATTTCTATGACGACAATTTTACTGTGAGATGATTTGTGTGTTTGATAAAGACAGAGTTATAGGTTTTCTTTATTTTTTAACATCTTTATTGGAGTATAGTTGTTTTACAATGGTGTGTTAGTTTCTGCTGTATCACAAAGTGAATCAGCTATACATATACATATATCTCCATATCCCCTCCCTCTTGCGTCTCCCACCCACCCTCCCTATCCCACCCCTCTAGGTGGTCACAAACCACGGAGCTGATCTCTCTGTGCTATGCAGCTGCTTCCCACTAGCTATCTATTTTACATTTGGTAGTGTATATATGTCAATGCTACTCTCTCACTTTGCCCCAGCTTATCCTTCCGCTCCCCGTGTCCTCAAGTCCATTCTCTATGTCTGTGTCTTTATTCCTGTCCTGCCCCTAGGTTCTTCAGAACCACTTATTTATTTAAGTTCCACATATATGTGTTAGCATATGGCATTTGTTTTTCTCTTTCTGACATACATGATTCTGTATGACAAACTCTAGGTCCATCCACCTCACTACAAATAACTCAATTTCATTTCCTTTTATGGCTGAGTTATATTCCATTGTATATATGTGCCACATCTTCTTTATCCATTCATCTGTCGATGGACACTTAGGTTGCTTCCATGTCCTGGCTATTGTAAATAGAGCTGCAATGAACATTGTGGTACATGACTCTTTTTGAATTATGCTTTTCTCAGGGTATATGCCCAGTAGTGGGGTTTCTGGGTCGTATAGTAGTTCTATTTTTAGATTTTTAAGGAACTTCCATACTGTTCTCCATAGTGGCTGTATTAATTTACTTTCCCACCAACAGTGCAAGAGGGTTCCCTTTTCTCTACACCCTACCCAGCACTTATTGTCTGGAGACTTTTTGATGATGACCATTCTGACCGGTGTGAGGTGAAACCTCATTGTAGTTTTGATTTGCGTTTCTCTAATAATTAGTGATGTTGAGCAACCTTTCATGTGTTTGCTGGCAATCTTCTTTGGAGAAATGTCGATTTAGGTCCTCTGCTCATTTTTGGATTACTTGGTTGTTTTCCTGATGTTGAGGTGCATGAGCTGCTTGTATACTTTGGAGGTTAATCCTTTGTCAGTTGCTTTATATGCAAATATTTTCTCCCATTCTGAGGGTTGTCTTTTCATCTTGTTTATAGTTTCCGTTGCTATGCAAAAGCTTCATTGGGTACCATATGTTTATTTTTGTTTCTATTTCCCTTTCTCTAGGAGGTGGGTCAAAAAGGATCTTGCTGTGATTTATGTCATAGACTGTTCTACCTATGTTTTCTTCTAAGAGTTTTATGGTGTCTGGCCTTACATTTAGGTCTTTAATCCATTTTGAGTATATTTTTGTGTATGGTGTTAAGGAATGTTCTAATGTCATTCTTTTAAATGTACCTGTCCAGTTTTCCCAGCACCACTTATTGAAGAGGCTGCCTTTTCTCCACTGTATATTCTTGCCTCCTTAATCAAAAATTAGGTGACGATGTGTGTGGGTTTACCTCTGGGCTTTCTATTTTTTTCCATTGATCTATATCTCTGTTTTTGTGCCAGTACCATACTGTCTTGATTATTGTAGCTTTATATAATAGTCTGAAGTCATGGAGCCTGATTCCTCCAGCTCTGTTTTTCTTTCCCAAGATTGCTTTGGCTATTTGGGGTCTTTTGTGTTTCCATACAAATTCTGAAATTTTTTGCTCTAGTTCTGTGAAAAATGCCATTGGTAGTTTGATGGGGATTGCATTGAATCTGTAGATTGCTTTGGGTAGTAGAGTCATTTTCACAATGTTGATTCTTCCAATCCAAGAACATGGTATATCTCTCCATCTGTTTGTATCTTCTTTAATTTCTTTCATCAGTGTCTTATAGTTTTCTGCACACAGGTCTTTTGTCACCTTAGGTAGGTTTATTCCTAGGTATTTTACTCTTTTTGTTGCAATGGTAAACGGGAGTGTTTCCTTAATTCTCTTTCTGATCTTTCATTGTTAATGTATAGGAATGCAAGAGATTTCTGTGCATTAATTTTGTATCCTGCTACTTTACCAAATTCATTGATTAGATCTAGTTGTTTTCTAGTAGCATCTTTAGGATTCTCTATGTATAGCATCAAGTCACCTGCAAACAGTGACAGTTTTACTTTTTCTTTTCCAATTTGGATTCCTTTTATTTATTTTTCTTCTCTGACTGCTGTGGCTAATATTTCCAAAACTGTGTTGAATAATAGTGGTGAGAGTGGATAACCTTGTCTTGTTCCTGTTCTTAGAGAAAATGGTTTCGGTTTTTCATCATTGAGAATGATGTTGGCTGTGGGTTTGTCATATATGGCCTTTATTATGTTGAGGTAAGTTCCCTCTATGCCTACTTTCTGGAGGGCTTTTATCATAAATGGATGTTGAATTTTGTTGAAAGCTCTTTCTGCATCTATTGAGATGATCATATGGTTTTTCTCCTTCAATTTCTTAATATGGTGTATCACATTGATTGACTTGCGTATACTGAAGAATCTTTGCATTCCTGGGATAAACCCCACTTGATTGTGTTATATGATCCTTTTAATGTGCTGTTGGATTCTGTTTGCTAGTATTTTGTTGAGGAGTTTTGCATCTATATTCATCAGTGATATTAGCCTTTAGTTTTCTTTCTTTGTGACATCTTTGTCTGGTTTTGGTATCAGGGTGATGGTGGCCTCGTAAAATGAGTTTGACAGTGTTCCTCCCTCTGCTATATTTTGGAAGAGTTTGAGAAGGATAGGTGTTAACTCTTCTCTAAATGTTTGATAGAATTCATCTGTGAAGCCATCTGGTCCTGGGCTTTTGTTTGTTGGAAGATTTTTGTTGTTGTTGTTGGAAGATTTTTAATCACAGTCTCAATTTCAGTGCTTGTGATTGGTCTGTTTATATTTTTACTTCTTCCTGGTTCAGTCTCAGAAGGTTGTGCTTTTCTAAGAATTTATGCACTTCTTCCAGGTTGTCCATTTTATTGGCATAGAGTTGCTTGTAGTAGTCTCTTAGAATGCTTTGTATTTCTGCGGTGTCTGTTGTAACTTCTCCTTTTGCATTTCTAATTCTATTGAGTCTTCCCCATTTCTTTCTTGATGAATCTGGCGAATGGTTTATCAATTTATCTTCTCAAAGAACCAGCTTTTAGTTTTATTGATCTTTGCTATTGTTTCCTTCATTTCTTTTTCATTTATTTCTGATCTGCTCTCTATGATTTCTTTCCTTCTGCTAACTTTGGACGTTTTTTGTTCTTTTTTCTCTAACTGCTCTAGGTGTAAGGTTAGGTTGTTTACTTGAGATGTTTCTTGTTTCTTGAGGTAGGACTGTATTGCTATAAACTTCCCTCTTAGAACTGTTTTGGCTGCATCTCATAGGTTTTGGGTCATCATGTTTTCATTGTCATTTGTTTCTAATTATTTTTTGATTTCCTCTTTGATTTCTTCAGCGATCTCTTGGTTCTTTAGTTGTGTCTTGTTTAGCCTCCATGTATTTGTATTATTTACAGATTTATTTCCTGTAATTGATATCTAGTCTCATAGCATTGTGGTCAGAAAAGATACTTGATATGATTTCAATTTTCTTAAATTTACCAAGGCTTGATTTGTGACCCAAGACATGATCTATACTGGAGAATGTTCCATGAGCACTTGAGAAGAAAGTATATTCTGTTGTTTTGGGATGGACTGTCCTATAAATATCAATTAAATCCATCTTGTTTAATGTATCATTTAAAGCTTGTGTTATTTATTTTCAGTTTGGATGATCTGTCCATTGGTGAAAGTGGGGTGTTAAAGTCCCCTACTATGATTGTGTTACTGTTGATTTCCCCTTTTATGGTTGTTAGCATTTGCCTTATGTATTGAGGTGCTCCTATGTTGGGTGCATAAATATTTACAATTGTTATATCTGCTTCTTGGATTGACCCCTTTATCATCATGTAGTATCCTCTTTGTCTCTTGTAACAGTCTTGATTTTAAAGTCTGTTTTGTTTAATATGAGTGTTGCTACTGCAGCTTTCTTTTGATTTCCATTTGCATGGAATATCTTTTTCCATTCCCTCACTTTCAGCCTGTATGTGTCCCTAGGTCTGAAGAGGGTCTCTTGTAGACAACATATATATGGGCCTTGTTTTTTATCCATTCAGCCAGTCTATGTCTTTTGGTTGGAGCATTTAATCTATTTACATTTAAGGTAATTATCGATATGTATGTTCCTATTACCATTTTCTTAATTGTTTGGGGTTTGTTATTGTAGGTCTTTTCCTTCTCTTGTGCTTCCTGCCTAGAGAAGTTCCTTTAGCATTTGTTGTAAAGCTGGTTTAGTGGTGCTGAATCCTCTTAGCTTTTGCTTGTTTGTAATGCAAAATTTCTCCATCGAATGTGAATGAGATGCTTGCTGGGTAATCTTGGTTGGAGGTTTTTCCCTTTCATCACTTTAAATATGTCCTGCCACTCCCTTCTGGCTTGCAGAGTTTCTGCTGAAAGATCAGCTGTGAACTTTATGGGGATTCCCTTGTATGTTTTTGTTTTTCCTTTGCTTGCTGCTTTTAATATTTTTTCTTTGTATTTAATTTTTGATAGTTTCATTAATATGTGTCTTGGCATGTTTCTCCTCGGATTTATCCTGTATGGGACTCTCTGCACTTCCTGGACTTGATTGACTATTTCCTTTCCCATATTAGGGAAGTTTTCAACTATAACGTCCTCAAATATTTTCTCAGTCCCTTTCTTTTTCTCTTTTTCTTCTGGGACCCCTATAAATCGAATGTTGGTGCATTTAATGTTGTCCCAAAGGTCTTTGAGACTGTCCTCAATTCTTTTCATTCTTTTTTCTTTATTATGCTCTGTGGTAGTTATTTCCACTATTTTATCTTCCAGGTCACTTATCCATTCTTCTGCCTCAGTTAATTTGCTATTGATTCCTTTTAGAGAATTTTTTCTTTTCTTTTCTTTTCTTTTTTTTTGCTTTATGCAGGCCTCTCACCATTGTGGCGTCTCCCGTTGCGGAGCACAGGCTCTGGACATGCAGGCTCAGTGGCCATGGCTGACGGGCCCAGCCGCTCCACGGCATGTGGGATCCTCCCGGACCAGCGCATGAACCCGTGTCCCCTGCATCAGCAGGCGGATTCTCAACCACTGCGCCACCAGGGAAGACCCCTTTCAGAGAATTTTTAATTTCCTTTACTGTGTTGTTCATCATTGTTTGCTCTTTACTTCTTCTAGGTCCTTGTTAAACGTTTCTTGTATTTTTTCCATTCTATTTCCAAGATTTTGGATCATCTTTACTATCATTACTCTGAATTCTGTTTCAGGTAGACTGCCAATTTCCTGTTCATTTGTTTGGCCTGGTGGGTTTTTACCTTGCTCCTTCATTTGCTGTGTATTTCTCTCTCTTCTGATTTTCCTTAACTTACTGTGTTTGGGGGTCTCTTTTTTGCAGGCTTTTCCTCCTTCACAGCTCACTCCCCGAGGTGCAAGTCCCATGCCTATTTTTTTGTTTCTGTTTTTTTCTTTTTTCTTTTGCCCTACCCAGGTGGGTTAGGGAGGGTGTTTCTTGCCTTTTGGGAAGTCTGAGGTCTTCTGCCAGTATTCAGCAGGTGTTCTGTAGCAGTTGTTCCATGTGTAGATGTATTTCTGATGTATTTGTGGGGAGAAAGGTGATCTCCACGTCTTACTCCTCTGCCATCTTGAAGTTCTCCAAGAAAGCTTCTTTATTTATGACAAATGTTTACTGTGCTAAGCCCTTTAGGCCATACCAAGAAATATAAAGCATAATTCTTATTTTTGAAGAGTCTGTCATCTATTTGGGGATAAAAAAACATGTGTACATACATACATATACACACACACAGACAAGAAGAGGTAAGAAGCTGTATATAATTAAGGGATAAGTAATTCATGCCATGAATGGGATAGGCATTTGACTGTGAGAGATTTCACTGTTCAGTGGAATTGAGAGGAAAGGGTTCATAAATGAGTTAGCAAGTAGTCATGGCCTTAGGGAGATAAGGTGAGTAGGGTTTGAACGGGAAGAGAGGCAGAGGAAGGGCATTTGAGGTGAATGGATAGAGCACAAGGAAGAACCTGTGGGCGGAAATGAGCAAGGCACTTTGTGGGACCCTTATGGGCCCTTCCAGAAGAAATGGAGTGTTTAATTTGGGGGGATATTGACATACATATTTGGGCAGGTCTGGAGGAGCCAGATTTGTGAAAGACCTTGAATATCTGTCTAGGGAGTTTGGACTTCACTCTTTAAAGAATGGGGAATCACTGAGCTATAGGAAAGGGAAAATTGTAACTAAATCATGTTTTTAAAAGACTTCTCTTGGAGTTTCCTGATGGCCTAGTGGTTAGGATTCAGTGCTGTCACTGCCGTGGCCTGGGTTCAATCTCTGGTGGAGAAACTGAGATGCTGAAAGCCATGCAGTGCAGCCAAAAAAAAAAAAAAAAGACTTCTCTCTCAAAGACATACAGGGTGAATCAGTGAGCAGAGGGAAGCAGAGAGCTCATTTCTTCTATTATTTTTTCAATGTTTTACTTTTTCTCTTTATTAATAAAACAAATGCAAGGTACAAAAATTCATGATACAATGAACACCTCTGAGCCCATCTCCCAGCTTATGATGAGCAATAGGACTATTACCTTACTGTCCCCTGCCTGGTCCCTCAAAGCCCCTTCTTCTCCCCCTCTCCTGAGACATAACCCCTGATAATCCTGAGCTTTATTTTTAGCATCACTTTGCATTTCTTCATAGATTTACCACGTAGACTTTGTTCCTAAAAATTGTTGGACAATTTTCTATGTTTTCTCCTTAATGTAAAAAGAGTTGTTCTTTATGAATTCTTCTGCAACATGCTTTTTTTGGGTCAACATTCTATTTCTGAGATTCACTTATGTTGTTTTTTGTAACTATAATTCATTAATTTCAACTGCTTTATGGTATCCCATTATAAAAATTTACTCAGGGGCTTCCCTGGTGGTGCAGTGGTTGAGAGTCTGCCTGCCGATGCAGGGGACGGGGGTTCGTGCCCCGTTCCGGGAAGATCCCACATGCTGCGGAGTGGCTAGGACTGTGAGCCACGGCCACTGAGCCTGCGCGTCCAGAGCCTGTGCTCCGCAACGGGAGAGGCCACAACAGCGACAGGCCCGCGTAACACACACACACAAAAAAAAAATGTATTCAGTTTATTTATCTATTTAACTATTGTTTAGCATCTGGTTGTTTCTAATTATTTTACTATTAGAAATAGTGCAGCTAAGAGCCATCTTGTACATTTCTCTAGGTACATTTATGCAATCATTTTCCCAGGGTGTATTTCTTGGTGTGGAATTGCTGGGTCATTGGGTACCCACACCTTCAAATTTATTAGATAATGCCAAACTAGGTGTTGTCTCATAATGTTTTATATCAATTTATACTGCTACCAGCAATGTACTGGTGTTGCAGTAGATCTAAATCCTGGCTTACCCTGGATACTATAACATTTTTTGTTTTTGCCAATCTGATTGGCATGAATTGTCATCTTATTGGGGTTTTTAATTTGCATTTGTTCAGTTACTAGCACAGGGGAGCATATGTGAGGTCCATAGGGCAGGCAGTCAGAAAGGGAAGATGCATGAAAAGTGAGGGAGAACAAGAACAAGCCAGAAACTACCAACACAATCAGGAGTCCACAAGGACAGACTGACAACTGCTGAAAACTCATAGCTCTTATTATCCCTGACCATGGTGGTTTGGATGTCCCACAGAAGCTGAGACACTTCATTGTGGAATCACACACACATACACACACCCCTAGTGCAGGAATCAGAGAAGCTGAAGGAGGAGCCAGGGGAGGTGAAGTGGGTGCAATCTGGCTGCTGCCTCCCACCTACAAGGTGAATCAGCAGACAAGCAGCAACACATGTGAGCTACAAAATGCCTACCCTTTTAATTCTGTCCTCTACAACTTGTGTGAGAATCTCTCTGGTGGCTCCACCCCAACCAGAAATATACAGGAAAGGGAATTTGGGGAGATGCATTGAGCCCAGCCATGCTGACACAGTGCAAAGCTACCCAACAAATAACAAAGCATAATATAGACATATATTAAGTAAAACCTTCCAATAACACAGGAATTTAAAACCATTATCATGGCGGAAGACTTGAACATAGTTTCCTCAGGATTTGATAGGTTAAGTGTGGCAGACAGAATTCTTAGTTGGCCCCCAAGTTTCCCACCGCAGGTATATACACTCGCTATAGTCCACTCTCCTTGAGCATGGGCCAGGCTTGAATACAATGGGATATCACTCCTGTGATTGTATTATGTTAATGGATGAAGGGATTTTGCAACTATAATTTATATCCCTAATCAGCTGACTTTGAGTTAAACAAAAGGGAGGTTATCCTGGGTGAGCTAGATCTAATTAGAGGAACCCTTAAAATGAACAAGGCTGTTCCCAAACTAAGAAATTTGGAAGTCAGAGAGGGCTTATGGAGGGGGTTGTATGGCAAGGACCTGAAAGCAACCCTAGGGTCTGAAAGCAGCTCCCAACCAACAACTAGCAACACAATGGAAACATTCTTTCAACCAAAAGGAAAAGAATTCTACCAAAAACCTGACATACTTAGAATGGCTTTCTCTAGTCGAGCCTCCAGGTAAGGACACTGGCTGATGGCTGGCCAACAGCTTGATTTTAGCCTTGTGAGGTTTGAGCAGAGGAACCGTCAATGCCATCTTGGCCCATACAATCTGTAAGATAATAAATTTGTGTTGTATTAAGATGCTAGGTTTGTGGTAATTTGTTATGCAATAATAGAAAACTAATATAAGTATAATAAAGTAACAAATTTACATAAGCATTCATCTTGATTATATAAATATATAACTTTGTGCAATGCAGATATTCTTCAAAAGCTTGCAGACTGTTAAAAACTTTGATTGTATATTAGGCCACAAAGACATTTACAATATTTCCCACAAATATGAAATCTTAGCACACATTCTCTGAATATTCTACAATAAAGTTAGATACTACTAATAAAACTTCCTTGGATACTATATTAAAAAATCACACTGACAAATAACTATTTGGTCTAAGGGAAATCAAACAGAAATGACAGATTTTTCTAAGAATTAACAACAATTAAACACAATATACCAAAATATATTTATACAACTAAAGCAGTTCTCAAGAGGAAAACTCAAAACCTGAATTACTTCTACAAGGAAGAATATAAATTAAAATCAGTAAACTTAAAGAAATAAATAAGAACAATGAAAGAAATTAAACTAAATCAGGGGAAATATATTAAGAAAAATAAGAAACTAGTTGATTTTAAATAAAACAAAACTGACAAAAATCAAGGCATCGTTCTTCAAAAATAACTATGAAAACAGATATACCTCTAGCAACTGAGACTAAGGAAAAAGGAGAGGAAAATATAAGTAAATAATTTTTGAAATGAGAAAGGATGCTTTAAAATTGTATGCTACATCAGTATTACTAATTTTAAAACTCTACATCAAATAAAAGAATTTCTAGAAAAGCATAACTGATCAAAAATTACTTAAGACATATAAACAACAATAACTATAGTAGATACTAAAACCTTCTCCAAGATCTGCTAACCAAAGAGGAGGTTGGTTCATATCGGTATATAAGTAGAACACATTATTTTTAAGGAACAGATCATTCTTGGGTTATTTAAATTGTTCCATAGGCTAGAGAAATATGGAAATCTTTCCAGTTCTTTTCTTCATGTATAGTATTAGTTTGATATCAAAGTCTGACAAAGAAAACACAAATCACCTACTTATAATTTCCAAGCCAAAAAGAAATCAAAAACTAAATACTGGAAAATTAAATCTAGCAGTATATGAATATGTATATCATGACTAAATAGGGGTCTTTTCAGGAATACAAGGCTAGCTCAACAGTAGAACATTTAAAATATAGTATAATTAAGTAATAACATAACAAGAAACAGAAGAATTTTTTGAAATGCAATATCCTCATTAAATATTCAAGACATTTGATAAAATCCAAACTCATTCTTGTTTTTAAAATCACATTGCTGGGCTTCCCTGGTGGCGCAGTGGTTGAGAGTCCGCCTGCCAATGCAGGGGACACGGGTTCGTGCCCCGGTCCGGGAAGATCCCACATGCCGCGGAGCGGCTGGGCCCGTGAGCCATGGCCACTGAGCCTGCGTGTCCGGAGCTTGTGCTCTGCAACGGGAGAGGCCACAGCAGTGAGAGGCCCGCGTACCACAAAAAAAAAAAAAAAAAAGAAATCAGAGGGCCAGAGGAATAAACATGAATGTTTAAAAAAAAAAAAAAAAAAATCACATTGCTTAAATTTTTTTTTAAAAGTCTTATCATGAGAAACAGGAAACATGAAACTTAATGAATGGCCCACTAAAGACATTGTCAGTAAATTAAGGAACAATACAAGGATGCCTGTTTTTATTATTATGATTCAGTATTTTTGTAATGATTTCTGCCCATATAATAAGGGAAGAAAAAGAAATAAATATAAGGATTAAGAAGAAAAAAGAGAGTAAATGATGATTATTTATAGTTCATATTATATTCTATCTTAAAAATTTAAGACACCAAACAAGTTAGGGCTCTTCAACATTGAAATTAACAGAAATCCTGTTCAAACTGGTTTTGAAAATATTAAACATTACTGGTTTACATAACTGAAAGCCCAGAAATGGCATGGGCCTTAGGGTTGATTGATCCAGTAATTCAGTGATATCATCAAGGACTCAGCTGCATTCTGCCTTCATGTCCTGGTTCCTGTGTCAGCTTAATTGAAAGGCTAGTTTCCCCTAAAGTTATAGGATGGGTGTCTACAGTAGTTGGGGCTATAAGCTTCCTTGTTCATGTCCAGGGGATGACAGAGAACTGGGTTCTTACAGCTTTCAGAGAGTTGAGGAATTCCTTTCTAAAGCCTCTGAAAGTTTCTTGTCAAATTTCATTGGCCCAGATTAAACCACATTGTTATTTCTGAACCAGGCATTGTTTCAAGGTGGAAAAATGGTTCTCATAGGTTAGACTAATCTGTTTTTACCCTTAAACCTTAAACCTGTATTTACCCTTACTCAGTGTTCCACTCAAAGCCTATAGTTGCCTAGAAAAAAAGGTGGATGTCCAAATAAAAATCTGGTCCTATTAGAAAGGGGGCTTAAGAGATTCCAAGCAGGCAACTAATGCTGCTCACTACAATGTCAACTAGAAACCTATTTAAAACTATAAGGAAGTTCATTAGAATGGGCAGATAAAAGATATACATGCAGAAATTTGCTTATAATTAATGGTCAGTCAGAAAACAGAATTAAAACAGGGATCTCATCCTAACTCCAAAAATAAAGACAACTAAATATCAAATGCCTAGAAATAAATTTAAGAATTTGCAAGACACAGTGGAGAAAACAAGAAACCTTACTTGAGAACATAAAAAAGGCTTGAATAAATGGAGAGATGAGAATTATATTTTTGAAGGGAAAATTCAATATTATAAGTTTATCCATAAAGTTAATGCTTTTTCATTAATTAGACTTGGGAGGATATGAAAATTTAAAAATGATTTTAAAGTTCACCTACATAATAAATATTTGAAAACAGTAATTAGCAAGTATAGCAAGACTAGAGTAATTAAAACAGCTGAAAACAGCAAGTATAGCAAGACTAGCGTAATTAAAATTACAGAGGAGGAGCTTCAAGATGGCAGAAGAGTAAAACGCAGACATCACCTTCCTCTCCACAAATACATCAGAAATACATCTACATGTGGAACAGCTCCTACAGAACACCTACTGAACGCTGACAGAAGACCTCAAACCTCCCAAAAGGCAAGAAACTCCCCACATACCTGGGTAGGGCAAAAGAAAAAAAAAACAGAGACAAAAGAATAGGGATGGGACCTGCACCAGTGGGAGGGAGCTGTGAAGGAGGAAAGGTTTCCACACACTAGGAAGCCCCTTCGCAGGCAGACACTGCAGGTGATGGAGAGGGGGAAGCTTTGGAGCCAAGGAGGAGAGCACAGCAACAGGGGTGCGGGGGGCAAAGCGGAGAGACTCCCGCACAGAGGATCAGCACCGACCAGCACTCACCAGCCCAAGGGGCTTCTCTGCTCACCCGCCAGGGTGGGCAGGCGGGGGCTGGGAGCTGAGGCTCGGGCTTTGGTCAGATCCCAGGGAGAGGACTGGCGGTGTGAACACAGCCTGAAGGGGCTAGTGCACCACAGCCAGCCAGGAGGGAGTCCGGGAAAAAGTCTGGAGCTGCCGAAGAGGCAAGAGACTTTTCCTTGCCTCTTTGTTTCCTGGTGCGCGAGGAGAGATTAATAGCACTGCTTAAAGGAGCTCCAGAGACGGGCGCGAGCCGCGGCTATCAGTGCGGACCCCAGAGACGGGCGTGGGACGCTAAGGCTGCTGCTGCAGCTGCCAAGAAGCCTGTGTGCAAGCACAGGTCACTATCCACACCTCCCCTCCCGGGAGCCTGTGCAGCCTACCACTGCCAGGGTCCCATGGTCCAGAGACAACCTCCCCAGGAGAACGCACGGCGCGCCTCAGGCTGTTGCATGTCATGTCGGCCTCTGCCGCCACAGGCTCGCTCCACACTCCGTACCCTCCCTGCCCCCAGCCTGAATGAGCCAGAGCCCCTGAATCAGCTGCTCCTTTCACCCCATCCTGTCTGAGCAAAGAAGAGACGCCCTCAGGTGACCTACACACAGAGGTGCAGCAACAAATCCAATGTGGAACCCCAGGAGCTGTGTGAACAAAGAAAAGAAAGGGAAATTTTTCCCAGCAGCCTCAGGAGCAGTGGATTAAATCTCCACAATCAACTTTATGTACCCTGCATCTGTGGAATACCTGAATAGACAACAAATCATCCCAAATTGAGGCGGTGGGCTTTGGGAGCAAAGATATATATATATATATTGTTTTTCCCTTTTTCTCTTTGTGTCAGTGTGTACATGCATACTTCTGTGTGTGATTTTGTCTGTATAGGTTTGCTTTTACCATCTGTCCTAGAGTTCTGTCTGTGGTATTTTTTTTTTTTTTTTACTTAAAAAATTTTTTTCTTAATAATTAGTTTTTATTTTAATAACTTTATTTTATTTTATCTTTTCTCTCTGTCTCTCTGTCTCTCTGTCTCTCTCTCTCTCTCCCCCTCCCTCCCTCTCTCCCTCTCTCTCTCTTTTCTCCCTTTTATTCTGAGCCATGTGGATGAAAGGCGCTTGGTGCTCCAGCCAGGCATCAGGGCTGTGTCTCTGAGGTGGCAAAGCCAAATTCAGGACACTGCTCCACAAGAGACCTCCCAGCTCCACATAATATCAAATGGCGAAAATCTCCCAGAGATCTCCATCTCAACGCCAAGACCCAGCTTCACTCAACGACCAGCAAGCTGGACACCCTATGCCAAACAACAAGCAAGACAGGAACACAACCCCATCGATTAGCAGAGAGGCTGCCTAAAATCATAATAAGGCCACAGACACCCCAAAACACACCACCAGACATGGACCTGCCCAGCAGAAACACAAGATCCAGCTTCACCCACCAGAACACAGGCACTAGTCCCCTCCATCAGGAAGCCTACACAACCCACTGAACTAACCTTAGCCACTGGGGACAGACACCAAAAACAACGGGAACTACAAACCTGCAGGCTGCGAAATGGAGACCCCAAACACAGTAAGTTAAGCAAAATGAGAAGACAGAAAACACAAAGCAGATGAAGGAGCAAGGCAAACCCCACCAGACCTAACAAATGAAGAGGAAATAGGCAGTCTACCTGAAAAAGAATTCAGAATAATGATAGTAAAGATGATCCAAAATCTTGGAAATAGAATAGAGAAAATGCAAAAAACATTTAACAAGGACCTAGAAGAACTAAAGATGAAACAAACAACGATGAACAACACAATAAATGAAATTAAAAATACTCTAGATGGGATCAATAGCAGAATAACTTAGGCAGAAGAACAGATAAGTGACCTGGAAGATAAAATATTGGAAACAACTAGGGCAGAGCAGAATAAAAAAAAAAGAGTGAAAAGAATAGAGGACAGTCTCAGAGACCTCTGCAACAACATTAAATGCACCAACATTCGAATTATAGGGGTTCCAGAAGAAGAAGAGAAAAAGAAAGGGTCTGAGAAAATATTTGAAGAGATTATAGTTGAAAACTTCCCTAACATGGGAAAGGAAATAGTCAATCAAGTTCAGGAAGCGCAGCAAGTCCCAAACAGGATAAATCCAAGAAGAAACACACCAAGACATATATTAATCAAACTATCAAAAATTAAACACAGAGAAAACATATTAAAAGCATCAAGGGAAAAACAACAAATAACACACAAGGGAATCCCCATAAGGTTAACAGCTGATCTTTCAGCAGAAACTCTGCAAGCCAGAAGGGCCTGGCAGGACATATTTAAAATGATGAAGGAGAAAAACCTACAACCAAGATTACTCTATCCAGCAAGGATATCATTCAGATTTGATGGAGAAATTAAAACCTTTACAGACAAGCAAAAGCTAAGAGAATTAAGCACTGCCAAACCAGCTTTACAACAAATGTGAAAGGAACTTCTCTAGGCAGGAAACATAAGAGAAGGAAAAGACCTACAATAACAAACCCCAAACAATTAAGAAAATGGTAATAGGAACATACATATCGATAATTAGCTTAAATGTAAATGGATTAAATGCTCCAACCAAAAGACATAGACTGGCTGAATGGATACAAAAACAAGACCCGTACATATGCTGTCTACAAGAGACCCACCTGCGACCTAGGGACACATGGAGACTGAAAGTGAGAGGATGGAAAAAGATATTCCAAGCAAATGGAAATCAAAAGATAGCTGGAGTAGCAATTCTCATATCAGACAAAATAGACTTTAAAATAAAGATTATTACAAGAGACAAAGAAGGACTCTACATAATGATCAAGGGATCGATCCAAGAAGAAGATATAACAATTGTAAATATTTATGCACCCAAAATAGGAGCACCTCAATACATAAGGCAAATACTAACAGCCATAACAGGGGAAATCGACAGTAACACAACCATAGCAGGGGATTTTAACACCCCACTTTCACCAATGGGCAGATCATCCAAAGTGAAAATAAATAAGGCAACACAAGCTTTAAATGATACATTAAACAAGATGGACTTAATTGATATTTATAGGACATTCCCCGAAAACAATGAAATACACATTCCTCTCAAGTGCTCATGGAACATTCTCCAGAAGAGATTATATCTTGTGTCACAAATCAAGCCTTCGTAAATTCAAGAAAATTGAAATCGTATCAAGTATCTTTTCTGACCACAACGCTATGAGACTAGCTATCAATTACAGGAAAAAATCTGTAAAAAATACAAACACATGGAGGTTAAGCAATACACTACTTAATAACCAAGAGATCACTGAAGAAATCAAAATACCCAGAAACAAATGACAATGAAAACACAATGACCCAAAACCTATGGGATGCAGCAAAAGCAGTTCTAAGAGGGAAGTTTATTGCAATACAATCCTACCTTAAGAAACAACAAACATCTCAATACACAACCTAATAAAAATCTCAAATACACAACCTAACCTTACACCTAAAGCAATTAGAGAAAGAAGAACAAAAAAGCCCCAAAGTTAGCAGAAGGAAAGAAATCATAAAGATCAGATCAGAAATAAATGAAAACAAAATGAAGGAAATGATAGCAAAGATCAATAAAACTAAAAGCTGGTTCTTTGAGAAGATAAACAAAATTGATAAACCATTAGCCAGACTCATCAAGAAAAAAGGGAGAAGACTCAAATCAATAGAATTAGAATTGAAAAAGGAGAAGTAACAACTGACACTGCAGAAATACAAAAGATCATGAGAGATTACTGCAAGCAACTCTATGCCAATAAAAGGGACAACCTGGATAAATGGACAAATTCTTAGAAATGCACAACCTGCCAAGACTGAATCAGGAAGAAACAGAAAATATGAACAGACCAGTCACAAGCACTGAAATTGAAACTGTGATTAAAAATCTTCCAACAAACAAAGCCCAGGACCAGATGGCTTCACAGGTGAATTCTATCAAACATTGAGAGAAGAGCTAACACCTATCCTTCTCAAACTCTTCCAAAATATAGCAGAGTGAGGAACACTCCCAAACTCATTCTACAAGGCCACTATCACCCTGATACCAAAACCAGGAAAAGATGTCACAAAGAAAGAACACTAAAGGCCAATATCACTGATGAACATAGATGCAAAAATCCTCAGCAAAATACTAGCAAACAGAATCCAACAGCACATTAAAAGGATCATACACCATGATCAAGTGGGGTTTATCCCAGGAATGCAAGGATTCTTCAATATATGCAAATCAATCAATGTGATACACCATATTAACAAATTGAAGGAGAAAAACCATGTGATCATCTCAATAGATGCAGAGAAAGCTTTCGACAAAATTCAACACCATTTATGATAAAAACCCTCCAGAAAGTAGGAATAGAGGGAACTTAACATAATAAAGGCCATATACGACAAACCCACAGACAACATCATCCTCAATGGTGAAAAACTGAAACCATTTCCACTAAGATCAGGAACAAAACAAGATTGCCCACTCTCATCACTATTATTCAACATACTTCTGGAAGTTTTAGCCACAGCAATCAAAGAAGAAAAAGAAATAAAAGGAATCCAAATCGAAAAAGAAGAAGTAAAGCTGTCACTGTTTGCAGATGACATGATGCTATACATAGAGAATCCTAAAGATGTTACCAGAAAACTACTAGAGCTAATCAATGAATTCGGTAAAGTAGCAGGATACAAAATTAATGCACATAAATCTCTAGCATTCCTATACACTAATGATGAAAAATCTGAAAATGAAATTAAGAAAACACTCTCATTTACCATTGCAACAAAAAGAATAAGATATCTAGGATTAAACCTACCTAAGGAGACAAAAGACCTGTATGCAGAAAATTATAAGACACTGATGAAAGAAATTAAAGATGATACAAATAGTTGGAGAGATATACCATGTTCCTGGATTGGAAGAATCAATATTGTGAAAATGACTATACTACCCAAAGCAATCTACTGATTCAATGCAATCCCTATCAAACTACCAATGGCATTTTTCACAGAACTAGAACTAAAAATTTCACAATTTGTACGGAAACACAAAGGACCCCGAATAGCCAAAGCAATTTTGAGAAAGAGAAACAGAGCTGGAGGAATCGGGCTCCCTGACTTCAGACTATACTACAAAGCTACAGTAATCAAGGCAGTATGGCACTGGCACAAAAACAGAATTATAGATCAATGGAACAGGACTGAAAACCCAGAGATAAACCCACGCACATATGGTCACCTTATCTTTGATAAAGGAGTCAGGAATATACAGTGGGGAAAAGACAGCCTCTTCAATAAGTGGTGCTGGGAAAACTGGACAGGTACATGTAAAAGTATGAGATTAGATCACTCCCTAACACCATACACAAAAATAAACTCAAAATGGGTTAAAGACCTAAATGTAAGTCCAGACACTATAAAACTCTTAGAGGAAAACATAGGCAGAACACTCTATGACATCAATGACAGTAAGATCCTTTTTGACCCACGTCCTAGAGAAATGGAAATAAAAGCAAAAATAAACAAATGGGACCTAATGAAACTTCAAAGCTTTTGCACAGCAAAGGAAACCATAAACAAGACCAAAAGACAACCCTCAGAATGGGAGAAAATATTTGCAAATGAAGCAACTGACAAAGTATTAATCTCCAAAATTTACAAGCAACTCATGCAGTTCAGCATCAAAAAAACACAACCTAATCCAATAATGGGCAGAAGACCTAAATAGACATTTCTCCAAAGAAGATAGACAGATTGCCAACAAACACATGAAAGAATGCCCAACATCATTAATCATTAGGGAAATGCAAATCAAAAGTACAATGAGATATCATCTCACACCAGTCAGAATGGCCATCATCAAAAAATCTACAAACAATAAATGCTGGAGAGGGTTTGGAGAAAAGGGGACCCTCTTGCACTGTTGGTGGGAATGTAAATTGATACAGCCACTATGGAGAACAGTATGGAGGTTCCTTAAAAAAACTAAAAGTAGAACTACCATACGACCCAGCAATCCCACTAATGGGCATATACCCTGAGAAAACCATAATTTGAAAAGAGTCATGTACCAAAACGTTCATTGCAGCTCTATTTACAATAGCCAGGACATGGAAGCAACCTAAGTGTCCATCGACAGATGAATGGATAAAGATGACGTGGCACATATATACAATGGAATATTACTCAGCCATAAAAAGAAACGAAATTGAGTTATTTGTAGTGAGGTGGATGGACCTAGAGTCTGTCATACAGAGTGAAGTAAGTCAGAAAGAGAAAAACAAATACTAACACATACATATGGAATGTAAAAGAAAGGAAAGAAGAAACAGGTCATGAAGATCCTAGGGGCAAGATGGGAATAAAGACACAGACCTACTAGAGAATGGACCTGAGGATATGGGGAGGGGGAAGGGTAAGCTGTGACAAAGTGAGAGAGTGGCATGGACATATGTACACTACCACACATAAAACAGATAGCTAGTGGGAAGCAGCCGCAAAGCACAGGGAAATCAGCTCGGTGCTTTGTGACCACCTAGAGGGGTGGGATAGGGAGAGTGGGAAGGAGGGAGACGCAAGAGAAAGAGATATGGGAACATATGTATATGTATAACTGATTCACTTTGTTATAAAGCAGAAACTAACACACCATTATAAAAGCAATTATACTCCAATAAAGATGTTAAAAAAATTACAATTCTACTTTCAGGAATTTTTTATTGTAGCGTAGATGGAATTTCAAACCAAATAGTGTTGCAAAACTTGTCAAAATATTTTGGAAATGTATTAGAATTCTACCTTATACTGTACCTCATAATATATTCTTAAAAAATTAAAAACTTAATTGTGAAAATTAAAATCATGAAAATATTGGAATAAAACATAAGACAAAGTTTAATATTTTTGTAATTTGGGGATAGAGTAGGCCTTTTTAGCATAAATAACTAATTTAGTAGCCATACAGAAAAATATTTATAGACTTAAGTACACAAATTTTATAAACTTCTCTATTGCACTCACACATCATCATTATAAATTAAAGATAAAAGATTAAGTGGAAAATGATTTGCCACATATAACAAAGATTTATATTCTTATAAAGAGTGACAAAAATTAATAAATAAAAAATGAAATGGATGAAAAAGGGGTGGAGAACATCAATTTAAAATTTATAAAAGAATAAACACACATAAATTTAAAACGTATAAAAGAATAAACACAAATAGCTAACACATGAAAGATGCCCAACCTCACTGTTAACCAAAGAAATGCCTACTAAAACAATGTAATTTTTTAACTGCTATAGTCGGAAAAGAATTAGAAAGAATTTACATTAACCAATACTAAAGAGAATGGGAGAAATAGGTACTTTTCCCCCGCTGGCCGCATGCAGAATCCCCCACACACGGCATGCAGAATCGGATCGAACCTGTGCCCCCTGTGGTGGAAGCAAAGAGTCTTAACCACTGGACCACCAGGGAAGTCCCGGAGAAATAGGTACTTTTATAACCCAGAATATATGCATATTCTTTGACCAGTAATTCAACTTCTAGGCCATTGTGCTAAGAGATAGATAGATAATTATATACACTAAGATGTTCATTTAATGGGGGGAAAATAGCGACAACCAATTGTCTATTGAAAGGAAGTTGTTTAAATTATGGTGCATTTGTACAATTGAATATTACAGTCATTAATAAGATGAGTTATACATTGGCATAGAAAGAAGACAGAAATTCTGAAGAGAAAACACATTAATCTAGTATGTATAATATAACCCACTTTTAGAAAAAAAATATTTATATAGATCTACTGAAAAAAATTCTGGAGGGATATATTTCAATCTGTTAACAGTGATTATCTATGAGGGCTGGGATTATGACAGATTTTTGTTTTAATTTAAATACTTTTGATTTTTTTTTCAGTTTAGTATGATTTTTTGCTCAAGGTAAAGTGGTTATTTTTTACCCCAACTAGAAAAGAAAAAAAGCAGATGAGACATGAAATGGTTGCTATGAATTGAATGTTCGTGTCCTCATACACTGAGGCCCTAATTTCCAAATGCGGTGGTGTTTGGAGCGGGGGGACTTTGAGGGAAACTGGTTTTGAATGAAGTTATGGAGGTAGAGTCTCCATGGTGGGACTGGTACTCTTAAAAGAGGATAAAAAGACTAGAACTCTCAGCCATGTGAGGATGCAACAAGAAGGTGGCTGTCTATACCCAGGAAAGGAGCTCTCACCCGCTCCCAACCTTACTGGTATCCTACTCAGACTTTCAGCCTCCAGAACTGTGAGAAATAAAAGCTTGTTGCTTCAGCCACCCAGTTTACGGGTCTTGATATAGTAGCCCAAATTGACTAAGACTGTGGAATTTGAGGTGAAACAATTCTGAAGGAACGTTTTTCAGGATAGTCAAGACTTAAGCTTGTTTTTAGGCCCCAGGAAAGAAGCCAATGGGGGATAGAGATTGAGAGAGTGAGGAGAATGTTAATCAGCCAAGATCTCAGAGGGGCTGGGACAGTACACCAGCATCAGGGTTAACTTTAGAAAGAAAGAAGGGAAAGGACAATATAAATAAAATTAGGGCAACTTTTTGAGGAGAAGAGGTACAAAAGTATTATAGCTAATGAACCCATTTGTTTTCCCAGTGGATTGGGAGAAAAGGTCATCAGCTAAGTAGGAGGACCGGGACAGGGAACTGGAGGGGCATGGAAGAGGTGTATTACAGCTGCAGAGAATGAAATAGTGCATGGTATCTGGAGTATCAGGTATATGTGTGAGATTCCTGAGCTCCATCCCGGAGCTACCAAATCATACCCTCTGAAGTTGGGTGTCCAAATGCACCCTGAAGTCTGGAACCTTTGAAATAAAAGGTTAACTAAGGATATGGGACCACTGCTGATGCTAGATTGCAACTATCTCTAGGGTCAATCGACACATTTATATAATTTTTCCAGCATTATTCACAGTGTGGGAAGAGAGCATTTGAGAAAAATCGATCACTGGATTTACTCAGAGTTGGGCTTTGGCAATGTGGGTGTAGAAGAAAGTCAAGGGGTCAGTGGAACCAGAGACGCTGGTAAGTGCATCATTAACCCGGGTGACAGTGAGGTAAGGGCTGGGTGGAGAGGGAGGAGTTGAGAAACTGTAATCAATGAAGAGGATGTAAAGCAGATTTGTGAAAGAGAGTGGGTGAAAGGCGGGAACTGGAAGTTTTAGTCAGTGGGATGTGTCTTGGTATGAAAGATTTTGAGAGAGGAGATGGTGACACAGTTCCAACAGTGGCCATGAAAGGGGCTTCTGAACTAGAGTGGGGATACATTTGGCCAAAGTAGAAGAGGTTGGGCAGTAAAGGTCAGAGTGTGAGATGATTATCCTTACGAACAACAGATTTGTTGAATCCCATGATGGAGGCAAAGATGGTTTCTCTTCTCAAGGCAAAAGCAGAGAAGAGAATGTCAGGGTCACGGAGGGACAGAGTCAGGGAGCAATAAAAGAGCTGGGTACAATATTGTAAATCAACTATACTCCAATAAAAATTTAAAAAAATAAAAGATGAGGAAACTGAGGCAACAAATAAATAAATAAAAGAGCTGGGTAGGCTAGCTCCATAGATTCAGCATGGCACTGTGTCTAGGTAAGCACAATTTTAGGACTGTTGGTGGCAGGATGAGCCAATATGTTGGCAGCACGGTAACCTCTAGGATATCCATGCAGTGATAGCTGGATTTCTCGTTCAGTACTTTGCGCATGCTTCTATTTTACCATATGATGTGTTCATTTGGAGGTAATTGTCATGCAGACTATATAACTCCTTAGAAGCAGAGATTTGTATTCCTTATTTTTGAATCCCTACTGCTTAATGCTGTGCCTGACATATGGTAAATAATGAAAGGTTCTTCTGAATGAATGAAAGAGACTAAGCAGCCCCATATTTCTAACAGGAACTTTGGCATGAGGGTGCTTTGCAAAGGGGGGTGTGAGTGAGTTAGGTCTGATGACGAATTCATGGTGATGCAGGTAAAAAGTGTAACTGTCCTCTGAAGGTAGACTGAAAGAAATGATAAATATTTCATCTCCTCCACTTAAGCCTGAAATGTTCAGTACCACAAGCTTAACCTGTGCTTTCTTCAAACTCTCCCCTCAGGTAACCTTATCTTTTTTAAAAATTTAACTTAATTTTAGGTAACCTCATCTTTATTTATGGCTTCAGTTATCACCTCGATGAGCACAAGAACCTTGCCTCTAAATACAGACCTATATCACTTCCTACTTGACATCTTCTCTCAGAAGCACCAGAGAGCCCCTGAGGTCTCAACCTGCACAAGCAGAATTCATGACCTTCCCTTGCAGTCCTGGTCCTCTTCCAGCATTTCCTCTCTGGAGGCTTAGCACCTCCTTCCCCAACAAGCCAGGAATACAGCCATCAAACTTGAGTTTCTTTTCCTCATCCTTCATATCCAATCCATCAAGTCCTTCCAATTTAAGATATAAAGAACTCTCAAGTCCCTCCATTTCTCTCCATTGTGAAAGCCACCACCTAGTCCTGGAATTCTGGAATATCCCCCAATGTCTACATATACCCACCTTAGGCCCCCACCAATCCCCTTTCCACCTCACAGCTAGGATGAGGGTTCTCCTCACTCCCTACCTCAACATATGTTTATTCAAACATTATGTGCCATGGACATGAGTTTTAAAACTCAAATCTGATGGTGTCCTGCTCCTGCTTAAACCACTTCAGTGACTTATTATTGCTCTTACCCTAAACTTGATTTACAAGGGTCACTATGGTCCGATCCCTGCCCACAGCTTCAGGTTCATTCCGCACTGTGCTCCTTTGCTGCCTCTCTTTCATTCTTGGATACACATCATACTGTTCCCATCCCCAGCCCACAAGACATTCCCCACTACACTTGTTTCTGACCTCAGCTCAGACATGATGTCCTTGGAAAAGCTATCAGAGATCTCTGGCAAGATGAAATCCCCCTCTTACATCTGCTTACAGAAATATGTCCTCTGTCTTCAGAGCATACATTTCTGTTGTAATTTCACATTTCTGTGTTTATGATTAGTTCACTCACGTCTCTCTCCCTCATGAGACTCTAAGCTCTATAAGGGGCAAGAACCCCATGTGCTTTTGTTAAGTACAGTGTTTGGCACATAATGAGTATGCCATAAATATTTGTTAGGTGAGGGAATGGAGAGACCACAGAACACCCTTGTGTGGTATTAGTTGTAATCACAATGAAGTCCTGTCTCTCTGGTCCATCCACTGGGACCTGGGAATAGCATGGTCATAAATAACTCTTGGAGTATAATTGCTTTACAATGGTGTGTTAGTTTCTGCTTTATAACAAAGTGAGTCAGCTATATGCATACATATATCCCCCTCCCTCTTATGTCTCCCTCCCACCCTCCCTATCCCACCCCTCTAGGTGGTCACAAAGCACCAAGCTGATCTCCCTATGCTATGCAGCTGCTTCCCACTAGCTATCTATTTTACATTTGGTAGTGCATATCTGTTAATGCTACTCTCTCACCTCGTCCCAGCTTCCCCTTCCCCTTCCCTGTGTCCTCAAGTTGATTCCTCTACATCTGCGTCTTTATTCCTGTCCTGCCCCTAGGTTCTTCAGAACAATTTTTTTTTTTAGATTCCATATATATGTGTTAGCATAGGGTATTTGTTTTTCTCTTTCTGACTTACTTCACTCTGTATGATAGATTCTAGGTCCATCCACCTCACTACAAATAACTCAATTTTGTTTCTTTTTATGGCTGAGTAATATTCCATTGTATATATGTGCCACATCTTCTTTACCCGTTCATCTGTTGATGGACACTTAGGCTGCTTCCATGTCCTGGCTATTGTAAATAGAGCTGCAATGAACATCGTGGTACATGCATGCCTCTTTTTGAATTATGGTTTTCTCAGGGTATATGCCCAGTAGTGGGATGGTATCCATAAGTTAACCAGGAGTTACAGTCAAAATGCTCATTCCTGTTTTGGCTCTGCAATGGCATGCCCTCAGGCAAGTTAGAACCTCTTTAGGCCTTAACACTTGATTTCACCTACAGACTAGGTATGTCTTCTGTCCTTGAAATCTCTATAGCTGTTTTTTCCAGGCCCCTCTTCCAGCCTGCCTCCTCAACTGGGAATGACTGTGGGCCTCCTGCAAAGATAGGGGAGGGTCTGAAAAAGAGCAGGCTTTTCTGTGGGAGGACTGGGAGGAAGCACACAGCAAGGGTACTAATTCCATGGGACTGCCTTGGTATTCAGAAACAACTGCTGGATTCTACCTCCTCTCACAAACTAGTTTTGAAAAACAAGGCTTGAATACTTGACATGATGAGAAGCTAGTCCTGAACACAGTTTATTGCCTGTAAGGATATTAATTCATCAAACTTAAAAGATATAATCTAGGAGCCTTGTTTAGGCATGTTTACTCCCTTTCTTGTTTAATTGGGGTGACATATACTCAGATTGATCTCCTTCTGGCTTAGTGATCTCCAAGCAGTATAGTCTTTCAAGCTACTATTGTTTATTTGTATGTATTTTGCCTAAATATTTCATGGAAAATGAAGGAGAGTAACTTGGTTTTCAAACTAGAATGCTTCTTAAGAAGTTGGCTTCTCCATCTTTCTGATTCTCGATCCCAAGCTATCCTCAGCAGATGAACCCCAGCTACAGTGACAGAGGAGTAGATCCCATCCTGTCCTACAGACTTGCCATGTGAGACTTGGAATGGTGTCTCTGTACGTTAATTTCTCCATCTCTAGAACGAATGCAGTGGTTCTTAACACCCTCAGGGAGGTGTAATTAAATCACTGAAATGTTACTGGAAGAAAAAAGAGTGATTAATCTTGTTGAACAACACATCTTATTTTTCTTCTTGTTCTCCAATTTGCATGAAAGCTCCTTCAGAAAAGAATGTTTACATTAGATGTGTATATACCTGATCTGACAATTCCAAACTACACCTCAACCAACCAATTCTGAATAGGAAAAAAACATCAGAAGCTTGCAATTGTGCAACATGTAAATCTCTCCTGGACTGGAGCCCATTACTGTGGTTTGGCAACGCAACCAAAATATATCTTTTCTCATCTCTTGAAAAAAAACCCAACAGAGAAAAAAAAATACCTTGAAAATAAAGGTAATGATTAATCCATCAGGTACAAAAAAGACTGTTTTCAGGATTTCAGGTTCTAATATGCCATTTCAAATAAACAGCAGCAAACAGGGAATGACAGTTTCACCAGAAGAGGATTAAGCCACAGGCTCTAATTGGGACTGGATTTGTACAGCCATATTATCTAATCAGGCATCTCCAGGAATCTGTGAGCAGTTGTTAAAACTTCCATGTGCCAGTGAAATAGGGACCAGAAGAAGCAGGTATTGGTGAAAAGGGTGGTCCTTGCAGAGGCCCCAAGATGCAGCCTGAGATGGAACAAAAGAAAAAAAGCTTGAAGCAGAGACTGGTCTTGAAGAGCAGCTTAGCTAAAGAAATGCTCTCCGAGTTCTTGGGCACATTTATAATGATTGTGAGTATTCTCTGATTTGTTATAAAAAAATAACAATAAGTTATTTTTGTCCATAAACTTTGTACATTAAAAGTTCTTTGGTAATGTACAGCATGGTGACTACAGTTAATAATACCATATTACATATATGAAAATTGCTAAGAGAGTGTATCTTAAAAGTTCTCATCACAAGATAAAAAAATGTGTAACTGGGCTTCCCTGGTGGTGCAGTTGTTGAGGGTCCGCCTGCCGATGCAGGGGACACGGGTTTGTGCCCTGGTCTGGGAAGATCCCACATGCCGCGGAGCGGCTGGGCCCGTTAGCCATGGCCGCTGAGCCTGCGCATCCGGAGCCTGTGCTTTGCAACGGGAGAGGCCACAACAGTAAGAGGTCCGCGTACCGCAAAAAAAAAAAAAAAAAAAAAAGTGTAACTATGTGTGGTGATAGATGTTAACTAGACTTATTGTGGTGCTCATTATATAAACAAATATTGAATTAGTATGTCGTACACCTGAAACAAATTGTTATATGCTAATCATACCTAATTTTTTTTAAAGTTCTTTGCATTGGGTAAATACATAATACTTTAGGAGACTAAGCCAACACTGAGAAACAAATGTGAATTCAAAAATGGAACTAGTGTAAAATAAGAGAGAGCAATATGTTTTCTGGTCTCTGAAAACCTCTTTGTATCTGATTTGTTCAAGTATTTTCAAGGTGTTGAAAATACATTCCCTCTTGACCATCCTCACCTCTCATCTATGGTGACTTGTTAGGCAGGGGTAGTGTGGGGGAGAAGGGCATTGGAAGGAACAGAGAGAGAAAATAAAAGTCCAAGATTCTTCTGATTCTCGTCACTCTTTACTGGAAAATCGCCCTCAGGGAGACAGAAACCCTGGGGTCATGTTACTTGATAATCCGGTCCCAAAGGGGAGAGTGGTTACTGCCCCGGGCCTAACTTCATCTCAAGGTGACCTGTGGTATAGGGAAGTGAGGCAAATTCAGTTACAATTCTAAGTGCTCTGCAAATAATACAGAAGAGGAAGTGAACTAAACATCTATGTATTTTGTAACCAAAAAAGTTAAAACCCTCTTTATTTCTTAACAAGAACCTATTTCATGATCCCATCCTGTCTGAGTTAAGTAAAGGAAAGTGGCTTTTAGCCATTCACTATTCTACTCATGCAAATAGTATTGTGTCTTCCCCTACTATTCAAGGTGGGAGCTAAAGAAATAATATCTTAATACTGTATGCTGAAAAGTTAAACTTTGTATCGTCTGGCTAAAGCCAATAATTTCCTGAAAGGTTTGATTTCTATTTAGAGTGTTCTAAAACAAACCCTGATGAAATCTTTCATGGTGAGTATAATCTTCAATTTTGTTGAGGCTTGTGGGGATGTGTAAACAAGAAACTTCTGCAAAAACACAATTTTTAATATACATGTAAATTAAAAATCTAATTTTTAATAAATCTACATGGTTCTTCTCAAAGGTTATTCAAAGTAATTGTTTCTGCTTTATTAGAAAATGTGCATTTTGCCTTTCTCTAGTAAAAAGCTTTGCATGTTGATAAGGCATGGAGCAAAGGGAGCACTGAAAAGATGACAGAGTATATATGCAGGACTCACTGGCCTTTCATATGTAAAATTAGTTTTCCCCCAGACACTGGGAGTCTGATGCCATTTGCCTCCCTCTTCTCGAAAACTGCTCTTAAGGGAAGCATCTCAAGCTCACTCACACTGTGGTATAAATGACTAATAAGGGCTACTCGTAGCACTAAGGAAAGAGCAGGTCCATGAAAAATTCTCTGTATACTACAACTAAAAACAATAATAATTAAGTCATAAGCTAAAAAACTAGCTCTAATTTGGCCTTTTAGACATTGGGATAGGTAAGCCTTTATGCCTTTGCTAGTGCCAGGGAAATATTTGTTTGATATATTTTTAGCTACTTTATGGTTATTATCACTATTGTGAATAGTACCTTTTAAAAATTATATTTTCTAATTGGTTATTACTAGGGTTTAAGAACAATATTGATTTTTGTATATTGATTTTACATTCAGCAAACTTGGTAATTCCCTTATTAATTCAAACAAGTTTATAGATTATCTTGGCTATTCTGTATAGATCAAGGCCGTCAAATTTGAGGGCCACTAGCCATATGTGGCTACTTAAAATTAATCTTAAATAAAATTAAAAATTTAGTTCCTCAGTCTACCTAGTTCCACTTCACGTGCTCAAGAGCCATATATGACTACTGACTACCATATTGGACGACACAGATGTAGAACTTTTCTCTCACTGAAAAATGCATTATTGGACTGTGCTGACACAGATAATACTTTTTTCTGAGAATATGAGAGTTTTTATTTTCTTTCTTTTTAGTCCTTAAATTGTTAATTTCTTCTTACTATCTTATTATAGTGGTTAAAACCTCTTGTTCAATGTTATTAGAAGCTATAATTGCAGCATTCTTGTTCTATTCCCAACTTTCAAAAATCTGCTTCTGGTATTTTACCATGAAACGTGATAGTTTCTGTAAGTTTTTGGTAGACATTTTTTTTAAACAGAGAATGATACTCCCAATTTATTTATTTATTTATGGCTGTGTTGGGTCTTCGTTTCTGTACGAGGGCTTTCTCTACTTGTGGCAAGTGGGGGCTACTCTTCACCGCGGTGCGCGGGCCTCTCACTATCGCAGCCTCTCTTGTTGCAGAGCACAGGCTCCAGACGCGCAGGCTCAGTAATTGTGGTTCACAGGTCCAGTTGCTAGGCAGCTTGTGGGATCTTCCCAGACCAGGGCTCGAACCTGTGTCTCCTGCATTGGCAGGCAGATTCTCAACCACTGTGCCACCAGGGAAGCCCTGGTAGACATTCTTGATTTGAGAAAGGAAACTCCTGTGTGTTCCTCATTTACTAAAACTCTCATTAGGAAAGATTGTTGAATTTTTAAAAAAAAATACCTTTCTACATCTATTAAAATAAGCACAAGGGCTTCTTATCTGTTGATAAAGAAAATTACATTGATAAATATTTCTGGGTTAAATCATCATTACATTCCTGAGATTAATTCCCACCTACTCATGCAGCATTCAGTTTGCAATGTCTTATTAAGGATCTGAACTATAATTTCATTTATTATGTTGCCCTTGTCTAGTTTTACTACCAAAGTTATATTAGCTTCATGAAATGTTTTGGAATTTTTCCCTCTTTTTATGTTTTCTGGAACATTTTGTATAAAATGAGGATTATGTTTCTTAAAGATTACTTAGCATGTGAACTGAAAAAGGGAGAAGGAGAGAGAAAAAGAGAGAGAGATGTGTGAGAGAAGGCTTCTCTAAAGCTATGTCTCATTTAGATTTTCTATTCTTAATTCCATTTTGGCAATTTATTTTTTTCCTAGGGAACTGTACACTTCATTTCTGTTTTCAAATGTAGTTTTTCAAAATTGTTAATACTTTCAAAATTAACATAGTGAAAGCAGTAATTTTGAGATGATTTTTCATAGTATTTGCTTACAGCTTTTAAAAATCTCTTCTGTACCTGTGGTGATGCCCTTTCTTTAATTTTTAATGTGGTTTCTTTGTTTTCCACTTAGTAGTTTCTGCTTTGACCTTTCTTACATTCTCCCATTGAGTTGATCAGATTTGTTTCTCCCTTTTCTCCTCTGCTTACACTTTCTATTCTTTAAGTACTTATCCTTACATTTAAAAATGTTATTATTGCATTCACAAACTTTAAAGTGAATTAATCTCTTTGCTTCTGAACAACACAAAAACTTTTTAAAAGCCTCATTGTAATCAACCACTCCATCTTATGCCATTGTTATCTAATATTCTATTCTCATTATTCTTAATATTAGTGTTTTTAAGAGTGAATACTTATTTAAATTTACTATCATTTACCAGTTTACCTGCTAATCATTACTGCATCCATTCATTACTTTCTTTCAGGTGCAATTTTCTTTGTGCAATAAAATAAACTTTCTTAAGGAAATTTTTCAGGAAGGGTGTGTTAGGGATAAACTTTCTCAGTCTTTGTTTGCCTATGTCTTTATTTCATTCTCAAGGTTCAGTGATAAATTAGTTGATAAACTTTAGGTTGATGATTGGTTTTGTTTATCATTTTGCAGGTACCATCCCAATGTCTTTATTATTGCTATTGACAAGTCTGTTACTGGTCTAATTTTTGTCCTTAATAACCTGCATTTCTCTGCCTACTATTACAAGTTTCTTCTTTTTCCTGAAACTTCACTATAATATGACTAGGAATGAATCTTTGTAGTGCTCAGGATTCACTGTTCATCTTCAATGTAAAGATTTGCAATTTTCACCAATTCTAGAAAATTCTCAGCTTATCACCTTTCCTCTTCTCCAGACTATTTTCTCCTTTTAGAATTCCTATTATATTTGTATATATGCTTGACCCTCTCACTTTTTCCTATATGTCTCTTAACCATTCTTTCATAAATCTATCTCAACCTCTCTATGATGAATTTTCTGTAGTGTTCTTAAATCTGTCTTCTGATTCACTAATTTCCTATTCAGTTATATCTAGTCTTCTGTTTAATACCTTCATTAAGTCTTCAGTTTCATTAATATGTTTTCATTTCTAGAAGTTCCATTTGGTTCTTTTACTTAATTACTTTTCTTTTCCCTCCTTGTGTGTTTATTTTTAATCTGTTTAACTTACTAAAGCCTAACATATTTACAGTATTTTATGATATTTTATTTCCATCATCTCAAGTTCTGGAGTTGCTAATCATCTTGCTTATTTTATCCACTGTCTCATTCACAAAGGATCATTTCCTTTAGTGTTTTGTAAATTTGTATTGTAAGCTCTTCAGGAAGGTTTATTATTCAGTGTGGGAAATCTGTACGGCCTGAACCTGTGAAGTTGCTCTTCCAGAACAGGTTTGCATTTGCTTTTGCTAGGGTGTCCAGGTATATCACCAACCAGAAATGATTACTGTGAGGTGGAAAACTGACAAAAAAGAAGACTGATGAATGTGGGTATGGTGGTGAAGAGCACTCACTCTAGAGAACAGCTCTCTGCTCCCTTTCTCCCACATGGGATGTGTGACCATGAATGACTAGGAAACCCCATGCTTTCTCTAAATGAGGCTGATCCTCTTCAAGTCCTGAGACCCTGAGTCAGTATCAGCTGAAGAAGGATTTTCCTGTGGGATTCCCCTTATCATCAGTGAACATGAAGGGCCAGACTAACTTGGGAAATTTCAGAGTTCCAAAGAACCTGGGGAGAAACGTCTGTTCTGAGTCACTGATCTAAGGGCTGCAGACTCATGAAGCCAAATCTGATTCTGCCAAACAAAACTGTGCTTGTGATCCCTCAGTTTTAATTTTGACCCAGAAAACTTGCTATTTTCATTACTTTCAAAGGGGAAGTATTTTTGTTTTTTACTTTCCAGAAGTGGAGCTGCTTAGTTTTTCTTTAATGACAAAGTTTTCTACAACATGTTCTCATTACTTGACAAGAAAAGAGAACATGGGATGAGAGCAGAAGCTGGCTCCTCCTTACTCATCAGCCTTGTGATGGAGATATGGCATAAAGTGAGGTCTTTGAGGAAGGGAAGCCTCACAGAAGTGAGACAACCCATACAATACATCAAGATGCTGAAAGAGCCCAGCAGTGACTCCATGCATCTAGTGGGCACCTTATTTCACATCTGAGGTAGGATTGCTACGTTCACTGACCCTGGAAAGCAAAGCAAATGCTTTAAAAGAAAATATGCCAGCAAAATATGCACCGCCCCCCCTCAGCCATCTTGATAGATTGGCTGATATGATCTAAGGTACAGGTTTGGGATGGTCAGCGAAGACCAAAAAGGACCCAAGGGCTTAGTCCCTCTCGTCCTAGAATTGGCTCAGACTCATGGCTTAGACTCTGTGTAAAACTTTCTTAGCAGGAAACCTCCCCTCAAAACCTATGCCTTGGGCTTCCCTGGTGGCACAGTGGTTGAGAGTCCACCTGCCGATGCAGGCGACACAGGTTCGTGCCCCGGTCCGGGAAGATCCCACATGCCGCGGAGCGGCTAGACCCGTGAGCCATGGCTGCTGAGCCTGCGCATCCGGAGCCTGTGCTCCGCAATGGGAGAGGCCACACAATGAGAGGCCCGCATACCAAAAAAACAAAAAACAAAAAAACCTATGTGTCTATCAACAGGTAATTGGTTAAAGAAATTGGGGTGCATTGCTGCAATGGACTCTTATGCAGCCATTAAAGATAATGGGGTCAACCTTTAAATGCTAATATAGAAAGACTCGCTAAGCTTTTAAAGTGAAAAAGCAGGCAGAAAATGGTATGTATAAAAACTCCCATTTGTATAAACACACACACATATACACACATTTAACAGAATACACCAGAAAGTATTGATATTAGTCACCTATTGAGGATAAAATATGAAATCTGGGGTGGGAAGGACACAGATTCTTGTTTTTTTAATATTTACTTATTTATTTATTTTGGCTGTGCTGTGTCTTAGTTGCAGCACGTGGGATCTTTGTTGCAGCATGCAGGATCTTTAGTTGTGGCATGTGGGATTTTTAGTTGTGGCATGTGTACTCTTAGTTGCGGCATGCATGTGGGATCTAGTTCCCAGACCAGGGATCAAACCCAGGCACCCTGCATTGGGAGCATGGAGTCTTACCCACTAGACCACCAGGGAAGCCCCACGAATTCTTATATTTTATCATATACCCTTTGTAACTGAAAATTTTTTAATGTTCATGTATATTTTCTTCACCTCTCTGCTCCCACAAAAGAGCTCACTCAGCAGAATTTATCCCTTCCAAGTGATTTAAGGAGACGCTCAAACTGTGTTCTGAAGAACACTAGTTCTGTGAAATGCAAACAAGAACTACATGAAAGAAAATATGCCGTCCTTCCCAGATATGCTTTGGAAACACTGGGTTAAACCAAAACAAGTAGTTTTCTTTTCTTTTCTTTTTTTTTGCGGTACGCGGGCCTCTCACTGTTGTGGCCTCTCCCATTGCAGAGCACAGGCTCCGGACGCACAGCCTCAGTGGCCATGGCTCATGGGTCCAGCCGCTCCGTGGCATGTGGGATCTTCCCAGACCGGGGCACGAACCCGTGTCCCCTGCATCGGCAGGCGGACTCTCAACCACTGCGCCACCAGGGAAGCCCTAAGTAGTTATTCTTAACTGTAGGAGTTATCAGAGCCTTTAATCTTCACTGTAAATTTCTAAGAGGGGACTAGAATATACCGTTGTCCCCAGACTTACTTGACCACAAACCACTTTTTTTGAGGAGCACCTCACAGAACTGATAAACTGTGGAACACACTTTGGGAACTGCAAGCCCTGGAATGAACCTAAGAAACAAATCAGTGCCCAAAACTCCTCCATCTTCAGTGATCTTCCAGATTGAGGGTGACCTGAGGTATACTTGACTTTGTTGGGCCACTCTGAATAAAGAGAGAATTGTCCTCAGCAACCCCCCATCCACACCCAGCACACTCAGCCCCATGGTTATCCTGATATGAACACACACACCTTAATCAATAATTAGTTTCTTATTCTGGCCCTGGGATCATGATCAAGCTCTTGTCCAGGCTAACATTATTTGGGATGAGCTGAGGGAGGAGTGAATGCCTGGTGTAGATCAGAAAAGGAGAGCACTATTCTTTTCAGCCTAGTGGAAATAGTGGAGTTTAGTCATCTCTCATTTCTGAGGTCTGTGTTGGTTCTTGGTACTCTTTTCTATTTGGAGACCTATAAAATTGGCCATTTGCCCATTCACCTGTTTCTCAAATCTCAGATTTCTCTCTTTTGATGAACCTGCCTTAATATCATCTCTTTTGAAGTACAGCTGGTTCTTGAGAGGTCACTGATTACATTCTGATATTATCTCAGGCTACATGCCACCCAGTACTTTATTTTTAACTGGAATGTCCAGATTTCAGTCTTGGTTCTTTGTGACCATTTTTGTTATGACTGAGAAAGTTTTATTTTCCAGTTGGAAAACTAACTGACTGGAAAGCCGTGCCTGAAGAGGCATTCTGTCCTAATAAACAAACCAAGCAGCCCCACCAAGGTAGCAGAAGTTGTCTCAGGAGAAACACAGGACTGGGAATCAGAGAACCTGGCTCCCGACTCAGATTCTGCCACTTATTAGCTATAGGATTTTTTGCTAAGTCATCCAGTCTTTCACTTTTCAAATGAGGATTAAGTGTTGGGAGGAATAACGGAAGTAATAGAAGTGAGCATGTTTGGCCCACAGTATACATGCTGTAAATGTTTGCTCATTCATCCACCCAGCGGCCAAAATTATGTGCAATCAAACCTGGGCTTTATCACATACTGCCAGTGTGTATGTGAGGAATTCTCTTGACCTCTGAACCTCCCTAAGCTTTGTTTCCTGATATGTAAAGTGGAGACAGTTAAGAGGACCTAACTCATAGGGTCTTTGTGAGGATTAACGGGCTAATGTATGCTATTATACTCAATAAGTAGTATTTGTTATTGTTGTTCTTGTTGTTACTACTATCATTACATGTTCCAATGGACACAGTTACATAAACTAAATAGGTATATACAGACAGATGGAGTAGGAGGTGGGACTTCTGGTAACATATACCTACAGCATGGGCCAGAGGGACAAGGTTTGCAGAGACCAGTGTACTGACAGGTTGGGATTTGTTCTTCCTCTCCAATTACAAAAGACACAACGCTTACAGGAAGAGGAGAGCCTGTGGCAGGCCCCAAAATGACTTTCTTCTCAAGAATAGGACTGTGTTTTCAGTCTCCCTGTTACTACCTCCCTAGATAAAGCTTTGCCCATAGTTATTCCTTCACTTGAAGGTAGCCAACAATCCTTCCTCCAGGAAGTTGGAGGCTGTCCTGCATCTCAGCCCAGGTAGGTTATCCCCATGGTATCTGTGGGGCCAGGAAGTCACTGGCCCCAAAATCTCAATGGGTTTCTCTTTCTAGGACTTAAGATTGTACTCAATAGCCCCAAAGCTTATTGAGACCAGTCAGGTAAGATATCTGAGTGACATGGGCATGGTGGAGTTAGGGAGGAAGTGGACAATGTATGCCATGTCCTGGGGGGGCAGCTGCCACCCAGACCGCCTCCACTGTGGCTAAGTGGGAATGGGGTAAGGCTTTATCAGATATTCCAGTTTTTCAAGAATGGTCAGTAATCCAGAGTTCTACGTGTAATTTTTCTATTTTTTTTAGCAAATTTATGTATTTTTTTTGGCTGTGTTGGGTCTTTGCTGCTGCGCGCGGGCTTTCTCTAGTCGTGGCAAGCAGGGGCTACTCTTCGCTGCAGTGCGCGGGCTTCTCATTGCAGCGGCTTCTCTTGTTGTGGAGCATGGGCTCTAGACACACGGGCTTCAGTAGTTGTGACTCATGGGCTCTAGAGCACAGGCTCAGTAGTTGTGGCGCACGGGCTTAGTTGCTCCACGGCATGTGGGATCTTCCCGGACTAGGGCTCGAACCTGTGTCTCCTGCATTGGCAGGCAGATTCTTAACCACTGCGCCACCAGGGAAGCACAATTTTTCTATTTTTAAATACTGGTAACAATTCTAAAATTATAAAAAATCACCATGTGGGCCAAACAAAACACATCTTTGAGTCAATCCTACTCATAGGCTGTCTTTAGCCATGGACCACCAGTTTGTGACTCTGCCCTGAAGGTGTCCTTAACCACATTCTACAAAGACAAAATATTCTCACCACAAAAGCGCAAATGGAGAGATTGTGAGGGCTACTGTCCAAGATCGTCTGTTTACAGGGGCCCTGGCTATTAGAAATCTAAGTCCTACATGCAAGATTGTGGTCCTTTCCTTTTCCCATCCTACCCCCTGGTAAAACTGGTTGAGGCAATAGGGTGAAAACAGTTTTATTTCTGGCAATATCAGAAGATAAATCTTGATCTTATATTATCGTAGTCAAGTTCCTCATGAGGCCAATCTGTTATACACTCGTGATATATTAATACATCTTGGACTTAATAGTATTGTCAGGTGGCTCAATAATTTTGGGTATTAATCAAGTAATTCAAGAATTTCGGGAGACTTAAATGTCAAAATTTCCATCACCTAGTTAGTAAGGCTGAATTATGAAACCACATCCCCATGCACACTTTCCCTAGGCATAAATACTTAAACCATCCACGAATAACAGGATTATAACACAGGGAATCACTTCATACTGTTCTTGTGATTCTTACCAGTTCCCAGCTCCTACCTCTCCTACTGGTCTGTGAACTTTGAAGGCCCTGTGTCTGTTTTTTTGCATCCCTATGACACCAGGCACTGTGCATGGCACTTAGAATTTTTCATTGTACATGAACAGGGAGAAATGGATGAAGAAAAGTGAATGCCAATTCCCAGTGAGAGGTATTTGTAGATTTGGAGATCTTCATTTCCCACAATTTGATTTTTTGAAAGGCTTCTGAAGTACAAATCTGGACAAATGACTTATTTGGCTCAGGTACACTTGAGGGCTGTTTACGTAAGTGAAGGAACATGAACTTTGGACGGAAATGTTAATTTTAGGTTCAAAACGATCTTCTCACTAGCTATAGTCCTCAGGCAAATTACTTAATTTCTTTGACCTAAGTTTTCTTTAGATGAAAACAGCAGAGTTTTCCTCCCCCTTAGGTTACTATTGGGACTAAATGAGATTATTTATAACATATCTGTATCTATATATATATGTGGGTGGGTGGGTGTGTGTATACATATACATTCACCCACCTACACATAATACAACTCAGTTTATTTAAAATATAAATGTTGCCACAGATATGCCCTTTTAATGCTGACTTCTGTTTTATGAATATTTACATCATTTAATGACAAATTATCTACTGAAGAATACTTTTCATTCAAAATATATTCCTTACCCATTTCCAAGAAGACCTGCAGCAACATAAGGTAAATAGTCATACATGGTTCATGTCTTGGGTCACGTTGTTGCTGCCCAAATGGCACACAGCAAACATGACCCAAACTGACATTACTGGATTAAAGGAGGATATTGGCTTCCTAGATACATTTTTAAAAGAACAATAGTAAATAAACACTAGCCAGGTGTGCTTTGGAGATACTGGAGCAGTTTAGAATGGCCACCTGGGTTAGTTCTTTGGCTCTTTTTCAGTAAAATGTACTAACGGGGCACTTGGGGTGGAGAGGAAGAGGTGGAATTGGTTGACTTCTTGAGTCTTGGTGTTGTGAATAGGTTGAATGCTAAATAAGTGCCCTAAATTTTGGCCAGCTCCACAAGAAATCCACATGGCTCATGGGTGTGGTTTGTAAGTGTAGAAAAGGCCCACCCCACCTTCTCTCAGCCCACTGACTCCCTGGAGTAGCAGGTTTTGTCAGCATTAGGGGGAGGAGTGTGATTTCTGCTGATGACTACAAGACTGGGAGACACTATAAGGAAAGAAAACGAGCAAAAGAGAACAAGAGAGGAAAAGGTTTAACTCTGCCTTCAGGTCTAGTTTTCCCCGGTGAGCACTTGGTCATCTAGTGGAAGTTGTCTCTGCAAAGGGAGCTAGAAATCAAGCAAACAGAAATCCATAAAAAAAGTTTTGCATAAACTAAAAAGTTGCACTTAATCACCAACATGTCTCTTTGATCTCTGAGAAAGGAAGGGAAATGGGACTGAAAATTTTTCTCTAGGTCATGGGAAGCTTTAGAGAAAAAGTACAAGTGTTGGGTACTTTTCTGAACTAGAGTGATCACATGTGTTGTCAGCAGAAAATCCACTTGTCCTGGCACAAAGAGCAGGTTCTACAAGGAGGCTTCCAACTGAGCTTCAACCTCAGTCTTTTTTCCTCAGACTGTATCTGGTCTGCAGGGAGGCCTTTTATACTGGGTGGATGGTAACAGATGGTTGCTGCCTGGGCTCTCCAAGTCCTTCAACATTCCCAGACAGCCTTTACTCTCAGTACGCAGATAGAAAAAATGGTGCCCCATCTCACTTCCTGTGGAAAACCCAGTGTCCTCCCTGAAAACTTCCATGAATTCTTGGGGGCATTGGTTGGTTCTGATGACCTTTTGCTCTGTCCAATACATCATGGTTAGGAGCACAGTCCTCTGACTAAGACCTGGGATCAAATCCTGGTTCTGTCTCCTTTATTTTTACTATGTAACATTGGGAAAATTGCTTGGCCTTTCCCAGCCTCAATTTCCTCATCCATAAAATGGAGATAATAATACTTCCCCTTCAGGGTGGTCATAAGTTAATGGGATAATGATGAAGTAATACAGGTAAAGCACTTAGCATGGAAGTTGGCACAAAGCACACACCAAATAGATGGTAGCTGGTATTTGTATTCCTTTACTCACATTACCCTAAACAGATGAGTAAAGATAGTTAACGTTTCAAACAGCCTTTATTCCAAAGTCTATGACAACGTTTCCCAAGGAGCTCCTTCCGACTTTAAAATTTTTTCAGGAGCTTTATAGGATAGAAACTGTTCTTTTAGTATCCATTAATTCTGAAAATACTGAAACAGAAAGGTAGATACAAGGCATGTTAATTTTTTCCTTCTTTGGATAATGTTGATGTGCACAGGGAATCACAGACCTCTTGCGATAATTAGAAGGTTCCCAGGTGATCCCTGGCTCCAGGGTGCATGCATTTGCCAACATTTTGCTAAGTAATCCCTAACCTTCGCTAACTGCTTTTCTGAAAGGGCTCAGTTTTTACATACTCACTGAACAAATATTTTGAGTGCCTGTTTTGCACTCTGTTCTGTGCTCAGAACATCTTGGCTTTCACTTTAAAGGAGGTAGTATATGCAAAGGGGATTTGAGAAGGCTCAAATGAAATAAAATCTGTGGACTCATTATCCTCTCTCCTCATCTCCAGCATTTCATTGTGTCCATTAATCAGCCTGTCATAGGGTTCATGGCTCAGTTGGGAACTTCCCAGCAGTCCCAAGTGGTGTGTCTTAGAAATTATACCTCCCACTTTTTACATCTTACCCTCAAATTAACTTCTTCTCTTGAAAAGGCATTTTATGCAGGATTTTTTCCTGCTTGTTTAGATATTTTAATTTTTTTCATAAGTATTGTTTGAGCACGGAATACAAAGAAGCATGAGTGCCCTGGTGAACGTTACAGCCTTGGTGGGGTGCCACGAGGCAAGGTGAAATGAAATGACATTGTAAAGACATGGCACAATAAGCAGAAGAGAACTCTGAGGGCTTCAGTTGCCAGAGAAAGCCCTAGGGGAAAGGTAGCATTTTAGCTCAGGGTTAAGAATAGATCGGTTTTGATTGGGAAACATGCAGAAAAGATATTCTGCTGGAAGGTATAGCATGAGCAGGTGTGCAGAGGTGGAAATGAGTGTCATGAGCTCAAAGGACTCAAAGTGACTGGCTGATGCAGAGACCTATGCTGAAGAACCCTGGGCAGAAAGTAGCTGGGGATTGTGAGGCAAAGCCCTGAGTACCAGGTTAAGGGGCAATTCGGTATGCTGGCAATTCCTGAGCAACGGGAGTGGGAGAGTATGTATGTTGTGCTTCATCTGGCATGGTCACTGAGTGGGGAGACACTGGAAGTGGGGACCCTGGTCAGGGGCCACAGAAGAAGACTCCAAAGATTTGGGAATGATTGACTATGGGTAGCCAAGAAGGAGAAGAGGAAGGAATACCAAAAGATTCCAGAATGTATGGCCTGGGTGACTGGGAATGACTGGGGGTAACTCACTCACCAATCAATCTTTTATAGGAGTTCTGCCTTTCAAATGTCTTTCTTCCTTTTCCACTAAAATTCTTTCTCCCACTCCTGCCATGCAAGGAACCTGATAACAACGGTATTTACCCCCTCCTCTTTTCTAGTGTTGCTTTACTACCAAAAGCACTAAAATCTTGCCATCTATGCAACGACCTATCTTTCAAGAGTAATCACAAATACGCAAAACACCTTGAAGTTCTCGTCAGTTTCTCACTTCCCCTCTCCCCCCAAAATTTTGATCTCATGTTTGGAATGAAATAGTAGCTATTTTTAATATCTGTCATAGATGTGTTTTCGCCCCATTTTTATTGCCAGGCAGTGCATTAGTGGTTAAGTTCATGAGTCCCTTTGTTTCAATTTATTCACCCTGAATTGGGGCTTTCCTTTTGAGTTTATACCAAAGGCAATAATATCCTGCATCTATTATTGTCCTTTGTTGTTTAAATAGTGCCTTCATTAAGGTTACCCCATTTGAACCTTCACTGAACAATCCTATGAAACAAGTCTGGCAGGTATTATTTTTTAATAAATGAGCAAGCTTAGGCTGAGAAGTAACATGTTCATTTACACAGACACCAAGTGTCATAACTGGAAATAACATGTAGGATCTGCTTATTTAATTACGTCCAGTATACTAGATGCTGTTGAAAGGCAAATAAGTTGATTACACATTCGTAAGCATCTTACAAAATTGGGAAAACCAGGCATTAATATGTGAACAGTTGAATTACATCCTGTGGTTAAGTGCTCCGCTAGATAGCAATACAAGCAAGGAGCAGAAGGTACATGATTAACTACCATGTCATAATGTGATGCACAAATAAGGAAGGACTGCCTACAAAACAGAAGACATTTACAAAGGATATATCTGATAAGGGGTTAATATCTCAAATATGCAAAGAACTCATATAACTCAACATCAAAGAAACAAATGTGTATAGGACCTGAACATTTTTCCAAAGAAGACATACAGATGGTCAGCAGGCACATGAAAAGATGCTCAACAACACTAATCATCAAAGAAATGCAAATCAAAACCACAATGAGGTGTCACCACACACCTGTTAGAATGGCTATCATCAAAAAGACAACAAATAACAAGTGTTGGCAGGGATGTGGAGAAAAGGGAACTTTCATGCACTGTTGGTGGGAATGTAAATTGGTGCAGCCACTATAGAAAACAGGATGGAGGTTTCCCCCCAAATTAAAAATAAAACTACCACATGATCCAGCAATTCCATTCCTGGGTATTTATCCGAAGAAAATAAAAACACTAATTTGAAAAGTTATATGTATCCCTATGTTCACTGCAGCATTATTTACAATAGCCAAGATATGGAAGCAACCTAAGAGTCCATCAATAGAGCAATGGATAAAGAAGATGTGGTATGTATATACAATGGAATACTACTCAACCATAAAAAGAATGAAATCTTGCCATTTGTGACAATATGGATGGACCTCGAGGGTATTATGCTAGGTAAAATAAGTCAGAGAATCTAAAATCAAAATACATAAACAAATATAACAAACAGAAACAGACTCACAGATATAGAGAACAAACAGGTGGTTGCCAAACGGGAGGGCGGTGGAGGGATGAGTGAAATAGGTGAGGGAAATTAAGAGGTACAAACTTCCAGTTACAAAATGAGTCACAGGGATGAAAAGTACAGCATGGGGAACACAGTAATACTGTAATAAGTTTGTATGGTGACAGATGGTAACTAGACTTGTGGTGATCCTTTTGTAATGTATGAAAATAGTGAATCGTGTTTTAGGTCAATCATACTTTAATAAATAAATAAATATTTTTAAAGTTACTGGGGAGAAATAAGCCAAAATGTTTATAATGTCTGTTCATAGGTAAAGGCATTGTGATTGGGTTTTTTCTTTATATTTTTATATATTCCTCATATTCTCTATAAGGAGCCTACACAGGATTTTTGGTCTTAAATAATAAACATTTCTAAAAGCTTAAAAAAAATAAGGAAGGATTGTGTCCATTCCTGGGCTCCGTGCTTAAAAGGGGTGCTAACAACCTAGAGCTTATCCACGTGACACTCACTGGGAATCTGAGGAGCCCTAGGGATCAAAGGTGAAGTGAAAAACATCCAGCATAAAAGAACTCAGGGAGGACCTTTTGCTCCCTCTACTTAATGGAGTGCCTGGTATATAAAACAGGCTTCTTCTCTGAGGTCCCAAGAGTAAGCCAGGAGCTAACGAACAGAAGTTACGGGAAAAAAGGACTCCAACTTCTTATAAGGAAGGACTCCCCAACCACTGGAACACCAAAAATATTTAGAACAAGCTACTTGATGTAGTAATGAGCTCCCTATTCCTAAAGGTAACCAACATGGGCCAAGTTAATGCCTATTAAAGATGTTGTGATTTGTGTGCTATTGAGTTCAGAACCAAAGCAGTGTTATGGCTGAGAGGTAGCATGATGCAGGGTTTAAGAACGCAGGCTCTGAAGGCTGTACAGTGCTCACCCTTGGAACTCAGCCAAGCCACACAGAGACCATTTGTAGATGTGCTGACCAACCCACCAGCTGAGGCATCAGCTGACAGCTGACATCAACCACTAGACATGTGACTGTGTGAGCCTTCAGATAATTCCAGTCTTTCAAGTTTTGAACCACCACATTTGACACCAAATGGAGCAGACGTAAGATGCTCTACCAAACCTTGCCCAAATGATAGATTCACAAGCAAAATAAATGTTACCATTTTAAACCACTAAGTTTGGGAGTAGTTAGTTTCGTAGCACTGAATAACCGGAACACAATGTTTATGTGATCTTCTGAATTGCCATTAATCTTCAAGGCCACCTACAGGTACTGAGTCAAGTAGAAGGAGATATTATCTGCAGAAAGGGGCTCAGGTGTCTTGGGCTAATGAGAGAAGAGAAGGCTTGATGAAACTATTGGGAGAATATGAATGAGAAATGAACGAAGACTTCTGGGGGCACAGTGAAGACTAGATCCATGGCTTTGTAATACCCTCCCTCCCCTACATGGTTTTGTGATTTTTTTTACCTACCTGGAGAAGGTAGGTGCTGGATTCTGACAAGAAGGTAGAAGAGACCTTGACGGTCTGTTGATGGCATGCATATGGATGGTGGACTTGGGAAACACAACACCCAAGGAAACAGAACAAAACAGGATAGACTAGCATATTGTTGCCTGTTGGCATGTAAAGGAATCTTAGAGATTGTTTTCTAGATAAGGAAATCAAGATCAGGCATCTGGAGAACAACTAAGTATTAATTGTTCAGTACAGACAGTACAAGTGAATTTCAGAGAAAAGAGGTTAGGTTTAGTGAGAAGAATATGAAAGGGTGATGGGTCCAAAAAAAGATTTCTAGATAGGGAGACCTGAAAAATTGAGACAGGTTGGCTCTTTCTGTGTCTAAGAAGGGGGAAAGTATGGCAGTTCTTCAAGGTTAGAGCACGGAATCATGCTGGAAATTCTATCAGTAATACCATAAACAACAGTTCTCTCATTTTTTTAAGGAAAAAAAATTACAGTGGGAAACCAGAGTGGGTGACCAATTCCCTAGCAATCAGACCATGATAACATTAGAATATCCCAGATATTCTATCCAGATCTGCTTCCCTGGTGCTGTGAACGCAGCTGGGATGAAGCAGGCAAGGAAAGATACTAGCAGGCAATTACCTGTCTTCCTCATTGATTTTCCGGCTGTATGAATGTATTTAAAAATTAAGAAGCAGTGATGTCAAGTTGGGTTGAAATCTTCTGAGTAACAATTTCTGACTAGGGTAACTTACCTTGTTCATTTCTCCATCTGCTCCTTTCCTGCAGTGCACATCAGTTATCGTCTCTAGAAAAGAACAAAAAAGCAATTTCAACATCTAGGGTAGAAGAGGAGGGTATTAATCACAATGAAGTTTGACAGGACAGAAGCCTCTCCAGGTCCACTCAGGCCATTTAAAGCTTTTACGCCCCCTGTAGACTATCACAAGTGAACATCAGACCATAAAAGAGGGAAGAAGCTTATGTGGAAAGTAGTAGTAGCTCAGGACTGGCCAGTGTCTGCATGTGTCTCTTCTTACCCCAGGTTGTCTAAATCAGGTCATCTCAGCTGTCAGGAATGTTTTATTCCTTTTTTCAGAAGATGCTACCAAAATGCCAGTTAGCTTGGAAGTTGTGCCAGGTGCATTTAATTGGCTATAAATTAAAAAGAAAGACTGTGGTTTTTGTTTTTTTTTTTACATCTTTATTAGAGTATAATTGCTTTACAATGGTGTGTTAGTTTCTGCTTTATAACAAAGTGAATCAGTTATACATATGTTCCCATATCTCTTCTTCCCGCTGGCATTTCCCTCCCTCCCACCCTCCCTATCCCACCCCTCCACGCGGTCACAAAGCACCGAGCTGATCTCCCTGTGCTATGCAGCTGCTTCCCACTAGCTATCTACCTTACGGTTAGTAGTGTATATATGTCCATGCCACTCTCTCGCTTTGTCACAGCTTACCCTTCCCCCTTCCCATATCCTCAAGTCCATTCTCTAGTAGGTCTGTGTCTTTATTATTCCTGTCTTACCCCTAGGTTCTTCATGATATTTTTTTCCTTAAATTCCATATATATGTGTTAGCATACGGTATTCTGACAGTTATAACAGATAGGGATCCTAGAAAAAAATAATGTCAAGCCTAGGTGAAATTGCTAGGCTGTGAAATGAACCCAAGGGATTTTTTTCTTTTTGGAAAGGGAAAAGGGAACATGTTCCTGCTGCAACTTTATTTAGCTCTCAGTACAGGGTCTGGAGTCTGTGATTAACGTCAAAGACAGCCCTGTGCATGTGATATGCAGCCCCTGTGCTCCCCTTGCGATGTCAAGTCCTACTTCTTCCTACTGTCTATCAGGTAGAGCTAAATCAATATATCTTAGAATCAGGGACTGGAGTGGATGTTAAAAGATCATCTAGGTAATTTCTCTGCCTTCAAGGAGGAGTAAACCCAAATCATTCTATATGTATTAAATATCCATTGTTTGTAAATTGTATTTCTCTGAAGGACTCCACAAATGGGCCCCAAGGGAGCTATTTAGAATTAATTCATCACTATCAGGAAATGGCTTATGTGCAACTTCTCATATTTCAGGTTCAGACTTCCTTTCTCATTCTTTTGTAAAGGGACACAGGAGCTGGTTATTATCTTCCTGATAAGAAGTCTTCACATTCTTAATCTCTTGTTCCTTAAATACGTTTGTTTCTGAAACCTTTCTTCATATGCCCTTAAATAATATCCATTACTTGATGCTGAACCCTCCGTCCAGTTGGTTGCTCTTCTTTAGTTATAAAACCCAAAACAGAACCTGTATTCTACAAAAGTTGTGGCTACTTGACATCTAAGAGCAATGATCTAATGATCCTGCAGCCCAGAACTTATTCCTCCACGACCACACTGGCTCTTTCAACCACAGAGTGACAAAGGCTGATGGTGATTCGTTGTCCTGTTGTTTTCCTACCAAACTTGTATGTGACTGTTTCATCTTTCCCAATAACCCTCCCTCACCAAATGTTCCTTTCTTCCCCCCTTACTTCTTCCTGCCCTTCCTTCCTTCCTTCCTTTTGAGGTATAATTGACATACACCATTATATTAGTTTCAGTTTTACAACATAATGATTTGATATTTATATATATTATGAAATGATTACTTGGTTTATAAATTCATACAACATTTTAACACTGTGCAGACTTAACAAGACTCATCCATAAGCCAGATGTAGCCTTGGGACCATCATTTTGCTACCTGTGCACAGCTGGAAGATTATCATTTCATTTGCATGAGGCCTGTGGCAGTCCAAGCCATGAGTGTGCTTGAAAAATGCTTCTTGTTACTCTGACTTTCCATTGTCTTTGATAGTGGCCATCTTCACTTACTTGTTGAGTTCCCTTTCATTCCAGGTCCTTGGATGTGGCTGTGTTGCCCAAGCTGTCCTCAGTCGAGGACGTCATGGAGGAATCATCACTATCAATACTGGACTTTCATTGGCAATAGTAATGGCCATTTATGTTGCTGGAGGTGTCTCTGGTAAGTAATAGAAATAATAATAATAACAGCTACTATTAACTCAACCATTCCAATGTACTAGCACAGTTCTGGGTACTCTACAGACCTTAATTTTTCTAGATCTCAACAGTCCTGCAAGAATATGTATTTGATTCTATTTTTATAGATGACAAAATTTAAATGGCCAGCAAATGCTAAGTGACTGGCACAAAGGCAACATTTAGCAAAAGACAGAGATGAGGGTTGGAACTCAGAACTGACTGATTCCTAAATCTGGCTACGGAATAGTATTCTTCATCTATCAATAGAGTCTTTTACTAGCTCTTCCCCACGCTTGGAAACCACTTCCCAGATATGCTGTGAATAGCCCAGTGAATATCACTCCAACAGAGGCAATTCCCTGGAACCTTTATCCACAGCAATCAGGGACAGCCTAGGTCATTTGCAAAATAGCTAGTGTGTTCATGGAGCTGCAGGGCTAGTCAGAAGGTCTTGGCCCAATTCTGTTCTGAGTGGTAGGTTAATTAGAAGCCATTCCCAAGGTTCTGAGGAGCAAAATGAAATAATATTTAATACAGCCTGGGACCTTAGGAAGGAACTGTGGAAATGATCCACTTCCCAAAGGCTTGCAGAATCCTCAGCAGCCTTGTTTGGGGGCTCAGAGAACTAAGGCAAGACTGTTGGTGATAACGGAAGAAGGGACCCCCTGCATGCTGGGCACTGTACTGGGTGCTGTACATACTTTATATCCTCTCACTTCTATAGCAGCACTCTGAGGCCAGTATTATTGTCCATTCTACAGAGAAAACTGGAGCTCCAAGGGATTGAGTAAATTGCCAGAAGCCCCACAGCTGGCAAAGAGACAGATCAAAGATTTGACCCAGGTCTATACGACAGCAAAGCACAGGTCCCCATTATTATACAACATTCCCAGCTGTCTACTATGGGAAGGACAGCACAGGCAGGGCCTATGGGCAGTACGGTCCAGCTGGATCCCAGCACTGTACTACCTACCTAAGACACAAGAATAACCAGGGGAACACCCTGAATGTGCCAAGGCTTAATTACAGTTGCAGGCCTTGACACCAGACACACAACACACTCCTGGCTTCAAATAAGCATGCAGGATGCTCCACTGCCTCCCCTCATGCTCCCATCTACATTCACACAGGCGTTGTTTCCACAAACCATGCAATATAAATGTAGGCATGTTTTCAGCAATTTTTTTAAAGTAGAGATGTGGTTTTGCAGTATTTCACCTGCATAACACCCTGAATTAAACTTCATCAAATATTTACTTAGGATAAATTGGTCCCAGACCCTACCAATGTAGCTAACACCCTTTACCACCAGCACTGTCAATGTCTGTTTGCATCCACTGATATATTTGGAGTCACGATAGGAGGAGAAGGGACAGGGACCAGCAGGAAGGGGAAGAGGGAGTAAAGTATGGTGTGGAGTCTTCCCATCTGGCCTTCAGACTGGGATTAAGCCCCTGCGCTCAGAGTAAGGGCCAGAACTGATGGGACTGTTTTCACTAGAGGCTGCTTCTGGGTGAGGCTTGGGAGCTGTCCACATTGTTTATGAGAGACTGTGAGATCTCAAAATGCAAGGAGAGGTCTTCCCTGGTGGCGCAGTGGTTGAGAGTCCGCCTGCCGATGCAGGGGACACGGGTTCGTGCCCCAATCCGGGAAGATCCCACATGCTGCGGAGCGGCTGGGCCCGTGAGCCATGGCCCCTGAGCCTGCGTGTCCGGAGCCTGTGCTCCGCAACGGGAGAGGCCACAGCAGTGAGAGGCTCGCGTACCGCAAAAATAAATAAATAAAAATTTTTTTTTAAAAATGCAAGGAGAGCACTTTCTGAGCCTGGCTGATATAAGGTAGCACTGCGTTGGAAAAGGAGCTTATCTCCCCATCTCTGTTTGGAAATGATATTCAAGCTCCCTGAGAACTGGGGGGGAACATGCACAGACAACACACTGGCCCACTGATGACATCAGTGCAGATTCAGTATTGGCTTCAGCAGCCCAGGAACAGGAGAGGAAGACTACATAGGGGAGGTGACTTTCTCACAGTGGCCGCAGCTAACATGCTGGTTTGTGGGCATATGTGAGGCCCTCTTTGGGAATTCCAAAAATAACCAATGTATATTACGCATAAACATAAATGGGATCCCACTTTGTGGTCCAGACTGGTAAGGTCAGCTGACATCTGGTTGTGGAACATAAAGCATTACTGCATGGCAGTTACCACACCCTGCTCCCTTGTGAACTTGCCAGTAGTCTGGCAATCCAATCTGGCCAATCAGAACTCATAATGCCCTAATTATGCACCATCCCCCACAAAGCGTTTACACTGCCAGCTTGTACCTAGACTATGGCGGTTGTTTTTGATGTAGTTTTTTTTATAAGCAATAAAAATTCACTGAAAAATCAAAATAGCTTTGCTTAATGACAAATAAAATGTTAAAATGATCTCCATCACAGAGTTGTCTGTGGGTGGGGGGCAGGAGACTCGTCTAGGACAGAACCTTGAAAGAGCTCACCTTGCTCACGTAAGACTTTCATCTCAGGCCTCGGGGAATCCAGCTATCCCCCTGGGCTCTTTATGTGAATAATCTGATCATCACAACCACCTTGGCAGGGCCAAGATGTGAGTGTGGCCTTCTCTGACTCTAGCACTCATGTTCTTCCCACTACACTGCTCTGCTTTGTCCTTCGGGTAAGCCAAGTGATCACGCATCTCTGCAAGGAGAAACTCTCCTCGTTGCTTTGCAAAGCACCCTCCCAGGCACACCCTCTCTGACTCCCAAACAACTTTCCCTCTGTAGATCTCTGTAGTCTGAGCTATCTGAATAAAGACCTCTGACTATTTCTTCAACTTTCATATCTTCTTTTTCTTCAATTTTTTAAATTGAAGTAGAGTTGATTTACAATGTTGTGCCGGTCTCTAATGCACAGCAAAGCGACTCAGTTATACACATAGAGACATTCTTTTTTATATTCTTTTTCATTATGGTTTATCTCAGGAGATTGGATATAGTTCCCCATGCTATACATTAGGACTTGCTGTTCATCCATTCTGAATGTAATAGTTGGCATCTACCAGCCCCAAACTCCCAGTCCATCCCTCTCCCTCCCCACTTCCCCCTTGGCAACCACCAGTCTATTCTCTATGTCTATGAGTCTGTTTCTGCTTTATAGATAGGTTCATTTGTGCCATATTTTACATTCCACATACATCAACTTTCATATCTTGAAAACCTACTAAGTGCCTTGCAGCATGTCAAGGTCAAGGTGAACAATAGTTCCTGCCTCAGGGTGCTTTTGAGGGGCTAAAAGCATAAACCTACCTACAGCAAGTCTTATTTTGGAAGAGGAGCTTGCTAAACAGTAACTGTCCCATTGGTGGACTCATCTGAGGGGAGACATTTTTGATTGGAGGTGATTTCTTACATCCCCTTGTCCTTTCACAATGGGTTCCTCCAGGCTGGCTGGGTGGTGGCTACCCTCCAACCAGCTCTGGGAGAAGAGGAACAGGGCTGGCTCCAGGAACTTTCCACTGCCCTGGGTGCTCCCCTCTTCTAACCCCTGTTTCCAGCTTCCCTAGGAAGCTGTACTCCTGCCAGTCTCCAGAATTATGACTCTCTTAGATTTAAAAGTAAAACAAAACAGGTGATATGTGTGTAAGGCTTCAGGAAGTCACCTGTGCTTTGATATATTGGCATTTTCTTGTTCATATTAGCCCCAGAGTGGCAGAGGCAGGTGAAGAAAGGACCCTCACGGTGTAGTCAGCAGTCAGAACCCCTCCCCACTGCAAGCCCACTTTGGCTTAGAGACTCAGGAAAAGCATAGCTTTCTTCACGCACTGGGGAGAGGAGGGAAGGCTTCCCAAAACAAGCTCACCAATAGGTTCTGTGGGGGGTCAAATGGCAAAGTGTCGTCACCATCATCATCATCATCACTCCTTTGTTTACAACTATTTCCACAACCCAGAGGTCCACATTTCAGTGTAGTCACATTGACAGTTACTCTAATTCCCCCCTCCACACTAAATGTCATTGGCACTCTTCATATGAGTGTCCTTCATCCCTCTTCATATGAGTGTCCTTCATCCCTAGGAATCAAGCCCATATGCTCAAAGATGATCTTTGAAAATTTTTTCCCTGCTTTCTAAGGCAGAGAAACCTTTATAAACTTGGTGAAGAAGATCTAGAAAAGAACATAGGCCCAAGAGTTCAAATAAACCTGAATTTGAATCCTAGACCTACCACTTATTAGCCATGTGACCTTAAAATGTTACTTTACTTCTGTGCCTCAGTTTTCTCAGCAGTTAACTGGACTAGTACCCACCTCACCGGGTTCTTAGGAGGATCAAGTGCATGTAATACGCCTATGACAGCACCTGGCAAGTGTTCAATATGCATTGTTGTTACTGTTGTTACTAGCAAAGCCAGCTGGGGATATCAGTAACCTACCCCAGAACAAGCCCTCTACCTGACCTTGCAACTGGGTTAGAATCAAAGAGGCTGATTTCTCTAGTCAGACTTTAGGCTGGAGTGGAGGAAGAAGTGTTGCTCCATTTGTGTGTGTGAGATATACATCGTTTATGCAGAGAAACTACAGAAAATCCACTCAGACACTGTGACTACCTCAAAATAAACTGAGCCCCTTACCTCAATGAGAGGCACAGCCCACAAAGGAAGGGCCATTTCCCCTTAAAGAGATATCTCTTTTCAGTTTGTTTCTATATCCTCTGGACATGGACTTAGAAATGACTAGATATAGATTTAAATCTTACAAGTATAAGTATATTGACTTACAAATATACTGAAGTTAACTGTTTATATCAATCTCTTTGGGGTTATTGCTTTATAGTTAGGCAAAACCCAGTAGATAGATGATATAGATAGAGAGAGAGATGAGAGAGAGAGAGAGAGAAAATGAGCCACTTGAGTACAAGTTTCTTTACATATTTGACTTTCTTTTGAGAAAGCTAAACTTCCTAAACAGTGTCTAATGATGCCATGAGATTATTAGTCCTCTCTTCCTCTCCACTCAAACACACACACACACACACACACACACACACACACACACACACCTCTGTCTCCTCACATACAGTTCCTCACCTAGAAGACTGAATTCTGCCTGCAGTCCCTAGATAAGGTTTCCTTCACAATAATTCTCCCTGGCCTGCCCTCTGACTTTCCTAATCACCTTATCTTCCTTGCAGGTGGCCACATCAACCCAGCTGTGACTTTTGCAATGTGTCTTTTTGGACGGACGAAGTGGTTCAAATTCCCCTTTTATGTGGGGGCCCAGCTCTTGGGAGCCTTTTTAGGGGCTGCAACCCTCTTTGGCATTTATTATGGTGAGTAGGACAGGTAAGAACAGGAAACGTTCTCCACTTGACACGCAGTTCTAAGAGTCCTAAGTTCTAAATAATGGGGCCAACATTATCATTAGGGCACGTTCAGGAAGTCTCTTAATGAAAATGGTCACAACTTAAATGGAGGACAGAACTTAAAGGAAGTATATTTTTAGACCCAACCAGCACTACACTGTGAACAATGCCAAAGTAAGCAATAGGCCACTGGCTTCTCCATGGCTTTCTCTGATTTGGCTGGGAAGGGAGCCGTTGACTTGTGGCAAGGAGAATGATGAGTAAGTACTTAAAGAAGGAATCTGGAACAAAGTCTTTGAAGGAAGAAGCATAGCAGAGAAATGGGCTGGGTGGGGAACCTCTTCTCCCTTCCATCCAGTAGCCAGGGCTTCCATTCTGCAACAGTCCTGGGGGAACCACAGTACTGACGATCAAAGACCCAGACTTTAGTTCCATGTGAACTATGTACGTAGCTGTGTGACTTCAGTAAGTCATCTGACTTTATTGGTCTCAGTTTCCTCCTCTGGAAAATAAAGGAATTGAACTAGTAGGTGACTTCTTAGGCCCTTCAAACTAAAAAATCTTGGGGTTCCATAAAATCAAGTGTTAAAGTAGTTCCTTCTCTCTAACCCAAGGTAAGTCGTAATACTTTATGACTCTCAAACTGAAGCCCTTAGGAACTAGAATTTATGAGCCAAGCCTGAGAGGTACATTGTGGAAAGGGACCTCTTCCCACAGAGTATCCTAAGAATTAGAGTGTAAGAAGACTAAAGAATTACTCAAGACCAGACCAGAAACCTAGAGCACCAGCTGCTGTGGCCAGAGAGGCCTGGGGGTGGTACTGGCTATGTCGGGGACTGCTGTGTTCCTTGTTCTAAGGGCATCTTCACTGTACCTTGATGCCCTCAAATTCTGGACTGCTATTAGGGGTTACTGAGAACCCTCTGGGAATCATGAGCTCTGCATAGAGCAAGTCCAAGCTTCACTTTCAATTTTAGTCAATCTTGAAAATTCCAAGAATTCCCCTCAAAGAAAAATGGTTCCCAAGAACCACTGGATAAAGATTTGGCTCAAACGTGGAGTGAACCATCAAGGGCAGCCGGGGCTTTCTCTCTCTGACCCGCTATCCTGGGAGTTCTCTGGGTATCTCTAAAGCTACCATACTGTGAAGTGAAAAGAGGCAAATGATATGGATCTTCGTAGCTGAACCTGAGGGTTCGCCTGTACTTGTTCAGCACAAGACCTGGCATAGGCCTACGTCCCTCCCTGCCCAGAGGACACTAACATGCCAGAGCTCTGTCTTCCATAGATGCATTTCTGTCTTTTGCTGGTGGAAAACTGCTCGTCGTGGGAGAAAACGCAACAGCACACATTTTCGCAACATACCCAGCTCCGTATCTGTCTCTGGTGAATGCATTTGCAGACCAAGTAAGTGTACATTCAACAAAGACCTAACTTTTGTGAAAAGACATAATCTAATAAGGGGGATGCAGAGGAACATTATAGGCCTATCAGAAAAGAAAGGCTATGTTTCCAAAGTCAGAGGTCCCTACGCATAACCCAAGCTTTGTTGACAAATTTCTGCCCTTGCCAAAGTTGATACCACTACGGGTTTCCTGCCTCCTCTTTAATACATACACTTCTTCCACATCAGTCAAGTTTCAGAGAAAAGTGCATGACTGGACATTTCAACCCCTGTAGGGGTAAATGGGGTTTGTTCCACCTAACTGTCTCTTTTGTGCACATGATCTAAACGTAGAGGCCTCAAGAAAAGACACTGTGATCTCAGTTCAAGGACTGTGAAGTGTAGTAGTTGAGCTTAGAGTATCCCAGGTCTTCTGTGTCTCCCCACGTGCATAGGTTTATCCAGACTCTCTAGGCAGCTAGAAGTGTCTCTGCCTTAATGACATTTAAACAAGCTGCATCCAAGCATCTGTCGTGTAGCCAATAGCACAACTATTCTGGTCTAAAATCACTTGTCTGGTTCTCATCCTGATTCTTCTGCTTATGAGCTGTGTGCCCTTGGGCAAGTTTCTTAACCTCCTTCTATCTACATTTCCTCATCTGTAAACTGTGAATAAATAGGATTTATCTCACCGATTGGTGTGAAGTTCTAATGAGAAAAAGCATATGAAGTACCTGGCACATAATAAGTGTCTGGTAAACAGAAGCTATGATTTAGCTGTTAAAGTAAAATAATAGTTTGGAAATTTTAGAAACTAGAGAGTGGGGAAAACACCCACTGTACCACACCACTTCAGAATACCTGCTCTCATTGTTTGTATAATCTCTTACAACTTGTTTTTATGTTGTTTTCAAGTATAAAATATAATGCACATATTTTTCTTAATATCATAAGCATTTAAAAATGTTACCAGATAGCTCTTATATTTGTTTTTTTGTTTTGTTTTGTTTTGCGGTACGCGGGCCTGTCACTGTTGTGGCCTCTCCCGCTGCGGAGCACAGGCTCCGGACGCACAGGCTCAGCGGCCATGGCTCACGGGCCCAGCCGCTGTGTGGCATGTGGGATCCTCCCGGACCGGGGCACGAACCCGTGTCCCCTGCATCGGCAGGCGGACTCTCAACCACTGCACCACCAGGGAAACCCTTGTATTTGTTTTTTGATGGCTGTATAATAGACTATAGAATGGGCACTTCATAATATAGTTAGCCCTTTCCCTATTGATGTGGACTCCACTTTTTCAATACTATAAATGTTTGACTATTTATTTGCATATTTGCTTTATGATGTTTCCATATTTTAGATTATTTCCATGATGTGGTTCTCAAAATATCCAACTGGGTCAAATTCAGTACATAATCTTACGGATTATTTTTAATGCATGTTGCTAAATTACTGATAAATTGCCTTTCAAAAGTGTAGTATGTGCTTAGTTTAATTAGGAAAGCCTGAGAGAAGTGGTATCCGTTCCCTAACACTTGGTATTGTTCGTACTTTTTTTTCATTGTGAATCAGTTTTTCCCTCTTATTTCTTTAATCTATTTTTCTTTCATGAATTTTCTTTTCATTTCCTTTGCCCATTCATCTACTGATGTCTCACATTGTTTTTCTCACCAATTTGAATGAGCCCCTTTGTTCATTTTTCAAGCCTGTAGCTTGTTCTCCACTTAGCTGGTAGTAGCTCAGCAGGATAGTGTAGTAAAGATAACAGTCTCTAAAGCTGCTCTCTCTGGATCCACACCTGCCTGTCACTGACTGTGTCACCTTGGGCAGGTAACTAATCTGTAAAGGAGAATGATATCAGCACCCATGTCTAAGATTGCTGCGATAAGGGTCTGGCACAGAGTGCTCACCCAGCATATGTTACTTATTACTAGGTTTGTTTTTAATGAGAGTGGGTGAATTTTGAGGTGGGCAAGGGGGAAGAATATAAACTAAATCCCTTGTATATTTTCTCCCTCCCCAGGTAGTGGCCACCATGTTTCTCCTCATTGTCATCTTTGCCATTTTTGACTCAAGAAACTTGGGAGTCCCCAAAGCCCTACAGCCCATTGTCATTGGCTTCCTGATTGTTGTCATTTCTTCCTCTCTGGGAATGAACAGTGGCTGTGCCATGAACCCAGCTCGAGACCTGAGTCCCAGACTTTTCACTGCCTTGGCAGGTTGGGGGTTTGAGGTCTTCACGTAAGTAACAACGGTCAGGGAGGAGGAGGAAGATTCACACTGTGCCTCAATGGGGAGGGCTGTGCTTTGACCTGGAGATCCAAGAGAGTGCAGATGGGAGGGTGAGGTTAAGTGCATCCTCATCATAAGTGTGGAACGTATCACTGGTGATTTATGATACGGGGGGTGTGTGTGTGTGTGTGTGTGTGTGTGTGTAAGAAAGAGAGAGAGAGAGAGAAGGGGGAGGGAGACAAAGAGATAGACACAGAGACATAATAAGAGACAGAGAGGGACAAAGAGACAGAGAAAGATAGAGAGGCTCTAGATAGATTCAAAGAGATAGGTTTGTCCTATATAATAATAATTTCTCAACTGGTATATGGCTTTATGTGACTATTTTGTATGTAGAACTTGTCTACGTATTCACTTTGTGACAAAGGGGTAGAATTTCTATCTTCTGATACTACTATAGGGCTCTTTCTAGGAGACCATGCTAGCTTCGCTTCATTCATTCATTCATTCAACAGATCTACCTTAATCACCACCTATGCTGTGGTCACTGTGCTAGGCAAGGAAATTTCAAAATCAGATAAGACACTGGCCTTGAGGAATGTAACAAGTGCTCTGGTAACCCCTGAAACAAAGTGCTAAGGGAACACAGATGAGGGAGTGACTACCTCTACCCGGGGAAGCTGGGGGAGGCACCACAGAAGAAGTGAGTGCTGAGCTTATTCTTTTTTTCTTTTTTTTTGGCCATGCCATGTGGCTTGCGGGGTCTTAGTTCCCCAATCAGAGATCGAACCCTTGCTCTCGGCAGTGAGAGCACGGAGTCCTAATCACTGGTCCTTGAATTCTTGAAGCATAAGAAATTCCTAGTGGAACAGGCATCAAAGAGAGCCTATGCACAGGAAGTGGCAGGACCCCGTGCCTTACACCTCAGAATGTGCTGCAGAAACATGCCAACTGCTGGTACCAAGCTCCCAGGACAAACGCTGCCCGTTAATTCCTTCCCACCGCCCCCCCCAAAGTCATGGTGGCCAGTCCCCAACCACTCATCACATCTCTCTCTGGGAAAGGCACCCACCTTTGTTCCCCAGGAAACAGGGCTCTAACATGGAGAAAGAGAAGCAGGGAAAACATGTGTGAGCAAATTTTAATGTCTGCTGTGGGAACAAAACACTTGAGTGTCCCTAATGCTGACCTATATGTAGCTGTACACAAGTGATGAATTCATTTAAGAGTTTGGGTTGCCTTCACCATCGTGAAACACAAGCTACTGAAATCACTGACACTATTCTGATAACCACCACAGACAGCATTAGAGCTGCTATCGCGTAAGCACCATGAGGACAGAGACCTTGACCATGTTTTCACTGCTGTGTCCGCTGTGACTAGGATGTGGTCTGGCACATAGAAAGCCTCAATAAAAGCTATTGAATAAAAGTATGGATAAATGCTATGTGACACACATGTCCTAGGAGATGAGGGATAAAAAAGAATCAAGAAACATGCCCTATCTTTAAGAAACGAACAGTGCAGTGAATTTATAGAGCAGGGGTTCTCAGCCAGAGGTGATATTGCCCTCAGGGACATTTGGCAATGCCTGGAGACACTTTGGGTTGTCACAGCTGGGGAGGGTGGGGGCAGATGTTGTCACCAGCATCTAGTGGGTAGAGGCCAGTAGAGGGATACTGCTAAGCATCTTACAGTATCCAGGACAGATTGCCACAACTAAGAATTATTCAGCCAAATATGTTAAGAGTGCCACAGTTGAGGAGCTCTCTTCCAGAATGATCATACTAGAACGTGAAAAGGTTGAACAAAATGCCAACTAGGAAGATCATTTGTATTCTTCCAATGTACTGTCAAAAGCATACGTTAAAGAGCTCCTTATTTCCAAAGCCCAGAATTGGCCCATGAGTTTCCTTTAATCCCAATTTCCTGAGGTTCACTCCAGGAGACCACTGCCCCTACCATCAAGACACCTCTGTGAGCTTCACACAGACCCTGAGAACAAAGGTGCCCCACAGTGATGTGACCTCTATTTGAGCCCTGCTTGGTGATTCACCCAAAGTTCTAAGAGTGATGGTGGTTCTAAAGAGGTAGAGATCTTGCCTCTTTTCTTTGCTCTGTTGAGTATATGGCAGGAGACCATGTCTGTGGGAGAATGCTGAAATCACCTAATGCCAAACTCTGAGCACCATGTCCCTTGTTAGCATCAGGGTCTTTCCCCCTCATTCATGCATTCATTCATCCATGCAGCTACCTGATTTCTTATTCAAGGCCCTGTGCTAAAGATGCCCCTCACCGTTGTTGCCCTTCACTGCTTTATTTACATTCTATTTCAGAGTAGTGAGCATAGGCTCTTACACAGGTTGGAGCTGTCAAGTGCCATTAAAGAGATTTGACTAATTAACTCCAAGAGTTGAAAGAAGGTTTGTAGCTCCAAATTTCAGAATTATGGGGGTGGAAGTAGGGGCATTTTGTAGTATTTGGACATGCTTAAACAGCGGACAGAGAGGATATTTCAGGCAGAGAGGATTCTGTATCCCAAGACAGAATGTTAAAATAATACATGATCTAGTTTAGTTGGAAGGGTGCATGAAGAAGCTTGGAAGGGCAATTGTTTCAGACCATTAGAGGACCTAGATTCCCAGAATGAGACTTTGGGGTTTTTGCTCCTCCCTCTTCTGTAGGTTATAGGAAGCAACAAAAGATTTAGGGCAGAAGTTTGACATGTTTAGAACTTCAATTTAGCAAAACTGATCCGACATTATTATATAGAACAGATTAAAAATGAGCAGAGGGGGCAGAAACCAGTTAGGAAATAGCTAGACTGACTGATAATCCTCAACCAAAAAGTCCCCAAGGGAACCGTTGAGGGATAACAGGACTCCAAAGTGTCCCTAAAGTGTCCCATCCTTTCAGGGTTCTACATCCAAGCTAAGCATCTCAGGGGACTTTCTAGTTTGGATCCACACCCAAGGTCTCAGATAAAACCGAGACTGCCTTGGATCCTCACTTGCCCCTGTATGGCACGGAGTGACGATGACAGAGGGAGTGGGGCTCCAGCAGGTCTGACAAGGGCAAGACAGACCCCGGCTGACTCTTGCTTTTCCCTTAAGTATTAGGATGTAAGCGAGTGGTCTTCACTAATTCACTTTAAAGTGTTGATAACTTAGTGGATGAAGGATCTCAGGGGTATTGTTGATTTTTAAAATAGTTTAACCAAAGGAATGAATCCCTCATGATGGTACCGTAAGCAATTAACACAGACATATTTCTGGCATCCCCCAAATCATAGTGTGCAAATAACCTTGTTTACCTGTGAGGCCAGGCAGGGAACCATATCAGAGCTCCTCCATTAAAGCCTTGTGAACCTGGTGCAACACATCCAGCTCAAGAGGGTCCAGCCAGTGAAAGGAGGACATGTGAGCTGGCAGATATCTTGGACCCTAACCTGTTAAATGACAGTAAGAGATGTGCCACAAACCAGTGATGGAAGAAAGGAAGTGATGGACCAAATAAGGTGGCTTAAACTTGCTTCATGTGCTTACCTGAAGAGAAGGCTCTGAGTTCTTTAAAGCTCAGGTGCCTCTCATAGAAAATTCCACCTGGATTTGGAGGCATGGGAAAGGGCGCTGTGAGAACTGAATGCAGTGACCTCGTTCCAGTGCAGTAAGAGTGACATCTGCTGGCCACTGTGCTTAATGACGGTGCTCTTCCCCGGAGCCTGCGTTTATGCTCTAAGACTTATTATCTTATTGTGAGCCTGCACTGATGATCTAAGATTCAGGATCTAAGAGAGTGCTTGGAAGATGCAGGTGGAAGGGACCACTGTTCAGATGGAAGAATGAAGCTCAGAGATGAGGAGACTTTTGCCCAAAGACCATCTGGACCCTCCTGAGATTAGAACTAAATCTCATGAATTCTAGGACAAGCCCCCTGTTTTGTGCTTATTTCCTTTATTACCCTTTCTAATAAAAAACTGATACAAACAAAAGGTCCCATGGAAATATGTATAGTTGTTAGGAATAAAACTAAAAATAGCAGCCATGAATCCTTCCCCCAAATAGAACACTGTGAAATTCCCATGTGTAGTTGTGTTCCTCTTGTTTCCTCTGCCTCCTCTGCATTACTCTGAATTTTTTTTTGTTCATAATTATCCTGCTTTTAAAAAGTTTTATCTTGGGCTTCCCTGGTGGCGCAGTGGTTCAGAGTCCGCCTGCTGATGCAGGGGCCACGGGTTCGTGCCCCGGTCCGGGAAGATCCCACATCCCGCAGAGCGGCTGGGCCCGTGAGCCATGGCCGCTGAGCCTGCGCGTCCAGAGCCTGTGCTCCGCAACGGGAGAGGCCACAACAGTGAGAGACCCGCGTACCGCAAAAAAAAAAAAAAAAAAAAAAGTTTTATCTCAAACGTACATATCCTTAAACAACATATTGTATAGTTTTACTTGCTTCTGACCACTCATGGTCCTTTCTACGGAATTATTTAAGTGGATTTTCTATCTCCAAAAGAGATGGTGACAATTCGCAAAGGCACCTGCTTTCTCTCAGAACTATACCTCCAATACAATGTGCTGACATTGAGGATTTCTGGAGGGGAGAGGGAAACATGGCAGAAAGTCCTTATCAGAGAGTAAGTTTAAGTAAGCTGTGACCTCAAAATATAAGTACTGAATTCAATTATATTTAGTAGGTAATTCATATCTCTACCTTCGATTTTTTTTAATTCACTTATTGGCAAATGTTTCCTGTTTATTTTGTAAGTGCCCTCATATACCAATCATGTCCAGGAATCTCTCCACATCTCCCAACCATTTGCAATCCCCAGGGCTCATTATTTCAGGATGAGGGGAAGGCAACTCCTGAATAATCAACCTGAACTTTCCCTAAATGCCCTCAATTGTAGCCATGGGTTCGGGGACTATACTTTCTGAAAGGAAAATAAATGGGACATTTCTCTCACAAGTACTAATAGGACAATGGAATAGATCATCTGAAATCAGGTATACTGCAAAATCTAGGATGATGGTTGCCAAGCTACAGTGAGTGCCCTTATACTTAGCTCTTGCTGATTTAAAAGGGAGTCATGAGCATGAGAAATGACTAGCTGGTTAGTGAATAACTAGCAGTAATACCAGGAAGAAGGCCAAGTGGTATATCACTAATTTCTTTGTTTGATTTCAGAGCTGGAAATAACTTCTGGTGGATTCCTGTAGTGGGCCCTTTTGTTGGTGCTATGGCTGGAGGCCTCATCTATGTTCTTGTCATTGAAATCCACCACCCGGATCCTAACCCAGACTGCGAGGAAGAACAGCCAGAGGACAAACCAGAGAAACATGAACTTAACGTGCTAATGTAACAGCATGCTCAGCTCCGGGTTTACAATTGGCTACCTACTGGGCTTTACACTTCACAAAGCACTTTCACACATATTATCTAATTTAATCCTTATAGTCACTGTCTGGGGTAAATATCATGCTGCTCATCTTTCAGATAAGAAAACAAAATCTCAGGGAAGTTGAGTTGCCTAAGGTCACATGGAAACTTGAACATCACTGAATGCATCCTATACCTTTCAGAAGATTAGTGACTGGATGAAAACCTTGGCCAGCCCCTCCTGACCGGCCAGAAGTGAGACTGGAAGCTGCCAGAACATGTACACCTTCTGGGCATCATTCTTTTGGATCCTAAGTTACGAAGACCGCCACTGTCTGGTTTTATTCCCACTGTTACTGAAGCACTAACAAAGGAAAGAGGTAGCCATTAGATCATACTTTTCATCTGCTGAAGAACATTATCAGAGGCCTCCCTTCCTAGGCCACGCTTAGTCTTGCTAAGTCTTGATCTTCCTTCCCTGCCAATTCTAACACTGTACATTCCAGGAATTTCCTCTTGGTCAGGCTCCTCCCTGTCACTTTGGTCAAAGAAGTCTGTGAGTTACAAGCACCAGAGAAACTGCTCTACATCAAGTGATGCACCTTCAGTCAAACTGTTATAAACCTCAGAATTCCCAGAGTTATCCAGTTTCTCAACTGCTTTGTGATGATAACAAAACAAAAAGCACATGTGAATGTCTCCAGGGGCCTATAATAGACTGTAATAGATTGATATATGGATTTTTTTATTTCTCTGAAACTACTTGTCATTTCCTATTTGAAATAAATTTGGGGTGAGGTTTTATTTTGGAGTTTTAATAAGTATTAAGATCGCTAAGTACACTTAGTTCAGAGGTTGTCTGTCCTGTCTACAAATTGAGATCTCTGGGGAGCTTTTTAAAAAATGCTAATGCTCAGTTGGTCATTGGTAAACATCTCAGGTGATTCTAATGTGCAGCCAGTGTTGAGAACACTGACTTGGTTAAAGTACATGGGTATCCTTGAGAACCATGTCTAGTGGTGACCGGGTAATTCCTGGTAGGATTCTCAGTTTTGGGATCCTCAGGGATTAGAGAGCAGTGGTTCTCAGTAGGGGACAGTTTGCTCCTTCACAGTCCTACCTACTACCTCTGCAAGGGGACGTTTGGCTATGTCTGGGGACGTTTTTGGTTGTCACAACTGGGGTAGGAGCATTTCTAGCACCTAGTGGGTAGAAGTCAGAGATGCTGCTAACCATCCTACCATGCACAGGACAGCCCTCCCCTGCAGTAAAGAAGTATCCATCCCCAAATGTCTATAGTGCAGAGGTTAAGAGACCCTGGATTCAAGAAGAGAGGAGTAAGAGAAGACACTGAAATCCTGTGCCCTGATCCAAGTTCTTTCAAAAGCAGAGATGCCAGATGAGCCAGGGGCAGACCCGGGGGATGGATTATACTTCTTAGAGAAAGAAGTAATCCCAAATTCGAGTTTTCAGGTTGGATTGTGGAATCTGTGATCCACGCAGGTGCTCTTAAACACTACCTGGTGATTAATGACTAGAATTATGAAGAGGAAATGTACACTTATGGAAATCAACCCCAGGAAGGTTTTTCTAAATGGAAGAAAAAAGTCCTCTGGTTCAAGGTGCTTACACTCAAATCCTCCCCCTTCCCCAGTTTACAAGTGGGTTTGCCTGGGTCAGGTTCTTATCCAAGAGAATTTCTATAGGGTTGAATGACATGTGTCAGAAGTCAGTTAGAGCCAAATACATACCTTAAAAAAATAGATTCTTTAGGAGGTAGAATTGCAACATCTTCCCACCTCTCTTCCTTGTCAATCACAAAACGTAATAGAAGCATTTATTTTAACGTCAAAGACGGAATTTCTCTATGATTCCCCAACCAGTTGAGATCTCAGAGCATGCCAAAGGTTGTAGGACTTTTCTAACCTTTAAGAGCCAAAGTTAACACTCAGCTGTTGAACAGAATATGTGGGGTAAAAATGTTACACTTAAAAATCCAATCTTTAAGATATAAATTATTATTTCCTTTAAATTGCTTACACACACACACACACACTTGCCTTATTTAAAGGTATGTCAGTGTTCAAAAATGTCATCATGGAAAAAGAATTACAACTTCCACTTATAGAGAATGGTTTACAAGTTTTGTTTAGCCACAGAACCTATTGTTCAAATAAAATTTTATATGGTATCCACAAGTAAACCAGAGCTGCTATAAATAGAAAGATGGCAGGGAAGAGGATGTGAGTTTCATCCTGCCTGTGATATCATCTCACACACCACCCCCAATGCAGCCACTGAAGGGTCTCTAAAGAGAAGCTCTGTGTGTGTGGTGGGGGACACCAATTGAAAACCATTGATAAAGAATTTGGGACAAGTTGTTGCTAAAAATTTTTATAAAAGTTTCAAGTGTAGAACCTACAAAAAGCGATGTTAGTTCAATCTCAGGTAATTTGTCACAGACTTCTTGGTAAGTGTATTTAGATAAGTTAAACAGAATTACTCAACCTACCAAATACCACCCACAAAGAAATTTTTTATATCAAGTTATCAATTCTCAAACTGAGAATTTAAGTTCTCTGAGACAACATGTTTACTTATCACAGTATATGGAGAGAAACAGTGGTAGACCTGGTCAGGTTTACTGACTCTCTAAGTCTCTATAAAAATAAATAGGTACATAGCTGATGATAGATAAATATAGATAGATAAATGATATTTAGATAGATAGACATAGACAGACAGACAGGTAGACAGACTGGTCCACCAAGCCCCAACTTCTTTTTTGTTGCTGGAAATGGAGTAGCTCTATCAAGAAACGTAGTCTCAAGATTAATAAAGGAAGGCCCTCATAAAACTGAACATGAATAAGTGAACTGAGTTAGCTGAGAGAATCCACAGAACTGTGTGAGGATGGACATGTTGTCCAAGCATAGTTTGACTCTATCTCCTCTCCAGGGTTACATTATGTCTTTTGTAGACTTTAGGCATGTTTGCCCTCATGGGCCCCTTTCCTCACAGAAAATTTTATTGCTTAAATTATGTTTTATGACTGCACTGGTGGCAAGCTAGACTATATTATTATGTTTTATATCATGTTAGAAGACACTAAAACATTTTCCTGGTCTGCTAAAAACATCTTGGGCTCTAGCGCGCCCCCTGGTGTCCCAGAGCTCAGTCATACTGCAGCCTCTTCCTCCTTGTGGTCCTCAACACCCTGCCTGTGGGGTCTCAGGAAACACGGCCAAGGGAAGAGGAAGGATGGAAACAGAGGAGAGCCTTGGACGTCCTAGAAGTTGTGAGGATACTCTGGAGGCCAGGTCTGAGGCCTGAGACCATGGGGACCATCCACATCTTGGCCCTTCTGTCTCCTTCTCAAGCACTGAGCAGGAAAGGGCCTTCTTGACCTTCTGAGAAGGAACCAGGGAGGTCCTGGGGCGCCATAAGCTCCAGAGACCCTGTAATATGTGGGTCTCCCTGGTCTTGCCTTTATTGTATTCCTTGTCTATCCTCAGCTGCAGCCATACAAGCCTCTGTCCTGATCCTTGAACCCACCACACAAGCTCCTGCCACAGGACCTTTGCACTTGATGTTTCTCTTGCCTGAAATTCCCTATACCACCTGTTCAGGTCTTCTCAAATGTCACCACGTTTTTCAGGTCTGACAACTGTTTCACTCCCTATCCTCTTCCCTTGTTAATCTTTTTCCACAGCACTTACTACCATCTCTAAAACACACATATTCCTGGACTTCCCTGGTGGAGCAGTTGTTAAGAATCCACTTGCCAATGCAGGGGACATGGGTTCGATCCCTGGTCTGGGAAGATCTCACATGCTGCAGAGCAACTAAGCTGGTGAGCCACAACTACTAAGCCTGCACTCTAGAGCCCACGAGCCACAACTACTGAGCCCACGTACCACAACTGCTGAAGCCTGCGCACCTACAAGCCCACGCTCTGGAAAAAGAGAAGCCACTGCAATGAGAAGCCCGCACACCACAACTAAGAGTAGCCCCTGCTCGCCACAACTAAAGAAAGCCTGCACACAGCAAAGAAGACCCAACGCAGCCAAAAAATAAATAAAAATTAATTTTTAAAAAATATATTTTAGGGGGGGACCTTGAAGATGGCGGAAGAGTAAGACGCGGAGATCGCCTTCCTCCCCACGTATACACCAGAAATACATCTACACGTGGAAAAACTCCTACAGAACACCTACTGAAGGCTGGCAGAAGACCTCAGACCTCCCAAAAGGCAAGAAACTCCCCACGTACATGGGTAGGGCAAAAGAAAAAAAGAAAAAACAGAGACAAAAGAATAAGGACGGCACCTGCACCAGTGGGAGGGAGCTGTGAAGGAGGAAAAGTTTCCACACACTAGGAAGCCCCTCCGCGGGCGGAGACTGCGGGAGGCGGAGGGGGGAGCTTCGGGACCGCGGAGTAGTGCACAGCGACGGGTGCGGAGGGCAAAGAGGGGAGATTCCTGCACAGACGATCGGTGCCGACCGGCACTCACCAACCCGAGTGGCTTGTCTGCTCACCCGCCGGGGCGGGCGGGGCTGCGAGCTGAGGCTCAGGTTTCGGTTTTGGACGGAGCACTGGGAGAGGACTGGGGTTGGCGGCTTGAACATAGCCTGAAGGGGTTACTGCACCACGACTAGCCGGGAGGGAGCTCGGGGAAAAGCCTACACCTGCCGAAGAGGTAAGAGACTTTTTCTTCCCTCTTTGTTTCCTGGTGCGCGAGGAGAGGGGTTTAAGAGCGCTGCTTAAAGGAACTCCAGAGACGGGCGCGAGCCGCGGCTAAAAGCGCGAACCCCAGAGACGGGCGCGAGCCGCGGCTAAAAGCGCGAACCCCAGAGACGGGCGCGAGCCGCGGCTAAAAGCGCGAACCCCAGAGACGGGCGCGAGCCGCGGCTAAAAGCGCGAACCCCAGAGACGGGCGCGAGCCGCGGCTAAAACCGCGGACCCCAGAGACGGGCGGGAGACGCTAAGGCTGCTGCTGCCGCCACCAAGGGACCTGTGTGCGAGCACAGGTCACTCTCCACACCCCTCTTCCGCGGAGCCTGTGCAGCCCGCCACTGCCAGGTTCCCAGGATCCAGGGACAACTTCCCCGGGAGGACGCATGGCGGGCCTCAGGCTGGTGCAACGTCACGCCGCCTCTGCCGCCGCAGGCCCGCCCCGCACGCAGTGCCCCTCCTCCCCCCATCCCCCAACCCCCGGCCTGAGTGAGCCGGAGCCCCCGAATCAGCAGCTCCTTTAACCCCGTCCTGTCTGAGCAAAAAACAGACGCCCTCCAGCGACCTACACGCAGAGGCAGGGCCAAATCCAAACCTGAGCTCCTGTGAGCTGTGAGAACAAAGAAGAGAAAGGGAAATCTCTCCCAGCAGCCACAGAAACAGCGGATTAAAGCTCCACAATCAACTTGATATACCCTGCATCTGTGGAATACCTGAATAGACAAGGAATGATCCCAAATTAAAGAGGTGGAATTTAGGAGCGAGATCTACGATTTTTTTCCCTTTTCCTCTTTTTGTGAATGTGTACGTGTATGCTTCTGTGTGAGATCTTGTCTGTATACTCTTGCTTCCACCATTTGTCCTAGGGCTCTATCCGTCCATGGTTTTTAAAAAAAAATTTTTTTCTTAATAATTAATTTTAATTGTAATAACTTTATTATACTTTACCTTCTTTCTTTCTTTCCTTCCTTCCTTCCCTCCTTTAGACAACGAATCACCCCAAATTGAGGAGGTGGTCTCTGAGAGCAAGATTTATGATTTTTCCCTCTTTACCTCTTTTTGTGAACGTGTATGTGTATGCTTCTGTGTAAGATTTTCTCTGTATAGCTTTGCTTCCAACATTTGTCCTAAGGTTCTATCCGTCCCTTTTTTTTTTCTAAATATTTTTAATTCAATAACTATATTATACTTTATTTTATTTTTACTGTATCTTCTTTCTTTCTGTCTTTTTTCCTTCTTTCCCTCCTTCCTTCCTTCCTCCCTCCCTCCCTCCCTCCTTTCTTTCCTTCTTTGCTTCTTTCTTCCTTCCTTCCTTTCCTCCTTTCCTTCTTTCTTTCCTCATACTTCTACTAATTCTCTCTACTTTTTCTCCCTTTTATTCTGAGTCATGTGGATGAAAGGCTCTTGGTGCTCCAGCCCAGGAGTCAGGGCTCTGCCTCTGAGGTAGGAGAGCCAACTTCAGGACACTGGTCAACAAGAGACCTCCCAGCTCCACATGATATTAAACGGTGGAAATCTCCCAGAGACCTCCATCTTAACACCAGCACCCAGCTTCACTCAACGACCAGCAAGACACAGTGCTGGACAACCTATGCCAAACAACTAGCAAAACAGGAACACAACCCCACCCATTAGCAGAGAGGCTGCCTAAAATCATAATAAGGCCACAGACACCCCAAAACACACCACCAGACGTGAACCTGCCCACAAGAGAGACAAGATCCAGCCTCATCCACCACAACACAGGCACTAGTCCCCTCCACCAGGAAGCCTACACAACCCACTGAAACAACCTTAGCCACTGGAGACAGACATCAAGAACAATGGGAACTACGAACATGCAGCCTGCAAAAAGGAGACCCCAAAGACAGAAAGATAAGCAAAATGAGAAGACTGAAAAACACACAGCAGATGAAGGAGCAAGATAAAAACCCACCAGACCTAACAAATGAAGAGGAAATAGGCAATCTACCTGAAAAAGAATTCAGAATAATGATAGTAAGGATGATCCGAAATCTTAGAAGTAGAATGGACAAAATGCAAGAAACAGTTAACAAGGACCTACAAGAACTAAAGATGAAACAAGCAACGATGAACAACGCAATAAATGAAATTAAAAGTACTCTAGATAGGATCAATAGCAGAATAACTGAGGCAGAAGAACGGATAAGTGACCTGGAAGATAAAATAGTGGAAATAACTACTGCAGAGCAGAATAAAGAAAAAAGAATGAAAAGAACTGAGGACAGTCTCAGAGACCTCTGGGACAACATTAAATGCACCAACATTCGAATTATAGGGGTTCCAGAAGAAGAAGAAAAAAAGAAAGGGACTGAGAAAATATTTGAAGAGATTATAGTTGAAAACTTCCCTATGGGAAAGGAAATACTTAATCAAGTCCAGGAAGCACAGAGAGTCCCATACAGGATAAATACAAGGAGAAATACGCCAAGACACATATTAATCAAACTGTCAAAAATTAAATACAAAGAAAGCATATTAAAAGCAGCAAGGGAAAAACAACAAATAACACACAAGGGAATCCCCATAAGGTTAACAGCTGATCTCTCAGCAGAAACCCTACAAGCCAGAAGGGAGTGGCAGGACATACTGAAAGTGATGGAAGGAGAAAAACCTGCAACCAAGACTACTCTACCCAGCAAGGATCTCATTCAGATTTGATGGAGAAATGAAAACCTTTACAGACAAGCAAAAGCTGAGAGAGTTCAGCACCACCAAACCAGCTTTACAACAAATGCTAAAGGAACTTCTCTAGACAAGAAACACAAGAGAAGGAAACGACCTATAATATCGAAGCCAAAACAATATAGAAAATGGGAATAGGAACATACATATCGATAATTACCTTAAATGTAAATGGACTAAATGCTCCCACCAAAAGACACAGATTGGCTGAATGGATACAAAAACAAGACCCTTATATATGCTGTCTACAAGACACCCACCTCAGACCTAGAGACACATACAGACTGAAAGTAAGGGGATGGAAAAAGATATTCCATGCAAATGGAAACCAAAAGAAAGCTGGAGTAGCAATTCTCATATCAGACAAAATAGACTTTAAAATAAGGACTATTAAAAGGGACAAAGAAGGACACTACATAATGATCAAGGGATCGATCCAAGAAGAAGATATAACAATTGTAAATATTTATGCACCCAACGTAGGAGCACCTCAATACATAAGGCAAATACTAACAGCCATAAAAGGGGAGATCGACAGTAACACATTCATAGTAGGGGACTTTAACACCCCACACTTTCACCCATGGACAGATCATCCAAAATGAAAATAAATAAGGAAACACAAGCTTTAAATGATACATTAAACAAGATGGACTTAATTGATATTTATAGGACACTCCATCCAAAAACAACAGAATACACATTTTTCTCAAGTGCTCATGGAACATTCTCCAGGATAGATCATATCTTGGGTCACAAATCAAGCCTTGGTAAATTTAAGAAAACTGAAATTGTACCAAGTATCTTTTCTGACCACAACGCCATGAGACTAGATATCAATTACAGGAAAAGATCTGTAAAAAATACAAACACATGGAGGCTAAACAATACACTACTTAATAATGAAGTGATCACTGAAGAAATCAAAGAGGAAATTAAAAAATACCTAGAAACAAATGACAATGCAGACACAACGACCCAAAACCTATGGGATGCAGCAAAAGCAGTTCTAAGGGGGAAGTTTATAGCAATACAAGCCCACCTTAAGAAGCAGGAAACATCTCAAATAAACAACCTAACCTTGCACCTCAAGCAATTAGAGAAAGAAGAACAAAATAACCCCAAAGCTAGCAGAAGGAAAGAAATCATAAAAATCAGATCAGAAATAAATGAAAAAGAAATGAAAGAAACGATAACAAAGATCAATAAAACTAAAAGCTGGTTCTTTGAGAAGATAAACAAAATAGATAAACCACTAGCCAGACTCATCAAGAAAAAAACGGAGAAGACTCAAATCAATAGAATTAGAAATGAGAAAGGAGAAGTAACAACTGACACTGCAGAAATAAAACAAATCACGAGAGATTACTACAAGCAACTCTACGCCAATAAAATGGACAATCTGGAAGAAATGGACAAATTCTTAGAAATGCACAACCTGCCAAGACTGAATCAGGAAGAAATAGAAAATATGAACAGACCAGTCACAAGCACTGAAATTGAAACTGTGAGTAAAAATCTTCCAACAAACAAAAGCCCAGGACCAGATGGCTTCACAGGAGAATTCTATCAAACGTTTAGAGAAGAGCTAACACCTATCCTTCTTGAACTCTTCCAAAATATAGCAGAGGGAGGAACACTCCCAAATTCCTTCTACGAGGCCACCATCACCTTGATACCAAAACCAGACAAGGATGTCACAAAGAAAGAAAACTACAGGCCAATATCACTGATGAACATACATGCAAAAATCCTCAACAAAATACTAGCAAACAGAATCCAACAGCACATTAAAAGGATCATACACCATGATCAAGTGGGGTTTATTCCAGGAATGCAAGGATTCTTCAATATACGCAAATCTATCAATGTGATAAACCATATTAACAAATTGAAGGAGAAAAACCATATGATCATCTCAATAGATGCAGAGAAAGCTTTCGACAAAATTCAACACCCATTTATGATAAAAACCCTGCAGAAAGTAGGCATAGAGGGAACTTTCCTCAACATAATAAAGGCCATATATGACAAGCCCACAGCAAACATCATCCTCAATGGTGAAAAACTGAAAGCATTTCCACTAAGATCAGGAACAAGACAAGGTTGCCCACTCTCACCACTCTTATTCAACATAGTTTTGGAAGTTTTAGCCACAGCAATCAGAGAAGAAAAGGAAATAAAAGGAATCCAAATCGGAAAAGAAGAAGTAAAGCTGTCACTGTTTGCAGATGACATGGTACTATACATAGAGAATCCTAAAGATGCTACCAGAAAACTACTAGAGCTAATCAATGAATTTGGTAAAGTAGCAGGATACAAAATTAATGCACAGAAATCTCTGGCATTCTTATATACTAATGATGAAAAATCTGAAAGTGAAATCAAGAAAACACTCCCATTTACCATTGCAACAAAAAGAATAAAATATCTAGGAATAAACCTACCTAAGGAGATGAAAGACCTGTATGCAGAAAATTATAAGACACTGATGAAAGAAATTAAAGATGATACAAATAGATGGAGAGATATACCATGTTCTTGGATGGGAAGAATCAACATTGTGAAAATGACTCTACTACCCAAAGCAATCTACAGATTCAATGCAATCCCTATCAAACTACCACTGGCATTTTTCACAGAACTAGAACAAAAAATTTCGCAATTTGTATGGAAACACAAAAGACCCTGAATAGCCAAAGCAATCTTGATAACGAAAAAAGGAGCTGGAGGAATCAGGCTCCCTGACTTCAGACTATACTACAAAGCAACAGTAATCAAGACAGTATGGTACTGGCACAAAAACAGAAAGATAGATCAGTGGAACAGGATAGAAAGCCCAGAGATAAACCCACGCACATATGGTCACCTTATCTTTGATAAAGGAGGCAGGAATGTACAGTGGAGAAAGGACAGCCTCTTCAATAAATGGTGCTGGGAAAACTGGACAGGTACATGTAAAAGTATGAGATTAGATCACTCCCTAACACCATACACAAAAATAAGCTTAAAATGGATTAAAGACCTAAATGTAAGGCCAGAAACTATTAAACTCTTAGAGAAAAACATAGGAAGAAATCTCTATGACATAAATCACAGCAAGATCCTTTCTGACCCACCTCCTAGAGTAATGGAAATAAAAACAAAAATAAACAAATGGGACCTAATGAAACTTCAAAGCTTTTGCACAGCAAAGGAAACCATAATCAAGACCAAAAGACAACCCTCAGAATGGGAGAAAACATTTGCAAATGAAGCAACTGACAAAGGATTAATCTCCAAAATTTACAAGCAGCTCATGCAGCTCAATAACAAAAAAACAAACAACCCCATCCAAAAATGGGCAGAAGACCTAAATAGACATTTCTCCAAAGAAGATATACAGAATGCCAACAAACACATGAAAGAATGCTCAACATCATTAATTATTAGAGAAATGCAAATCAAAACTACAATGAGATATCATCTCACACCAGTCAGAATGGCCATCATCAAAAAATCTAGAAACGGGCTTCCCTGGTGGCGCAGTGGTTGAGAGTCCGCCTGCCAATGCAGGGGACACGGGTTCGTGCCCTCGTCCGGGAAGATCCCACATGCCGCGGAGCGGCTGGGCCCGTGAGCCATGGCCACTGAGCCTGCGCGTCCGGAGCCTGTGCTCCGCAACGGGAGAGGCCACAACAGTGAGAGGCCCGCATACTGCAAAAAAAAAAAAAAAAAAAAAAATCTAGAAACAATAAATGCTGGAGAGGGGGTGGAGAAAAGGGGACACTCTTGCACTGCTGGTGGGAATGTGAATTGGTTCAGCCACTATGGAGAACAGTATGGAGGTTCCTTAAAAAACTACAAATAGAATTACCATATGACCCAGCAATCCCACTACTGGGCATATACCCTGAGAAAACCAAAATTCAAAGAGTCATGTACCAAAATGTTCATTGCAGCTCTATTTACAATAGCCCGGAGATGGAAACAACCTAAGCGCCCATCATCGGATGAATGGATAAAGAAGATGTGGCACATATACACAATGGAATATTACTCAGCCTTAAAAAGAAATGAAATTGAGCTATTTGTAATGAGATGGATAGACCTAGAGTCTGTCATACAGAGTGAAGTAAGTCAGAAAGAAAAAGACAAATACCATTTGCTAATGCATATATATGGCATTTAAGGGGAAAAAAGTGTCATGAAAAACCTAGGGATAAGACAGGAATAAAGACGCAGACCCACTGGAGAACGGACTTGAGGATATGGGGAGGGGGAAGGGTGAGTTTTGACAGGGCGAGAGAGAGTCATGGACATATACACACTAACAAACGTAGTAAGGTAGATAGCTAGGGGGAAGCAGCCGCAAGGCACAGGGATATTACCTCGGTGCTTTGTGACAGCCTGGAGGGGTGGGATGGGGAGAGTGGGAGGGAGGGAGACGCAAGAGGGAAGACATATGGGAACATACGTATATGTATAGCTGATTCACTTTGTTATAAAGCAGAAACTAACACACCATTGTAAAACAATTATACCCCAATAAAGATGTTTAAAAATATATATATATATTTTAAAAACATAAATAAATAAATAAGTAAAACACACATATTCCTTATTAAGCATGTTGGGTTTTGTCTGCTCCTCCCACTGGAATAGAAGCCCCATGCTTGCAGGACTTTTTGCTCTTTTATTCACCACTCCTGCTCCAGTGCCTGGAACATGGTAGCTGCTCAATAGGTGTTTGGAGAATGAATGAAAGAATGGATTGTAGAGTGAGACTCTTTGGGTTCAAATCCTGGTTTCTCAGGATTTTACTACTAGGACAGTAGCCAAGTTACTTAGCCTCAGTTTAGTCATCTATTAAGTGGGGCTAATCAATGCCAAGTTCTTAAAACAGTTCCAGGCTCAAGGTATGTATTCAATGAATATGAACTGTTGCTGCTGTAGCAGCAGCTATTGTTACTATTATTAATGGCATTCTAATGTGCTGTAGTTTGATGACATAGAGTGAGGAAAACAGAATCTGGTCACAAGCTCTTCTCTTACTCTCTGTAGTTTAACAATTCTCCGTTACATGTATCTTTCAGAAACTATCTTTCAAATACTTAACGATCCAGTTTTATTTTCCACTCTTTAACAGAAGTCAGTGGAATTGCCTTCATTTTTTTTTATTATGGAAGATTTTTTAAATATACCATAGTAGGAAAGAGTATCATGCTAGTACAATAGTATAACAGACTCCCCACCAGCTTCAACAGCTGCCAACACATAGTCAACATGCTTTCATCAATACCCCCTCTCTGTTTCTCACTACTCTCCCTAGGATTATTTTTTGAAGCAAATCCCAGACATGATATAATTGTATTCATGGATATTTAATATGCAGATCTAAAAGATAAGGATTCTTTTTAAAAACAAAAACAAAATACCATTATCACACATAAAATTATCAATAATTTCTTAATATCATCAAATATCTAGTCACAGTTCACATTTCTAGTGAGACTGTCCTTCAACCCCAGTTAATAATGTGGAATCTGTGAACACTGAAAACAGGATTTACTCTGATGTCTAATTGTTCAGGAGAACATGGGGCACAAGTTTACCTGTTTGTAGCACAAGTTTACCTCAGTTCTGTACCCTTGTATCAGAGTCTTCTGTAAGATTTTTGCAAAATATTTTCATTTTTATACCAAAAGGAAAATGTGTTTGTCTACTATTACTAAAAGTAGCCATCTGCCAGGAGTGAAATTATTTTTAGAAAGAGAGGAAGTCTTGAATTTACCTGAATTGCAGAAAAGGTCTTTAGTGACTTTTGTTACATCAAAAAATGCACACTCCGTAAAATGCTTATACTTTAAATGGTAAAACTGTGGAAAGAAATCCAAATATTTAACATCCATGCAGCCCGACGCAAGAGAGTCACGGTGACTGATTAAGGGAAGTGAAAACCTAAAAATTCCTAAGCTTCTCTATCTGGAGTAGTGGTGTTTATTTGATACTTCCTGTTTATTGTTTGTTTTTGTTTATACTTTTTGCCCAATGACTTCAGACCTTTAGAAATAAAAGCTAATAAAAAGCGGCACAATACTTCCCAACTTTTGCATGAAGGAAATTACCTCTACCAAAGGAGGTTCTGATGGCCCTCAGCTGGCAGATCTCATCTGCTGATATACAGAGAATTAGATTCTAATTTAATAGATGACATATTTATAGCCAAAAAGACATCTGTGGATCGAGGAGCAAAGAGGACCATGCACCACAGAAGACGATCCAGGAGCCTGCTCTTAGCCTGGGGCCAAGGGCAGGGAATAGATGTTTTGTTGCTGAATCACAGACCTCTGGAACAAGACCATGGAAGGAGTCTGTGCAATCACAGGCTGGTGGCTGAGTGGCTAGTTCTCAAGAGGTCAGGCTTTACAGACAACCAGACTGAATTCTGATCCACCGCTGAAGAGCTGTGTGACCCTCTAAACCTCAGCCTCTTTATCCATAAAATGGGAATGTGTTGCTTTCTAACACATAGAAAGCAAGTGCTAGCAAACACTAGCACTTGCTTTCTATGTGTTATTGGAAGTATTTAGAAAATGCCTGTGAAACATTTAACACAGAGCCTGGAATTTACTTTCCTCTTCGTAAGTGTCAGCTGATTCTATTACTATTTCACATTTACAAATTCAGCTATATATTTGCTTTCCTAACATAAAAAACTGCTGAAGAAAAATCTCCAGGAGAGTAAATTTGCTGACACTTAAATAATCCAAGTCATATGACTGACTTAGATTTGACACTTCTTCATATACTCAGGTGCAAAGAACTTGCACAGGGCCATGCTTAGTTCATGAATTACAAGAGTCTAGCTTCAATAAAGAAGCTAACCAAACTACTTAATTGCCTAATAGAGCTACCAAATTTATCCAAAAATCTATCAAAAATAAAAATGATTTACATATTTAATGAAATTCCCATCAAAGTTTCAGCATGCTTTTTTGGTAGAAATTTACAAGCTGGTTCTAAAATGTATGTGCAGGGGGGCACCTTCAAGATGGCAGAGGAGTAAGACATAGAGATCACCTTCCTCCCTACAAATATATCAGAAATACATCTATATGTGGAACAAATCCTACAGAACACCTACTGAACGCTGGCAGAAGACCTCAGACTTCCCAAAAGGCAAGAAACTCCCCATGTACCTGGGTAGGGCAAAAGGAAAAAGAAAAAACACAGACAAAAGAATAGGGACGGGACCTGCATCTCTGGGAGGGAGCTGTGAAGGAGGAAAAGTTTCCACACACTAGGAAGCCCCTTCACTGGCAGAGATGGGGGAGACCGGCAGGGAAGCTTCGGCGCAACAGAGGAGAGCGCAGCAACAGGGGTGCAGAGGGCAAAGCGGAGAATTGCTGCACAGAGGATCGGTGCCAACCAGCACTCACCAGCTCGAGAGGCTTGACTGCTCACCCGCCGGGGCGGGTGGAGGCTGGGAGCTGAGGCTCAGGCTTCGGAGGTCAGATCCCAGGGAGAAGACTGGGGTTGGCTGCATGAACACAGCCTGAAGGGGGCTAGTGCACCACAGCTAGCCGAGAGGGAGTCCGGGAAAAAGTCTGGAGCTGCCTAAGACGCAAGAGACGACTGTTTTGGGGTGCACGAGGAGAGGGGATTCAGAGCACCGCCTACACGAGCTCCAGAGACGGATGCGAGCTGCGGCTATCAGCACGGACCCCAGAGACAGGCATGAGATGCTAAGGCTGCTGCTGCAGCCAGCAAGAAGCCTGTGTGCAAGCACAGGTCACTATCCACACCTCCCCTCCAGGGAGCCCGTGCAGCCTACCACTGCCAGGGTCCCATGATCCAGGGACAACTTTCCCGGGAGGACAAAAGGCACGCCTCAGGCTGTTGCAACGTCATGCCAGCCTCTGTCGCAACAGGCTCACCCTGCATTCTGTACCCCTCCCTCCCCCCAGCGTGAGTGAGCCAGAGCCCCCTAATCACCTGCTCCTTTAACCCCGGCCTGTCTGAGCAAAGAACAGATGTGCTCAGGTGACCTACATGCACAGATTTGGTCAAATCCAAAGCTGAACCCCAGGAGCTGTGCGAATAAAGAAGAGAAAGGGAAATCTCTCCCAGCAGCCTCAGGAGCAGTGGATTAAATCTCCACAATCAACCTGATGTACCCTGCATCTATGGAATACCTGAATAGACAACGAATCATCCCAAATTGAGGCAGTGGACACTGGGAGCCACTGTGGACTTGGGGTTGACTTTCTGCACCTAATTTGTTTCTGGTTTTATGTTTATCTTAGTTTAGTATTGAGAGCTTATTATCACTGGTAGATTTGTTTATTGATTTGGTTGTTCGCTTCCTTTTTTAATTTATATATATATATTTTTTTTCTTTTTCTCTTTTTGTGAGTGTGTATGTGTATGCTTCTTTGTGTGATTTTGTCTGTATAGTTCTGTTTTTGCCATTCGTCCTAGGGTCCTGACTGTATTTTTTTTTTTTTTAATATAGCTTTTACTGCTTGTTATTTTGGTGGATTTGTTTTGGTTGCTCTCTTCTTTCTTTTTTTTATTACTTTTTTATTTTTAATATATTTTTCTATTTCAAAAACTTTCTTTTCCTTCCTTTCTGCCTTCCTTCCTTCCTTCCTTCCTTCTTTCTTTCTTTTTTTTTTTCCTCCCTTTTCTTCTGAGCCTTCTGGCTGACAGTGTCTTGGTGCTATGGCCAGGTGTCAGGCCTGAGCCTCTGAGGTGGGAGAGCTGAGTTCAGGACATTGGTCCACCAGCGACCTCTTGGCCCCATGTAACATCAAACAGCGAAAGCTCTCCCAGATATCTCCATCTCAACACTAAGACCCAGCTCCACTCAACAACCAGCAAGCTACAGTGCTGGACACCCTATGACAAACAACTAGCAAGACAGGAAGACAACCCCACCCATTAGCATAGAGGCTGCATAAAATCATAATGAGTTCACAGACACCCCAAAACACACCACCAGACGTGGTCCTGCCCACCAGAAAGACAAGATCCAGCCACATTCACCAGAACACAGGCAGCAGCCCCGTCCAACAGGAAGCCTACACAACCCACTGAACCAACTTTATCCACTGGGAGCAGACACCAAAAACAATGGGAACTACAAACTTGCAGGCTGCGAAATGGAGACCCCAAACACAGTAAGTTAAGCAAAATGAGAAGACAGAGAAATACACAGCAGATGAAGGAGCAATGTAAAAACCCACCAGACCAAACAAATGAACAGGAAATAGGCAGAAAAGAATTCAGAGTAATAATGATACTAAAGATGTTCCAATCTTGGAAATAGAATGGCGAAAATACAAGAAACATTTAACAAGGACCTGGAACAACTAAAGAGCAAACAAACAATGATGAACAACACAATAAATGAAATTTAAAATTCTCTAGAAGGAATCAATAGCAGAATAACTGAGGCAGAAGAACGGATAAGTGACCTGGAAGATAGAATAGTGGAAATAACTATCACAGAGCACAATACAGAAAAAAGAAAGAAAAGAATTGAGGACAAGCTCAGAGACCTCTGGGACAACATTAAATGCACCAACTTTCAAATTATAGGGGCCCCAGAAGAAGAAGAGAAATAAAAAAGGGACCAAGAAAATATCTGAAGACATTATGCTTGAAAACTTCCCTAATATGGGTAAGGACATAGTCAACCAAGTGCAGGAAGCACAGAGAGTCCCACACAGGATAAATCCAAGGAGAAACACATCAAGACACATATTAATCAAAGTATTAAAAATTTAATACAAAGAAAAAATGTTAAAAGCAGCAAGGGAAAAGCAACAATTAACATACAAGGGAATCCCCAAAAGGTTAACAGCTGATCTTTCAGCAGAAACTCTGCAAGCCAGAAGGGAGTGGCAGGACATATTTAAAGTGATGAAAGGGAGAAACCTACAACCAAGATTACTCTACCCAGCAAGGATTTCATTCAGATTCGACGGAGAAATTAAAACCTTTACAGAGAAGCAGAAGCTAAGAGAATTCAGCACCACCAAACCAGCTTTACAACAAATGCTAAAGGAACTTCTCTAGGCAGGAAACACAAGAGAAGGAAAAGGCTTAAAATAAGAAACCCAAAACAATTAAGAAAATGGTAATAGGAACATACATACTGATAACTATCTTAAATGTAAATGGATTAAATGCTCCAACCAAAAGACATAAACTGGCTGAATGGATACAAAAACAAGACCCGATCATATGCTGTCTACAAGAGAATCACTTCAGACCTAGGGACACATACAGACTGAAAGTGAGGGGATGGAAAAAGATATTTCATGTGAATTGAAATCAAAATATATCTGGATTAGCAATTCTCATATCAGACAAGATAGACTTTAAAATAAAGACTATTACAAGAGACAAAGAAGGACACTACATAATGATAAAGGGATCAATCCAAGAAAAAGATATAACAATTATAAATATTTATGCACCCAACATAGGAGCACCTCAAAACATAAGGCAAATGTTAACAGCCATAAAAGGGGAAATCGACAGCAATACAATCATAGTAGGGAACTTTAACACCCCACTTTCACCAATGGACAGATTTTCCATAATGAAAATAAATAAGGAAACACAAGCTTTAAATGATACATTAAACAAGATGCACTTAATTGATATTTATAGTACATTCCATCCAAAAAACAGCAGATTACACTTTATTCTCAAGTGCTCATAGAACATTCTCCAGGATAGATTATATCTTGGGTCACAAATCAAGCCTTGGTAAATTTAAGAAAATTGAAGTCGTATCAAGTATCTTTTCCGACAACAATGCTATGAGACTAGATATCAATTACAGGGAAAAAACATTCAAGAATACAAACACATAGAGGCTAAACAATACACTACTAATAACAAAGAAAACACTGAAGAAATCAAAGAGGAAATAAAAAAAATACCTAGAAACAAATGACAATGAAAACACAATGACCCAAAACCTATGGGATGCAGCAAAAGCAGTTCTAAGAGGGAAGTTTATAGCAAGACAAACCTTCCTCAAGAAACAAGAAACATCTCAAGTAAACAACCTAACCTTACACCTAAGGCAATTAGAGAAAGAAGTACAAAAAAACCGTAAAGTTAGCAGAAGGAAAGAAATCATAAAGATCAGAGCAGAAATAAATGAAAAAGAAATGAAGGAAACAATAGCAAATCAAAAAAACCAAAAGCTGGTTCTTTGAGAAGATAAACAAAATTGATAAACCATTAGCCAGACTCATCAAGAAAAAAAGGGAGAAGACTCAAATCAATAGAATTAGAAAAGGAGAAGTAACAACTGACACTGCAGAAATACAAAGGATAATGAGAGATTACTACAAGCAACTATATGCCAATAAAATGGACAGTCTGGAAGAAATGGACAAATTCTTAGAAAAGCACAACCTTCCAAGACTGAACCAAGAAGAAATAGAAAATATGAACAGACCAATCACAAGCACTGAAATTGAGACTGTGATTAAAAATCTTCCAACAAACAAAAGCCCAGGACCCGATGGCTTCACTGGCGAATTCTACGAAACATCTAGAGAAGAGCTAACACCTATCCTTCTCAAGCTCTTCCAAAATATAGCAGAGGGAGGAACACTCCCAAATTCATTCTATAAGGCCACCATCACCCTGATACCAAAACCAGCCAAAATGCCACGAAAAAAAAAACTACAGGCCAATATCATGCATGAACATACATGCAAAAATCCTCAACAAAATACTAGCAAACAGAATCCAACAGCACATTCAAAGGATAATACACCATGATCAAGTGGGGTTTATCCCAGGAATGCAAGGATTCTTCAATATACACAAACCAATCAATGTGATACATCATACTAACAAACTGAAGGGGAAAAACCATATGATCATCTCAATAGATGCAGAAAAAGCTTTTGATAAAATTCAACACCATTAATAATTTAAAAAACCCTCCAGAAAGTAGGCATAGAGGGAACTTATTTCAACATAATAAAGGCCATATATGACAAAGGCACAGCCAACATCATCCTCAATGGTGAAAAACAGAAACCATTTCCACTAAGATCAGGAACAAGACAAGGTGGCCCACTGTCACCACTATTATTCAACAGTTTTGGAAGTTTTCACCACAACAATCAGAGAAGAAAAAAACAAAAGGAGTGCAAATCAGAAAAGAAGTAAAACTATCACTGTTTGCAGATGACATGATACTATACTGGGAGAATCCTAAAGATGCTACCAGAAAACTACCAGAGCTAATCAATGAATTTGGTAAAGTAGCAGGATAAAAACTTAATGCACAGAAATCTCTTGCATTCCTATACACTAATGATGAAAATTCTGAAAGGGAAATTAAGGAAACAGTCCCATTTACCACTGCAACGAGAAGAATTAAATACCTAGGAATAAACCTACCTAAGGAGACAAAAGACCTGTATGCAGAAAACTTTAAGACACTGATAAAAAAAATTAAAGATGATACAAACAGATGGAGAGACATACCATGTTCTTGGACTGGAAGAATCAACATTGTGAAAATGACTATACTACCCAAAGCAGTCTACAGATTCAATGCAATCCCTATCAAACTACCAATGGCATTTTTCACAAAACTAGAACAAAAAATTTCACCATCTGTATGGAAACACAAAAGACCCCGAATAGCCAAAGCAATCTTGAGAAAGAAAAACAGAGCTGGAGGAATCAGGCTCCCTGACTTCAGATTATACTACAAAGCCACAATAATCAAGACAGTATGGTACTGGCACAAAAACAGAAATATAGATCAGTGGAACAGGATAGAAAGCCCAGAGATAAACCCACGCACTTATGGTCACCTTATCTTTGATAAAGGGGGCAAGAATATACAATGGAGAAAAGACAGCCACTTCAATAAGTGGTGCTGGGAAAACTGGACAGGTACATGTAAAAGAATGAAATTAGAATACTCCCTAACACCATACACAAAAATAGACTCCAAATGGATTAAAGACCTAAATGGAAGGCCAGACACTATAAAACTCTTAGAGGAAAACATAGGAAGAATACTCTACGACATAAATCACAGCAAGATCCTTTTTGACCCATCTCCTACAAAAAGGGAAATAAAAACAAAAATAAACAAATGGGACCTAATGAAACTTCAAAGCTTTTGCACAGCAAAGGAAACCATAAACAAGATGAAAAGACAACCCTCATAATGGGAGAAAATATTTGCAAATGAAGCAACTGACAAAGGATTAATCTCCAAAATACAAAAGCTGCTCAGGCAGCTCAATATCAAAAAAACCAAGAACCCAATCCAAAAATGGGCAAAAGACCTAAATAGACATTTCTCCAAAGAAGATATACAGATTGCCAACAAACACATGAAAGGATGCTCTACATCACTAATCATTAGAGAAACACAAATCAAAAGTACAATGAGGTATCACCTCACACCAGTCAGAACAGCCATCATCAAAAAGTCTACAAACAGGGCTTCCCTGGTGGCGCAGTGGTCGAGAGTCCGCCTGCCAATTCAGGGGACATGGGTTCGTGCCCCGGTCTGGGAAGATCCCACATGCCACCGAGGCTGCGCCTGTGAGCCACGGCTGCTGATCCTGCGCGTCAGGAGCCTGTGCTCCACAACGGGAGAGGCCACAATAGTGAGAGGCCCACGTACAGAAAAAAAAAAAAAAAAAAAACTTACAAACAATAAATGCTGGAGAGGGTGTGGAGAAAAGGGAACCCTCTTGCACTGTTGGTGGGAATGTAAACTGATACAGCCACTATGGAGAACAGTATGGAAGTTTATTAAAAAACTAAAAATACTACCATACTACCCAGCAATCCCACTACTGGGAGTATATCCTGAGAAAACCATAATTCAAAATGAGTCACGTACCACGATGTTCATTGCAGCTCTATTTATAATAGCCAGGACATGGAAGCAACCTAAGTGTCCATCAACAGATGAATGGATAAAGAAGATGTGGCACATTTATACAATGGAATATTACTCAGCCATAAAAAGAAACGAAATTGAGTTATTTGTAGTGAGGTGGATGGACATAGAGACTCATACGTAGTGAAGTAAGTCAAAAAGAGAAAAACAAATACCATATGCTAACACATATATATGGAATCTAAAAAAAAAAAAGGTTCTGAAGAACATAGGAGCAGGACAGGAATAAAGACGCAGACATAGGGTATAGACTTGAGGACATGGGGAGGCGGAAGGGTAAGCTGGGATGAAGTGAGAGAGTGGCATGGACCTATATACACTACCAAATGTAATATAGATAGCTAGTGGGAAGCAGTCACAAAGCACAGGGAGATCAGCTCGGTGTTTTGTGTCCACCTAGAGGGGTGGGATAGGGAGGGAGGGAGGGAGACGCAAGAGGGAGGAGATATGGGGATATATGTATATGTATAGCTGATTCACTTTGTCATACAGTAGAAACTAACACACCACTGTAAAGCAATTATACCCCAATAAAGATGTGTAAAAAAAATAAAATGTATGTGTAAATACAAAGGAGCCAGAAGAGCCAAAACAACCTTGAAAAAGAGGAACAAAGTTAGAGGACTTATACTATATAATATTAAGACTTTCTATAAAGCCATGGTAATCAAGACAGTATGCTATTGGCATAAGGAGGAACAAATAGATAAATGGAACAGAAGAGAGAATTCAGACTTTGACCCATGCTTATGCAGTAAACTGATTTTCAGTAAAGGAGCCCATGCAATCCTATAGAGAAAGGAAACTATTTTCAGCAAATGGTACTGAACAACTAGAAAAAAGGAAACCTTGACTCCTACTTCAGGATAACCCAATGCACAAAAAAATAATTCAAGATGGATCATAGACTTCAGAATAAAAGCTAAAACTATTAAGCTTTTCGAGAAAAACATGGGAGGATATATTGTCATCTTAACAGAAGTAGAAAAATCATTTGACAAAAATTCAAAACACTTTTATTATAAAAAACACTCAACAAATTAGTAGAAGGGAACTTATTTAATGGGATAAAGGGAATCTACATAAAAGCAACATCAAACTTAATGGTGAGAAACTGAAATCTTTCCCCCAAAGATCAGGAACAAGACAAGGTTGTCCACTCTGGTACATCTATTCAACATTTTATTGGAGGTCATAGCAATAAGCCAAGAAAAAGAAGTAAAAGACAGCTAGATTGGAAAACACAAAGTAAAACTACATCTATTTTGAGATGACATGATATTTCTTGTGGGAAATCCTAAAGATTTCACACACAAAAAAATCATTGGATTAATAAATGAGTTTAGGAAGTTTGCAGGGTAGATCAAAAAAACAAAAATAGATTTTATTTCTATACACTAGCAACAAACCATCTGAAAACAAAATTACAAAAACAATTCCATTAACAATAGTACCAAAAAGAATAACATTTACAAATAAATTTAATGAAAGATGCGCAAGTCTTGTATACTGAAAACTACAAAACATTATTTTGGGAGGGAGGTGTGCCTCCCTCAAAAGAGAGAACGTGTGAGAGAGCAGCATGAGAAAAACTAGGCCTGCCACCACTGGCTTTGAAGATGGAAAAGCATATCGTGGAGCCAAGGAACGAGGGTGGCCTCTAGAAGCTAGAAAAGACAAGAAAATAGATTCTCCCCTGGAGCAACTAGGGAGGAACACAAACCTGCAAACACCTTGATTTTGGTGAACCCATGTGAAATTTGTGATTTTGGTGAATCCATGTGGAACTGTAATATAACAAAATTCTGTTGTTTTAAGCCACTAGGTTGGTGCTAATTTATAACAGGAGCCATAGAAAATTAATACAGATGGTTAACACGCCCAAACACTCCCAAAACAATCTTGAAAAAGAACAAAGTTGGAAGACTCATGATTCCCAATTTTACAACGTAGTACAAAGCTGCAGTAATCAAGACAGTGTGGATAAGAATAGACATATAAAAATGGAATCGAATTGAGAGTCCAGAAATAAATCTTCACATTTATAGTCAACTGATTTTCAACAAGGGTACACAGACAATTCAATGGAGAAAAGAATGGTCTTTTCAACAAATGGTGCTGGAACAACTGGATATCTGTATATCCACATGCAAAAGATGAATGTGGATCAATACTTTGTAAGATGTACAAAAATTAATTCACAATGGATCAAAGTCTCTAAATGTAAGAGCTAAAACTATAAAACTCTTAGAAAAAAACAAAGGCATAAAATTTTATGACCTTGGATTAGACAGTGGTTTATACCAAAAGCATAATCAACAACAAAAATTAATAGATAAATTGGACTTTAACTTTTGAGCTTCAAGGACCCAATCTACAGAATGGGTAAAAATATTTGCAATCATATATCTGATAAGGAGCTTTTTTTGTTTTTAACATCTTTATTGGAGTATAATTGCTTTACAATGGTGTGTTACTTTCTGCTGTAAAACAAAGTGAATCAGTTATATGTATACATATATCCCCATATCCCCTTCCTCTTGCATCTCCCTTCCACCTTCCCTATCCCACCCCCACATCCCACCCCTCTAGCTGGTCACAAAGCACCGAGCTGATCTCCCTGTGCAATGCGGCTGCTTCCAACTAGCTATCTATTTTACATTTGGTAGTGTATATATGTCCATGCCACTCTCTCACTTCGTCCCAACTTACCCTTTGCCCTCCCCAAGGCCTTAAGTCCATTCTCTATGTCTGCGACTTTATTCCTGTCCTACCCCCATGTTCTTCAGAACCTTTTTTTTTTTTAGATTCCATATATATGTGTTAGCACACTATTTGTTTTTCTCTTTCTGTCTTACTTCACTCTGTATGACAGACTCTAAGTCCATCCACCTCACTAAAAATAATTCAATTTCATTTCTCTTTTATGGCTGAGTAATATTCATTGTATATATGTGCTACATCTTCTTTATCCAGTCATCTGTCAGTGGACACTTAGGTTGCTTCCATGTCCTGGATATTGTAAACAAAGCTGCAGTGAACATCGTGGTACATGACTCTTTTTGAATTATGGTTTTCTCAGGGTATATGCCCAGTGGTGGGATTGCTGGGTAGTATGGTAGTTCTATTTTTAGTTTTTTAAGGAACGTCCATGCTTTTCTCCATAGTGGCTGTATCAATTTACATTCCCAACAACAGTGCAAGAGGGTTCCCTTTTGTCTACACCCTCTGCAGCATTTATTGTTTGTAGACTTTTTGATGATGGCCATTCTGACTGGTGTGATGTGATACCTCATTGTAGTTTTGATTTGCATTTCTCTAATGATTAGTGATGTTGACCATCCTTTCATGTGTTTGTTGGCAATCTGTATATCTTCTTTGGAGAAATGTCGATTTAGGTCTTTTGCCCATTTTTCGATTGGGTTCTTTGATATTGAGCCACATGAGCTGCTTGTATATTGTGGAGATTAATCTTTTGTCAGCTGCTTTGTTTGCAAATATTTTCTCCCATTCTGAGGGTTGTCTTTTCATCTTGTTTATGGTTTCCTTTGCTCTGCAAAAGCTTTTAAGTTTCATTAGGCCCCATTTGTTTATTTTTGTTTTTATTTCCCTTTTTCTAGGAGGTGGGTCAAAAAGGATCTTGATGATTTATGTCATAGAGTGTTCTGCCTATGTTTTCCTCTAAGAGTTTTATAGTGTCTGGCCTTACATTTAGGTCTTTAATCCATTTTGAATTTATTTTTGTGTATGGTGGTAGGGCGTGTTCTAATTTCATTCTTTAACATGTAGCTGTCCAGTTTTCCCAGCACCACTTACTGAAGAAGCTGTCTTTTCTCCATTGTATATTCTTGCCCCCTTTATCAAAGATAAGGTGACTGTAAGTGCGTGGACTTATCTCTGCACTTTCTACCCTGTTCCATTGATCTAGATTTCTGTTTTTGTGCCAGTACCATACTGTCTTGATTACTGTAGCTTTCTAGTATAGTGTGAAGTCAGGGAGCCTGATTCCTCCATCTCTGTTTTTCTTTCTCAAGATTGCTTTGGTTATTCAGGGTCTTTTGTGTTTCCATATAGATTGTAAAATTTTTTGTTCTAGTTCTGTGAAAAATGCCATTGGTAGTTGATAGGGATTTTACTGAATCTGTAGACTGCTTTGTGTAGTATAGTCATTTTCACCATGTTGATTCTTCCAATCGAAGAACATGGTACATCTGTCCATCTGTTTGTATCATCTTTAATGTCTTTCATCAGTGTCTTATAGTTTTCTGCATACAGGTCTTTTGCCTCCTTAGGTAGGTTTACTCCTAGGTATTTTATTCTTTTTGTTTCAATGGTAAAGGGGAATGTTAAGGAACTTTTATCCATAGTATTTTTTAAAAAACCATTATAATTAGACAGTAAATGGACAAATAAGCCAACTTTAAATGGGCAAAGGATTTAAATAGACATTCTTTCAAATTAAGATACATAAATGGCCAATAAGCACATAGAAAGATGCTCAAAATAATTAGTCATTAGGAGATGCAAATCAAAACCACAATGCGAAGCCACCTACTTTGTTGACTATAATAAAAAAGATTGGTGCTCGCTTTGGCAGCACATATACTAAAATAAAAAAGATTGATAATAATAAGTATTGGTGAGGAAGTGCAGAAATTAGATCCTTCATATACTGCTGGTAGAAACATGGAATGGTGCAGCTGCTTTGGAACAGTCCTCAATAACTAAGTGAAGTTACCATAAGACCAAGCAATTCCCTCCTAGGTCTATATTCAAGAGAACTGAAAATGTGTGTCCACACAAAAACTTATACATACATAGCCATAGCAGCATAATCTATAATAGCCAAAAAGCAGCCCAAATGTGCATCATCTGATGAATGGATTAAAAAAGTTTTGTATCTCCATACAATAGAATGTTATTCAGCAATAAAAAGGAATGAAGTACTGATACATTTTACAACATGGATGAACCCTGAAAACAGTTTAATAAGTGAGAGAAACCAGACACAAAAGGCCACATACAGAATGATTCCATTTATATGAAATGTCCAAAGTAGGCAAATATACAGAGACAGAAAGTAGATTTTCAGCCCCTGGTTGACAGGGGCTGGGAGGAGAGGAAATGGGGAGTGACTGCTAATAGTTATCAGGTTTCTTCTGGAGGAACTGAAACTGTTCTGGAATTAGATGTACCACTCTGTGAATAATCTAAAAAGCACTGAATTATATACCATAAAAGCGTGAATTTTATGGAATGTGAATCCTTTCTCAATAAAAAAGAATGTTAGGACCATTTGAAGAACAATCTGGAACATCTTAGTGATACTAAATATGTGTATCCCTATGATTCGGCAATCTCACTCCTGTGTATATACTTCTGATGATCAGAGGCACAGGGGTATATACATGGGGATGTTCATTGTGTTGTTTTTGACAGTAAGATGTTAGAAACAACCTGAAAGTCCATCACTCAGGGAAATAGACAAATAAAATGTGGTGAATATATACTATCAAACATCGTGCAGCTGTACGCATCAATGAGCCAGATGGACCTCTGCACTATAAACAGATCATGCGCTAAAAAATAAAAAGAAACAGAACAAGACCTACAGCAAGTACCATGTATGTAAACTGAAAATACGTAAATACAATATATTCTTCAGTGATGAGTGCAAATGCAAGAATACAGCATCTTAGAATGGCCACCAGTAGTAGGAGGAGGGACTGAGAGTAAAGATTCAGTAGAAAGGGGGAAAATAATAAAGTAAAATAGAAGCAAAGCCAAGGACATGCTAATGTTGATAATGCGTCATGACTGAAAAGCATAAATAACTCAACTCTCTGCCCCTGAGGTCCAAAGAGAGAAAGAGAAAGAAGAGGACAAGAAAGGGGGTACATGGGGGGGGGGGTGGACAGGAGGGCAGAAAGAAACTAGCTCAGATATACTCCAAAATTTTAACAGATTTTCTCCAGAAGGTGGGATTGTGATGCAGTTTATTTCTCCATTTCTTTAAAAAAATTTTTTAAAATATTTTTTTAGTTTTAAAAGATTTAAAAATGGCAAAAGTCTTAGATGGCTTTTGAGTGACACTTAAGGGCACCTTGATGGTACAGACAGAGAGTTACAACCAGTACCATTCCCTTGGGTTATTAAAGTGGATTAAAAATGACTGCCCCATAAAGTATAACCCATCACTGCCTCACTCCATTCTTATCAGATTTGTCCTAGCCTTAAACTGACATTTTGAGTACTCAGAGACTCACCAGTGACCTGGATACCACCCAGCTGTAGTCAAATACTGTCATCCTGCTGAAAAAAAAGGCATCTGATAGATTTCTGACTGCCCTTACAATAAGGTCATCTCACAAAAGACTCAGAAACAAGTAAAAAGAGGTGCTCTCCAGGATTTAATTCAGGACCAGCTGGAAGAACTGAATGGGATGAGCAAGTGTCAGGAATCTTGAAAATTCTCTTGGAGGATATCTTAGCACCTTGCTTGACTCTCTGCTGGGGCAGCACCGTAACCCACACTGCTAGGCCACATAATACTACTCATAGAATCAACTCAAACCCAAGATCTGGTAGCACCAACTTTAGAGGTGGGTTTGTACTTCCTGGTCTCTCATTATGTCAGCCTGGTGCCTGGTTCTATGACCTGGTAGCCAGGTCCTTGTTACTATTATCCTATTTCATTTCCCTTCCTGGTGCCCTAGTTTCCCCATGACTAGGATGCTTTCCTGCTTCTCCAAGTCCTGCTCCCTAATCCTAGATCTCATAATTTCTTGATGTTGACTACCCCATTTTCTACCCCATTCTGGAAGACCTAAATGACCTCTAGGTCTGGACTTACCCGCTCCTGGTGGTGACACACCTATGCAAAAAGGCAGGAACAAAAGATGGCCCCAAAGGGTCTGTGTGATGGCAGTTGGAGCCCCAAAACAGTTGAGTCATGTGAAATATGCTGGGGCTGAAAAAGGTTCAAGTTGGGTACAGGGATGGGGGACACATTTTAATCGATGTTTTGAGCAGGAAGAACAAAAAAGGGATAGGCCCACAGCTCTGGGCAGATGGTTCAAGTTAACAGATGGCAGGTAGAAAGCAGCACTACTTTATTTTTATTATATTCTTCAACACAGTGCCGTAAGATTAGGGATAGGCATGTGTTATTCAAATTTTCAGAAAAGTGAAAAGAAAGAGATCAGTTTTAGAAACTACAGATTAACTTATCATTAAAATTTTAAAAAAAAACAGTAACAATAATGAAACTCAACATGTGTTGAGTTAGTACATGCCAGGCGTGATGCTGTCTGCTTTCCACACATAATCTCATTTTAACCATCACATCAAACCTATGAAGAAAGTATTCTTATCCTCATTTTACAGATGAGGAAACTGAGGCTCAGAGAAGGTGAGTAACTTGCCTTAATTCACAGTAAAAATAGCCAGGATTTCAACCTAGGTGTGTTTGACTACAAAACTTGTGCTCTTCAAACTCTAAAACATATTGCTCTTGACTGTGTAGGAAATAAAGTGGTGTCCATTAGGAACCCACATGAGTTGATTAACAGCCAGTCATATCAGACTAAATTTAAGCCACTTTATTGGAAAGTTTTACCCAGAAAGTTCAGGGAAAGGCTAGAGGCCAAATATTCCTTGACTTAGCAAGGCACATTGTCTGCAATGTCATTGTGAATCAAAAGAAGAAAAGCAGCTTAGTGGACAACAGATTAAATAGACCCGTAGCTGGAACGATCGTTTCCTAAAAGTGCTCCTCAATCAGCGGAAAAAACCCTACTCAGCGGGAGGATGTTAGTGCCCTGCCAAGGGACCCTGAGTTTGCCCTGTCCTAGTCAACCGTTTTGTCAATGACTTGGATAAAATATGTGTGGTATGTGTTAATATGCAGAGGACATGAGGGGTAATTATACATTGGATGACAGATTTGAAGAGATTTTTTGGCTGGAATGACCATTTCCTAAAAGTGTTGCTCAATTAATGCATCTAAATCTACTCAGGTGCCTGAAAATGGATCGAATTTGCCTGGTCTTATTCATCAATTTTATCAATGATTTTGATAAAATATGTATGATATGTTTGTCAAATTGCAGAGGACACTAGGGATAATTATTATATTAGATGACAGAACTAAGATTTGTTCTAAAAATCTCATCAAGCTGGAATGATGAATCACAACAGACAAGATGAACATTATCAAGAAAAAAAAATTTGAAGTCCTTTTTTAGGTCCATAACACCACTTAGGAAGATATTGGAGAGAAGTTGCCAAACAGCCATCCTGTGACAAATGCCAGGGATTTAATGGTTCAATCTGGTGATGTGGTTGCTAAATGTAAATTAAATCCAGGACAGTGTTAATAGTGTCAGAATAAACAGAGGCACTATTCCTTCCATCCTCAGCACTAGACATATCAATTTTGTTTCTGGGAATATTTTTTGAATGGGTTGTTTCAAGTTATCTGTTGCTGTATAACAAATCACTCAAACTTAGTGGCTTAAAAGAAGTTTTTCTTATTCCTCATGAGTCTGTGCTGATTGGGCTCAGACGGGTGGTTCTTCTGCTGGTTTTGTTTTGAATCTTTCTTGCACTTGCGGTCAGTTGGTAGCCAGGGTTGGAGTACTCTGGACAGGAGTCCTCCATAAGCAGGACATCCAAGACAAGCGCTTCTTCACCTACAGAACTGATGCCTCAATTCTCCTCCATGTGGCTTCTCATCCCCTAGGACCTTTCCTCTTCAGCAAGGTAGCCAAACTTCTTACGCGGTGGCTAGCTTTCAAGAGCACAAACATAAAAGTTGCTCATCCTTCTTAAGGTTTAGAACCAAAACTGGCACAGTCACTTCTGCCCATTCTATGTAAATATGTCAAAGGACAGCCAAAATTCAGTATGAGAGAGACTACACAGGACATGAATACCAGGAGGTATCGTTCATTGGAGGCCACTGGAGGAGGCAACGAGGTTTATAATGAATTCTATTCTAAGATTCATGTATATCATGAAGGACAAATAAATTTGAGGATTTTAGCATAGACACGATGTTTTATAACTTCACAACAGTTGTTTACAAATTCTTAGAGGACCGTGTACAAAAGAGGGCTTAGATATATCCTGTACAGCTCCAGGGAACAAAATTTGGACTAGAGGTTGGTTTTAACTCAATTGCTAAGTACCCACTTTGCAGGGATATGAGAGAAGTTTCTGTTTGAGCAGGAATTCATATTAGCCTCTAAGGCTCCTTTCAACTCTTAGAATCTAAGCTTCTAATTACATGCCTCCTCCTGTTAATTATTCCTTGGTACATTAGTCCTATCTCTGCAGCCAGATTTTAAATTAGAGACTCTAGATGAAGGAATAAAAATGTTTCTGGACTAGCTTCTGGTCTTAGCTTTGCCAACAGTCATCTGCTGTGTGACTCTGGATAAGTCACTTAATGTCCCTGGGCCTCAATTTCTTCATCTGGTAACAGAGGGGATTGCCTTCTAAACTCCCTCCCAGCACAAAGTGTGTATAATAAATGGAATTTTTGATAGGGTTACTTAAGAATGAAATGGAAACGAAAGTAGACAAAGTACTTTAGATAGTGCCTGGCCTACTGTCAGTCCTTAATAAATATTAGCTCTCTTTATTTCCATGATTACCATTATTATAACATTTTCTGATTCTGTGATTTCCATATATACAATAGAATCTTGAGTTGCTTTAGACCTTCACTTCATTTGCTTTGCTCAATGGTGATCAGAAAGTGACTCAGAATCACTTCTAGTCTAAGTCTCCTCACCTGGTAACCAGGAGCCCACCATGCCCTTGAACAGGGCAAGTCCTTCATAAATAACTGAATTAAATCTGAAGTGGCTCCGGCCACAAATCTCTTCTCCTGCTCTATGCCCAGCAGAGGGAGCCAAAGAAAAGGAACAAATCCATTTTCAGATTAGGTAGCAAACAGAGGAAGACCCATCAGGGGCTTTCAGAGATCTCCTCTTTCACCCCACCCCATGCTCATTTTAAAGATTGTAAAACTCAGGCCGCAAGAGGAAAGGGGATTTCCCAAGGTTACCAACTAATAAGTGGTTAAGTCCTCAGAAAAACAAGCCTATGGTCTCAGTCCTAATTCTTGAGTCTTTGAACTGTGGTCCTTTTTACGCTCCCATGTTGCTTCCTTGCTTTTCTAAGACTTAGCTGTAGATCACTGCAAGCTCAACATTCTCTGTGGCCTCAGTTATCTGACAGCGTAGGCTATGGGTGTGAATCTTGGCTCTGCTCCTTATCAACTGTGTGACCATGGGCAAGTTATACAACCTCTCCAAGATTCAGAATCATATCTTAGGATTATCATGGTTATGATAATTACACTTCTTTCAAAGGGTTGTTGGGAGGAGAAAATAAAATAATGGAATGGAAAATGCCTTGTGGCATTTTATACCATAAATGCACGAGGTGCCTTCATAGCTATAAATACCTATTTTGGTCAAAAGAAATTATTTTTATCTAAATGAATTGAAACTGGATAATGTAGGTCTCAAACTCAGATGCTTCCGGGACTCAGCCATTTAAATAAAGCTGTCTGGATATACAACAAGGACTTCTATGGATTATGGCAAACCACAGAGTTCATGGCCATGGGAAACAATCAACCTTTACCAGGAGAAATTCAAGCCTAGTGTTGCCAGTTCTTCCAATATGTCAAGAGAAATTGTAAATCTGGGTTTTTATGTGCAAATTTCTGATTTTTAAAAATACTGTACAGACAAAATAAAATCCAGGCCAGCAGCTTGTTATGCCTGCTTTTAAAACTAATTTTAGAGCTCCATATGCAGACACACAACATACCAGAATTGAGAAACTCAGTCCAATAAATTCAGAAGATATGACACCTCTTATTTGGAGGGAATGTGCCAGTAATACAAACCCACAGGGTTGTTTTTCCGAGGACCTTACTCAGCAGACCCACTGAACCCTAGGGGATTATCTTGCAATCTCTAGTATATCCTCCAACTTTCCCTGATGACTTTGGTTTTTCTGCCCACACCATGCCTGATGCCATTTAAGTTGCCATAGTCTTCCAGTTGCCTATAAATTATACATTCCACACTGATATCTTTTTTCTTTACGAGGTAGAAAATAACATTTCACAATTTTATATATAACATTCATTTTTATTTAACAGCTACCTTCATTAGATATTCATTGAAAAGAGGTTCACTGTAAGCAACAACTAGGTGGGGAAAGGGGTTATCTACAATGCTTTATATCAAACTTTATTTTTTTTTTAATTAATTTATTTATGTCTGTGTTGGGTCTTCGTTTCTGTGCGAGGGCTTTCTCTAGTTGTGGCAAGCAGGGGCCACTCTTCATCGCGGTGCGCGGGCCTCTCACTATCACGGCCTCTCTTGTTGTGGAGCACAGGCTCCAGAGACACAGGCTCAGTAGTTGTGGCACACGGGCTTAGTTGCTCCGCGGCATGTGGGATCTTCCCAGACCAGGGCTCAAACCCGTGTCCCCTGCATCGGCAGGTGGACTCTCAACCACTGTGCCACCAGGGAAGCCCCTATATCAAACTTTCAATGCACATTAGAAATAAAAATTATTTTGTTCCAGTCAATGAAGAAAAATAATCTGTGGGCACATTAGACTAGGAAAGAGAAAATGCAATATTAAATGAAAATGAAAAAGGGAGGGGGTATGAACTAGCAGAACAGTTCAACCCAAACTTCTTAAAGATCCTTGAGTTGTTTTCATTTCTCTACCTTGAGAGGCTTAAGCCCTGTGGTTTTTGCTTGATTTCCATAGAGCATTTCCACCACTATCTCCCTTCCTTTGTAGAAGAAGGGTTGATTGGGAAACATGTTTAGTTTTCATTGGTTCACTATCTTGCGAAATGTTCTTGGGCAAACGCAGGCTGATGGTTTTATTTATAGGTTGCTGTGTTTCAGGTACTCTGGTACTCAGATACTGCTCTGTGTATAGGCTTTTTTTATTATTATTAATTTTTATTGGAGTGTGGTTGCTTTAGAATGTTGCGGTGTATAGCCTTTTGTTTAAACCTGAGGTTTCCAATTAGCATAGCCAAGATATGATTATGTTGACTTGGTTATATTATGATTTGTTTCAATAATGCAAAGAAGCTTTTTTAAAATCAGTCAGAGACTATTAAGAAATATGTCATAGCCAGGTCAGTGAGAGTGGCACCAAGTTAATGAAACAAGGAAACAGTGAGGCCCTGGCAGATGTGATGGGGATTGAGTGAGAGGGGCTACGAGCACAAGGCGTCCTGTAGTACAGATGCTCAGGTCTAATGAGGAGAGAGACAGGGGACCAATGTCAGGGCTTGTGTGTGCCCTGCCCTCTCCCAGTCATTTTGATATGGAAAAGCCAGTGTGATATTAGAAGAGATTAAAAAGTATTTTATATGCCAAAAAAAAGTGAGGTTAATTTTCACGTGACACAGCAAAGAATAGTGGAAGCAACATTGGAGACCCAGTTAACGTGGTCTTGGGCAAGCTAGTTAACCTCTTTGGGTTTTAATTTTACAATCTACACAATGAAGGATTTAGAAGGTAAGTTCAAGGACTCTTCCAGATCTTATGTTGTATTGCCAGGCATTTTCCTCCAATTTTTTACTTTGAAAAATTTCAAGATTACAGAAAAAGACTTGAACTAATATCCATATTCTCGTCATCTAGATTCACCAATTGTCAACATTTTGCTGAATTTGCTTATCTTTCTGTCTCTGTTGCTATCAATCAATCATCTTTCTATCCATATACAGAGGAAATATAGGAGGAAAAAAGTATTTATTGTTATTATCTGTCATTAAATCATTTAAATTAAGTTGCAGACATTCATGACATTTCATCACTAAATTGTTTACCATGCATCTCCTAAGAATAAGGATTTTCTACATAACCACAGTATCATAATCACATCTAAGAATATGACAATTCCATATAATCTAATATCCAGTTCACATTCATATTTCTACAACTGTACCAAATTCTTGCACTGATTGTTATGCTTTTAGCCTTTCAGACTTTAGTGTTTCAAAATAGTGAACAGTGCTCCTCTTTCTCTTTTGTTTAAATTTATACACATTGACTTTTTGAGGAGTCCAGTCATTTTTAGAACGTTTTACATACTCTGGATAAGGTTTAGTTTAACATGTTCCTCTATCCCTACATTTCCTGTACACTGAAAATTAGGTCTGCAACTTGACCAGATTTCGGTTAGACATCTCTGGCAAGATGCGTCTTACACAATTTTGTGTTTATCATGTTGCATCACGCCTGGAGTCACACAATATCAGGCTATCCCAGCATCTGTGATGTTAAGTTTGGTCTCTTAGTTCAGGTGGTGATGGCCAGATCTCTCTCCAGAGTAAAGGTATATTTTTGCCTCCTCTGCCATTTATATTCTGTGGGTTAAAACTTGATGCCATATGAATAGACTGTTTTAGCATCCATCGAAGATCCTTACCTGAATTCATCATTACGTTGGGCTTGCAGGGACTGTCTCATTTTATCCTTACTTCTACGTTTATTAACTGTCATTCTTCTATAAAAAGGAGCTTTCCTTTTATTCTCTTTCTTCTCTGTATTTTCTTCTCTCTATCCTCTCGCGCTCTCTCTCCCCCACCCCGTCTCTATCTCCCTCCCCACCCTTACCTTCTCACTCTCCTTCAAATTACTATGGCCTCATGAATTTCATATATATTTAATGTGTTACAATCAGTTACATTCTTTATTCTTTTCGATGTCCAAATGGTCCCAAACGTCACTAGAGGGAGACCCTTTAAGATGGATCCCATATCCTTTCTATAAGAACACCCTGGTTTTTAAGTTTCTCCTTGTTGTTTAGCAAGATAAAATATTTCTGATTCGCTTCATTTTGCCTTCCCCAGATACGGATTCAGCCATTCTCCAAGGAGTCCACTTTCTTTTTAATGGAAAATGATATTCACATGAAGATCTGGGCCGTAAGAGTGCTCACTGCAACTAAGTGCCATTACTTGTAAGTCCTTTTAAGTGGGCAAAGCTAGGAAATATTTATATATAAGAACTCATATATTCAAATTTAATATAAAAGGTTTTTTTAAACTTCTTTTATTTTCTATTTTTCTCTTAAAGTCTTGATTCCTAATACTATTATCTACTTATGTGTTTTTTACTATAATATTTACATATAGTTTCAAAATTGTAATACTAACATTACTAATAACCAATGAGCATACTAAAACTTCAGTTGCCATTGAATTCTTTTTGTTCTTAGAACAGATTCCACTAAGGGATGGTCAGCCAGACTCCTGATACGTACTGAATTTTACTCGAATCAATCCTTTTCTCCGTGTGGTTATTTTATCAGTATGATATACAGCTAGATTCATTTGTTTTTACTGTATTCCAATTAAGAGTTTGCTTCTTTTCTTTTATTTTTTCAGGTATATAAGATACTCACATCCTCCTGTATCCATTCCCTCCACCCCAGTCCCACTCCTCATCCTTATAAATTTTATTACTTTCTGGGTTATTCTTCCTGTGTGGTTTGGGTTTTTTTGCTTTTGTTTGTTTGTTTTGCAAAACACATATACACTTTCCCTTCTTTCTAGGCAAAGGATATCCTATTATACATGTTTTTGTACCTTGCTTCTTTCACTTAACAATATATCCTAAAAGTTACTCCAAATCCATTCATAAAGATCTTCTTCACTCCTTTCCAGGTCTTTGCAAAGGCATATTTACAGGGACTTCCCTGGTGGCGCAGTGGTTAAGAATTCGCCTGCCAATGCAGGGGACACGGGTTTGATCCCTGATCTTGGAAGACCCCACATGCCGCGGAGCAACCAAGCCTGTGAGCACAATTACTGAGCCTGCACTCTACAGCCCGCGAGCCACAACTACTGAGCCCACACGCCTAGAGCCCCTGCTCCGCAACAAAGAGAAGCCACCGCAGTGAGAAGCCCGCACACCACAACGAAGAGTAGCCCCTGCTTGCTGCAACTACAGAAAGCCCATGCACAGCAATGAAGACCCAATGCAGCCAAAAATAAAATAAATAAATATATACATTTATTTATTTTTAAAAAGCATACTTACAAAATGAGACTTCAGAAAATAAGAACCAATAAGTACTTGACACTATGTTAGAAGATTGTGAAGTTGGAAATAGACTTAGAGATCAAGTGAACCAATTTCTCCACTTTACAGTTCTGGAAACTGAGGCTCAGAGGGGTGAGATGACTCACCCCATGAGGCAGATGCTGGCCTGTGCTACCCAGATTCCCCGTCAGGACTAAAGAACTAATCCCAGCTGCCAGGAATGACGCCAGTGAGAGCCAGCTGTTAGCACTTCCTATTAGGATTGCCCTACTCCAGAAAGAGCTGCCTCAACAAAGATCCCTCTCCTCTCCAAGATGAGCCTGCATCCAAAGACAGGCTGATGTTGGAGGTATACTGTCAAGTCCCCTTGCCCCAACTCAGGACAACTCTGAAGGGCCACTCCAGCTCCAAAGCTCCCATGGGGTAGGCTGAGCCCTTGTGACTGTACCCCAGCCCCACTTTTCCTCCACCCAGTCCTGCTTCCTCCCTCTCCAGGCTTTGATTCCCAAGGGCATGCCCTAGTAAACCTCCTACACACTGATCTCTATCTCAGGGTCGACCTCTTAGGAAACCCAACTTGAGACACTCGAAGCCATCCAGTTATGAGTAGAATCAAAATGAGACACCAAATCTTCTGACAATAAATCTACTACATTGCACTACATCACATCACCTTTCAGTTCTTTATCAACTCACTTAACTATTAAAAACAGTGATGCCACTAGTCAAAATTTCTGGGGCAAAAGAGCCTCTATCTTTACAGTTACTTGCCATCAAAGATAATATTTTATTTTTATTTTATTTAAAACACAACGTAATCCATCTCTCAACCTTTTTGCAATGTGGCTAAGATTGGCTCGAAGTCCCATTCCACGTTCTGTGGAAATCCGAAACTTTCCACAAGATTTCTGAAAATTCTCAAACAGCTTATATTCTTAAAACAATTCTGGCTCTGGATCCTGCTTCCAAAATTGCTGTCTGGCATATACTAGGTACTCAGTAAATATATATTGTTTGTTAGCCAAGCACGCTTCCTTCTTCTGGGAATAATGCCCCCTTCTTTTAGGGAAACAACTTCTTTCCCTCATCTCTTTCCACACTATAACATGTGATCCAAATGAGAGTGTCTATCTTTTTCACATGTGGATATTTTAGCTGTAATGTTTGGCCCAGGGATGAACATATGATGGACACAATATATAATTTAAGACAGCAACCTTTTAACTTCAACCCCTCCCTCTCCACCATTTAGTATCCCAGTGGTGCTGTCCAAAGAAGATCTCACCAAAAGCCTCCCCATACTGGGGCCTATGAGTTCTTTCAGATGAAGGGTCTTTGGTCATCATACTAAGTTCTTCCTGGACAAAGAGCTTAAGTCCAACTGGGTAGTTTACTGCTGGGATCTCGAGCATGGACATTTTCTCAGTGATAAGACCTCAAAATCCTCCAGGATTGACTCTTTCTGCCTGTGGTGGGACCATAAAGAGATGGAAAACACCACTTTAAACACCAAACATTACCTTATAATATTGATTTTCAAAACTTAAATTCCATGAGCTTCAATTTCTGCAGCCATAAGATGAAGAAATAGAATACTACCTCACAAGGGTGTTTTGCTCAGAGAATGCTGACTGAGTAAGCGAATCACTGAACTAATTAATTTGCTACATAGATGAGTCAGAGTTCTTGGTTGCGAGCAATAGAAACTCCATATGATTAACTAAGGCAGAAAGGGAACCTAGGCAAGATACTAAGGAGCTCAGAGAATTGGCCAGAAAGAGATGAGCCAGCCCAGGAATGCGGGCTGGAACCTAGGCAGCAGGAAGACAGCCAAGGTCTTGCCATAGAAAAGTCCCTTAGGATGCAGGGCGAGCACCCCTCCCTCCGGACACCCCCACTGCTGCTGGTCCCTCAACACTGTGCCAACCCATTTGCTAATACAACCCTCCTGTCAAAAAAAACTGAAATTACATTCTATTTCTAGGATACAGTTCTATACTTCTGGGTCTCTTAGCTTCATCATCCAATGTTTCCAAAATGTGTGAATTTTTGTGAAGAAATTACTGCAATTTTGAAACGACAATTTCTTCTACCACTTGAGGAATACCTGCTTCTGCCAAGGACTTGGCCCTTTTTTTATAGATTAAAACTCAGTATTGAAAAAAATAGATGGGCAGACAGATGGACAGATAAACAGATAATTCAATTCAGAAAAAAAAAAAACAGCTGAAAGAAAATATGTCTCAGGCACGTGATTTGAGCACCCAAGACTTGGAGGAAAATGTGATGGATTCTGTAAGTTTTAATTTTCCTTTTCACTCCAGAATTTTATCTATAGAGACAAAATAATTTCTGGCAATAATCTCATGCAAAAGATTTTCATTTGGATTTTACACGGAAGGTGTTGCATGAGATAGTAGATAGCACCACCATTTGTGGTTTCACAAGCACAGAAAGGCTTTTAAAATGAATAACCCTCATGTGGAATATTTCCTGAAGGCAAATTGTATCTCAGAAATGTTCTGCTGGCCACCCTGGAAACGGGGCCCAGGCGCATTGGCTCCTCCAGTGTAGCTCACCCCAGACGTAGCCTGGAGAGCTGAGTGTACACTCGGTGGGTGCCTGCAACAGGCCTCCCCACTCCAGGGCCAGATGTTTTAGAGAGAGCTTTCAGCACAGGCTGGGCCCCCAAGAATGGATAAAACAATCTCCAAACATGTCCCCGCAGTGCTGCGGGTCCTCCATGGGTTTAGGCCTCAGACTCCAGACAGGAAGGGGCCAACTGGCATCTTGTTCTGGGAGGTTTAAAACCTGACGCGTGCTCTTGCCCAGACAGCAGCATGGGCCTCAGGAGCAGGAGGGGTATCTGCAGATGGAAATGCTGTTTCTTTTTCTTTTTCTGGAAAAAGCTCAGCAGCTGCTCTAACTCCAATACAGTCATAGAGGCTCCATGACCTGGGAGGCAGCCTTCCAGCAACATGGCTGCTTGGCAGAAACTGTATCACCAAAGGTGGGAATGACACTAGAAGCCAAGAGGTAAATCCTAAATCGTTAGGTTATACAGAAGAGAGGTAGGGAAGGCCATTAGAACCTGAAAACAGCAGTGAAATTTGAATGCTTAGAAATACAACCAAAATACTGGAAACCTCAATTCATTCCAAATGAAGATTTGAGACAGGGTCTGGTTTTTTTTTTTTTTTTCCCATTTTAGGAAGAAATCAAGATGAAGACAAAATTAGGTTAGTAAGATGAGGTGTGACATCAAAGTGGTTTTCCAGAAATGTAAGCCACATGACCCTGTACAAGCTGGATGAATGTCTGTGCCTCTCTGCAAGGAAGGGTGTTAGGGTGAGGAATGGGGAAGAGGTCTTGACCAGCTCAGGAGGAAGAGTGGTGGGGCCTGGATGGAAAGGACAGTGTTTTTCCCTTCTTGAAAAGGCATGTTTTCTCACACTCCATGCTCCCCCGACTGAAGTCTACTTCCTCGGGACTGGGCATGGACCTCACCACTCTGGGATGCTTCCCCCTTGAAACTCCCCACCCCCCACTCAACCACCCCTCCCCAGGGCCCTCTCTTCATTCAGTGGAGTGAAAGACTTTGCCTCTTACTGAAGGAACATCAGTCACATAAGCAGGTGAAGAGATGACAACAGTGTGTTGTTCCCTTCCTTTTTTTTGATGAGGACAGAGTTTGCAGGTTGGGGGGAGATAATGAACAGGGAATTCTCCTCTCCTTGGAATCAGACTGTCCCTAAGACTGGACCTGGAGGTAGAATTATTTTACTCATATTAGAGGATCTAGGTGGGAAGGGGATGGGCATCCCTCCCCTTCTCCCCACTTTTCCCTTAATTCTACCTGTTCCCTCTGGAGCAACACACCTGGGAAACAAGCTCTGGACCCCAGCCACACTCACCAGGGCCGTCCCCCCACCACCACAAAACCCCACACCCAGTCTAGGCTGGTGCTCTGTCCCTCTGGCAGCTTTCACCCAGTGTGGGGGAAGGGAGAGACTGGGGGTGTGGGAAGGAGGGGCTTGGGAAAGGTCCCGACAGGGATGAGGAACAGCAGGCACAAGGAGAATTAGAATTCCTAGGAATATTTTAGCGAAACTTGGTCTTGGAATCCAAATAGAGGGCAGAAGGCAGCCAGGGGCAAGGCAGTAAGATCTGGAATCTTTGTCTTCAATTTGCAAGTGATAATGATATGCCGCTGACACTAACATCTGGTTAACGATACACACAAACACACACACACACACACACGCGCGCGTGCGCGTGCGTGCCCAGAGTATTTGACTCTCATACCAACCAGATGACATCCATAATGACAGTCTCAATTTTACAGACCCTGAAACCCAGCCCTAGGAAACTGAAACGACTTCCCTCAAAGAAGATGCACACAAGTGAGGTTTGACTCTTTTACTCACACACAATACATTAATGATAAAACAGCCCATGAACTATAGCAATTATTTCAGATGCTGAAGAATCAACAAAATAACGAGAGAAAAAAGACTATAAAGGGAAAAAAAGATTTACCTGTATGAAAGCAATCTTGGTTAAACCCCCAGATGTGAACTAATAACTGTGAAATTCAGTGTGATAATAGATATGATGAACCATGTCTGATTAATAAATTCCTTACAAGTTTTATTTGATTGTTATAATCTAATAAATCTATACACTTCTGATATTTTCAAAAATTATATACTTCACAATGTTTGCTTATAACATTATTATTTTTTGAAGAGATTAAGGTAATCATTTATTTTATATGGCTTCATGGGCTCATAGTACCTCAAAGGATGAGACATAAGCAAATATAAAGACATAGTCTTGTGGCAGGACATAATAAAAGTGATGAAAGGGAGAAACCTACAACCAAGATTACTCTACCCAGCAAGGAACTCATTCAGATACGATGCAGAAATTAAAACCTTTACAGACAAGCAAAAGCTATGAGAACTCAGCACCACCAAACCAGCTTTACAACAAATGCTAAAGGAACTTCTCTGGGCAGGAAACACAAGAGAAGGAAAAGACCTACAATAACAAATCCAAAACATTTAAGAAAATGGTAATAGGAACATACATATCGATAACTACCTTAAATGTAAATGGATTAAATGGTCCAACCAAAAGACTGAATGGATACAAAAACAAGACCTGTATATATGCTGTCTACAAGAAACCCACTTCAGACCTAGGGACACAAACACAGAAGTGAGGGGATGGAAAAAGATATTCCATGCAAATGGAAATCAAAAGAAAGCTGGAGTAGCTATATTCATATCAGATAAAATAGACTTTAAAATAAAGAATGTGACAAGAGAAAAAGAAGGACACTACATAACGATGAAGGGATCAATCCAAGAAGAAGATATAACAATTATAAATATATATGCACCCAACATAAGAGCACCTCAATACATAAGGCAACTGCTAACAGCTATAAAAGAGGAAATCGACAGCAACACAATAATAATTGGGGACTTTAACACCACACTTACACCAATGGACAGATAATCCAAAATGAAAATAAATAAGGAAACAGAAGCTTTAAATGACACAATAGACCAGATAAATTTAATTGATATTTATAGGACATTCCATCCAAAAACAGCAGATTACACTTTCTTCTCAAGTGCGCACGGAACATTCTCCAGGATAGATCACATCTTGGGTCACAAATCAAGCCTCAGTAAATTTAGGAAAATTGAAATCATATCAAGCATCTTTTCTGACCACAGCGCTATGAGATTAGAAATGAATTACAGAAAAAAAAATGTAAAAAACACAAACACATGGAGGCTAAACAATACGTTACTAAATAACCAAGTGTTCACTGAAGAAATCAAAGAGGAAACCCAAAAATACCTAGAGACAAATGACAATGAAAACACGATGATCCAAAACCTATGGGATGCAGCAAAAGCAGTTCTAAGAGGGAAGTTTATAGCTATACAACCCTACCTCAAGGTAAACGATCTAACCTTTAACCTAAAGGAACTAGAGAAAGAACAAACAAAACCCAAAGTTAGCAGAAGGAAAGAAATCATAAAGACCAGAGCAGAAATCAATGAAATAGAAACAAAGAAAACAATAGCAAAGATCAATAAAACTAAAAGCTGGTTCTTTGAGAAGATAAACAAAATTGATAAGCCATTAGCCAGACTCATCAAGCAAAAGAAGGAGAGGACTCAAATCAATAAAATTAGAAATGAAAAAGGAGAAGTTACAACAGACACCGCATAAATACAAAGCATCCTAAGAGACTACTACAAGGAACTCTATTCCAGTAAAATGGACAACCTGGAAGAAATGGACAAATTCTTAAAAAGGTATAACCTTCCAAGACTGAACCAGGAAGAAACAGAAAATATGAGCAGACCAATCACAAGTAATGAAATTGAAACTGTGATTAAAAGTCTTCCAACAAACAAAAGTCCAGGACCAGATGGCTTCACAGGTGAATACTACCAAACATTTAGAGAAGAGCTAACACCCATCCTTCTCAAACTCTTCCTAAAAAATTGCAGAAGAAGGAACACTCCCAAACTCATTCTATGAGGCCACCATCACCCTGATACAAAAACCAGACAAAGATACTACAAAACAAGAAAATTACAGACCACTGATGAATATAGATGCAAAAATCCTCAACAAAATACTAGCAAACAGAATCCAACAACACATTAAAAGGATCATACACCATAATCAAGTGAGATTTATCCCAGGGAAGCAAGGATTCTTCAATAAACACAAATCAATCAATGTGATACACCATATTAACAAACTGAATAATAAAAACCATATGATCATCTCAATAGTTGTAGAAAAAGCTGTTGACGAAATTCAACACGCATTTATGATAAAAACTCTCCTGAAAGTGGGCATAGAGGGAACCTACCTCAACATAATAAAGGCCATATATGACAAACCCACAGCAAACATCATTCTCAATGGTGAAAAACTGAAAGTATTTCCTCTAAGATTAGGAACGAGACAAGGATGTCCACTCTCACCACTGTTATTCAACATAGTTTTGGAAGTCCTAGCCATGGCAATCAGAGAAGAAAAAGAAATAAAAGGAATACAAATTGGAAAAGAAGAAGTAAAACTGTCACTGTTTGTAGATGACATGATACTATATAGAGAGAACGCTAAAAATACCACCAGAAAACTACTAGAGTTAATCAATGAATTTGGTAAAGTTGCAGGATAAAAAATTAATGCACAGAAATCTCTTGCAGTCCTATACACTAATGATGAAAAATCTGAAAGAGAAATTACCACTGCAACAAAAAGAATTAAATACCTACGAATAAACCTACCTAGGAAGACAAAAGACCTGTATGCAGAAAACTATAAGACACTGATGAAAGAAATTAAAGATGATATGAACAGATGGAGACATATACCATGTTCTTGGATTGGAAGAATCAATATTGTGAAAATGACTATACTACCCAAAGCAATCTACAGATTCAATGCAATCCCTATCAAATTACCAATGGCATTTTTTACAGAACTAAAACAAATCATCTTAAAATTTGTATGGAGACACAAAAGACCCCGAATAGCCAAAGCAGTCTTGAAGGAAAAAAACGGAGCAGGAAGAGTCAGACTTCCTGATTTCAGACTATACTACAAAGCTACAGTAATCAAGACAATATGGTACTGGCACAAAAACAGAAACATAGATCAATGGAACAAGATAGAAAGCCCACAGTTAAACCCACGCACCTATGGTCAACTAATCTATGACAAAGGAGGCAAAGACATACAATGGAGAAAAGACAGTCTTTTCAATAAGTGGTGCTGGAAAACTGGAGAACTACATATAAAGAATGAAATTAGAACACTCCCTAACACCATACACAAAAATAAACTCAAAATGGATTAGAGACCTAAATGTAAGACCGGACACTATAAAACTCTTAGAGGAAAACATAGGAAGAACACTCTTTGACATAAATCACAGCAAGATGTTTTTTGATTCTCCTCATAGAGTAATAGAAATAGAAACAAATAAACAGATGGGACCTAATGAAACTTCAAAGCTTTTGCACAGCAAAGGAAACCATAAACAAGATAAAAAGACAACCCTCAGAATGGGAGAAAATATGAGCAAATGAATCAACGGACAAAGGATTAATCTCCAAAATATATAAACAGCTCATGCAGCTCAATATTAAAGAAACAAACAACCCAACCCAAAAATGGGCAGAAGACCTAAATAGACATTTCTCCAAAGAAGACATACAGATGGCCAAGAAGCACATGAAAAGCTGGTCAACATCACTAATTATTAGAGAAATGCAAATCAAAAGTACAATGAGGTATCACCAGTTAGAATGGGCATCATCAGAAAATCTACAAACAACAAATGCTGGAGAGGGTGTGGAGAAAAGGGAACCCTCTTGCACTGTTGGTGGGAATGTAAATTGATACAGCCACTATGGAGAACAATATGGAGGTTCCTTAAAAAAATAAAAATAGAATTACCATATGATCCAGCAATCCCACTACTGGGCACATACCCAGAGAAAACCATAATTCAAAAAGACACATGCACCCCAATGTTCATTGCAGCACTATTTACAATAGCCAGGTAATGGAAGCAACCTAAATGCCCATCGACAGATGAATGGATAAAGAAGTTGTGGCACGTATATACAATGGAATATTACTCCGTCATAAAATGGAACGAAATTGAGTCATTTGCTGAGATGTGGATGGATCTAAAGACTGTCATACAGAGTTAAGTCAGAAAGAGAAAAACAAATATCGTATATTAATGCGTGTATTTGGAATCTAGAAAAATGGTACAGATGAACCAGTTTGCAGGGCAGAAGTTGAGACACAGATGTAGATAACAAACATATGGACACCAAGGGGGGAAAACCACGGTGGGGTGGGGATGGTGGTGTGCTGAATTGGGCAATTGGGATTGACATGTATACACTGTGTGTATAAAATTTATAACTAATAAGAACGTGCAGTATAAAAAAAAACTAATACTAAACTTTCTTTGGGTTATTTGTATGGAAATATGTTAATATCAATGTTTCGGACATTACATGAAATTTCTAAAAATCTTATATGTTCTGGTATGTTATAAGTCATAATTCTAGTTATTACTTTAAAATGTATATCTCAGAAATAACTAAATTTCCTTGTCAATTGCATTATTATGCACTTTCATCAAATCTTTAACTGTGGTCATTTTTAAGTCTTTTGTCATTTACAGACAGTTCTGGGTGTACTCTGATGCATTTGCAAAAATGTTCCTGTAATAGGGCTTCATCTTCAAGGAATTCATGGAAAAGACTCTGACAAGTACAGGTTTCTAGTAACAGGCTGAACTGAATGAATAAGCATTTTCAGTACTCTAATGGAAAACTGATGAATTCATAAAACTGCTAACAAAAGATCAAGATTAAAAAAATTAATTACATGGGACTGAGTGAACCGATGAGGATGATTATAATATTTGTGACTTTCTGTTTGAATAAAAAAAAAATCCCACAAGGACTCAGAGGCAAAAAATATACAAATCAATTTTCACTGCAAAGTAAAGGAGCTGTTACAGTGGAGGATTACTGGACTCAATGTCAATATTATGACATAGTATGAGTGTGTTTCGTGTTTGGTAATTGCAATCATTGTTGCTTTTGTTGTGGTCATCCATTTACAATGCTTGGTGTCAGGTTATTTATCTCTTGTAAAAATAAAATACAGTGTGTGTGTATGGAAAAAAATGCTGGAGAGGGTGTGGAGAAAAGGGAACCCTCTTGCACTGTTGGTGGGAATGTAAATTCATACAGCCACTATGGAGAACAGTATGGAGGTTCCTTAAAAAACTAAAGAGAACTACCATACGACCCAGCAATCCCACTACTGGGCATATACCCTGAGAAAACCATAATTCAAAAAGAGTCATGTACCACAATGTTCATTGCAGCACTATTTACAATAGTCAGAACACGGAAGCAACCTAAGTGTCCATCGACAGATGAATGGGTAAAGAAGATGTGGCACATATATACAATGGAATATTACTCAGCCATAAGAAGAAACGAAATTGAGTTATTTGTAGCAAGGTCAATGGATCCAGAGTCTGTCATACAGAGTGAAGTAAGTCAGAAAAGCAAATACCGTACCTAAAAAAAAAAGGTTCTAAAGAACCTGAGGGCAGGACAGGAATAAAGACACTGATGTAGAGAATGGACTTGAGGACACAGGGAAGGGAAAGGGTAAACTGGGACGAAGTGAGAGTGACATGGACATATATTACACTACCAAATGTAAAACAGACAGCTAGTGGGAAGCAGCCGCATAGCACAGGGAGATCAGCTAGGTGTTTTGTGACCACCTAGAGGGGTGGGATAGGGAGGGTGGGAGGCAGATGCAAGAGGGAGGAGATACGGGGATATATGTATATGTATAGCTGATTCACTTTGTTGTAGAGCAGAAACTAACACAACATTGTAAAGCAACTATACTCCAATAAAGATGTTTAAAAAAAAAATCAATTCCGCAAAGTGAGGCTGTCAGCACGCGCGCACACACACACACACACAAGGTGGGGGAGTGGGGTAGGTGGTCAGGACTTAATTTATGCACACTGCCACCAGGTGGAGGCAGAGTGCCATGGGTCTTGAAGCTTTGAAAGGGTAATGGAGGATTTGCTACAATTACAGATTGCGATTCTGAGTTCAAATGCTACAGATATATGATCCCAAATTTTTCTATTTCTTATATATTAGAAACATTTATTGAAATAGCAAGGCAAGCAAGCTAAACAAACATTTAAAATAGCTCTTTAGAGGGGTTTTACAAATGAAAAATATAGTTATATCCTTCCCTTCAACCTCTTACGGTTCCTTTTCTCACAAATATCTTCACAAAAATATTGCTAGGTCCTCCTTATGTTGCTTTAATGCAAAACTCCCAAAATCTCTGGATTATTTCTTGCAAAACTTCCAAAGATCAGTTTGGGGCTATGACCTCTTTCCCAGAGTAAGAGAGAGTGGTGAAGGGAATTTGAAGGGTGGTGGTGGGGAAGGCAACAGAGGGTGACCAACTGTCCTGGTTCGCCCAAGACTGTCCCAGTTTTAGCTCTGAAAGTCCCACAACCAGGAAAATCCCTTAGTTTCAAGAAAAGCAAATACATATAAATCTTCCCATTTCAGACTCTCTGATCCAAGACGTTCATTTCTTTTCATTAGGAAAAAAAAAGGCAAATGCCCTGTCATTGGATGAAACCTACACATCCCATGTATAGAAAGCCTCCTTTAAGCATGAGCCTGCTGCTAGGTCAGGGTGTGCTTTATAGTTTACATGGAGGCAGGATATACAGCAGATGTATAAAGTATGTGCTGGTGAGTGGTTATGCAGAGCAGGTGGGCCAACCATTGTAGGTAAATAGACAAGGCCTTCAAGAAGCTTCTCAGTTCCTCATGCCGACCTCTGAGGCTGATCTTTGAGGCCTCTAATGAGGCTGTCCTGCCAGGTGGAAGGGAAACGGGAAGGAAATTAGCCTGGGCTGACAAAGGATGCTGACTCTGGAGCAAAGACTAGAGGCTCCAGGAAGGGATATATTTAGCCCAGTTCTGTTAATAGCTGACCCTCTTGGATATCCTCAGGAATGCAGCAGGGAGAGTTCTTGACAGTGAACCAGGAGTGAAGTACCACAGACAGGTTTATAACTTGAAAAGAAAAATACCTTTAAGGAAATGACCTATAAAAGGACAACTCCATGGGGATTAGATGAAAATGTTAATGTGATTTTGTGAATTGCTTTCCTGAGCAGTATCTATCCATTATATTCATTTCCTGTATCCTTTCACATAATTGGTTCAATCATAATTTAGCTTTTCTTTACAAGACACATGTTCTTCATCAAGTTGTGTTCTCAGTCACACAGCACTAACAAAGCCTGCTCCATACACCTGTCACCTGCCAGAGTCTACTAACGAGGAAACCAACAGAATGCGGAAATGTTCTTAAAAACAAAGACCTGGTAAGAATTACCTCCAAACCCTCCAAAGAACAGAGCAGAGATGGTGACCGTGGAGACAGTGTCACACTAGGATAGCAGGGCTATCTCACCCTGGGGCCCTGAGCGGTCACAGACAATGAACAAAGGCAACACAATGGCACACACACTATTGGAACAACACATTTATTTATTGAATCTGAGGCTGGGGAACAGAAGACAGCTGAGAAATATGGTTGAGTTCCTAACTTGTCAATGAATAAGCAGGCTCTAATTTACAACTGCTTGGGTGTGAGACTGCCATATGTTATGTAAATAGCTGTGGGTCCCTTTAAGAAAAGAAGTGGTGTGAAGACAAAGCCCTTTTGTACTACTAAGCCAACCTTGATCTTCAGAAAATAAAAAGGCACCTGGATAGAGTTGCCAGATAAAATATAGGATGCTCAGTTACATTTAAATATCAGACAAATAATGAAGACATTTTTGTATAAGCATGTCCCCAGTATTGCATAGGCATACTTATACGAAAAATACTCTCCATTGTTTATCTATAGTTCAAATTTAACTGAATGTCCTGTATTTTTATTTGCTGAATCTGGTAACCCTACACCTGGGAACAAAAAGGAAGGGACTGTGAGATGGGGAGAGAAGTCGTCACTAAGGCAAAGGAACAGGAAATTGGCCCAGCATAAGTATCACCTACGAGAGGAGAAGCCCAAACAGTGAGAGAGTCCAGGAGCATGGAGAAGACATTGTATACTCTTTCTCTCCCCAAAATAGAACAGAATATGATTAAAATGGAACAACTGGAGAACAAAATAATCTTGGAAATTTTAAGCATGATACCAAAATACAAACTCAATAGGAGGCTTAGAATATAAAGAAGAGGATCTCTCTCATAAAATAGAACAAAAAGACAAAGATAATGGTAAATACAACAGAAACTATAATAAGAGACATAGAGAATCAATTCAGGAAGACCAATATTGACATTATAGATGTTTCAGAAAACAGAGAACTGGAGAAAACAGTGGGAAGGAAACTATCAAAAATTGATATTGAACAGTTCATGGAACTGAATAATAATAGCTAACATTTATTGGGTGTTTACTATGTGTTTTATAAGCATTCATTTTAACCTTCAATCACCCTGAGGTAGCCACTAGTATTACCCCATTTCACAGATGAGGAAAATGAAGCACAGAGAGGTTAAGTAACTTGTGGTCAGCAAGGCTAAGACCAAGATTCAAACCCAGAGGCCAGCTCCAGAGCCCAAGCTCTTGAACTCCATGTATCTTAGTCTGGATTCCCTACAAAATGGAACCAAAGACACACATGTATTTACTAACCCTTCATCTGGGAGTGCAATCCCAGAAAGGCAGGAATGAGGGAAGAGAGGGAGGAAGGCAGGAAACGAGTAAAACAAATATAAGAGAAGGTGCTCTCAGGCTGGCCATGGACTTATCACAAGTGCAGCTGGTTGCTTTTAAGCCTCTTGACAAACCAACCAGGAGGCAAAAGGAGAACTGATCCCCTGGCTCCCATTTCAACTGGTCAAACATGCCCATGGGATTTTAACCCGCCCTCCCTGCATTTCTTGGTTGTTCCGTCTGGCCCTTTCAGAGGCTACCAAGGAAGCCAGATCCATCGTAGCAGCAGCATCCAGACAAGCGCACACAGGCCGGTAGCACATCCACCTGCTTGCGTGTCTGCCGACAGTTTCTCAAGCCCTGCTTGGGGAGCCAGCAAGCCCATGTGGATGTTGGGTGGATCCAGAGTCTCAGGCCTCAGTGGAAACAGGGAATCTCTAGGGCAGGAAGTGAAAGACAGGTGACATGAAGAATGAGGCAGAGTCCTGTCAAATCATGCCTGTGAGTGACAGGAAGGATTGGAGCAGCTGCCACTGAGGGCCTAGCCAGCCAAGCACGTGATGACAGAGACAGAACTTAATAAGGGCCGAATCCTCTCCTCTGGGGCCTTGAAGAATGTTGGTTGGTGCCAGGTGATCCTCCTGGAGGGCCAGCAGTAAATGGCAGCCAGACCAACTCAGGGAGATGCACAACCGGACTGGACACACTTTTCTATGCTGACTCCACAGAGCAGGGCGCTGACGATGACTCTATCAATACAGCAAAAACACTTACTGAGGTGCCACCCTGTACCAGGCATTATTCTAATGCTACACTTATGTTATTTATTTTAATTCTCACAGCAATATCAGGAGGTTCCTTGTGATTTTACAGACAAAGATACTAGCCCAGAGAGGGTTAGTCAGTTAACCAGCACCATAACTGGTAAGTGGGGGAGCCAGTTTTGAATCTGGGCCATCTGACCCTGGTGTCAGTTCACTTAACTATCAAAAGCCCACTGAATGATCAGCAAACAAATGAAAAGACCTCTCAAAATGTGAAAGTTTGAAACATCAGGAATAAAAAAGATGATTCTAAAGGCTTCCAGGGGAACAAATCATCAGAAAATGAGACTCAGAATTGTTATTAGTCTTCTCAACAGTAATATTAAAAGCAAGCAAACAATGGAGCAACGACTTCAAATTTTTAAAGAAAATAAAATTTCAAGCTAGAATTTTACATCCAGTCAATTTGTTAAGTATGAAAACAGAATAAAGATACTTACAGACAGGTTTAGGTTCAGAAAATTGAAATTTCTTTCTTAGAAAATGACAAGAGGATGTGTACCAGCCAGCCAAAGAAGTATCCAAGGAAGAGAAAGACATGGCATTCTGGAGACAGTAAATCCAACCTAGAAAAGCCACTGAGAGAAGATCCCAGGTTGATAACTGTGTGGCAGGACTAGAGAACCATCCAACCACAACAGAGCAGGAAAAGAGAGGGCTTCACAAAAGAGTGTCCAGGAAAAAAGTGGACCCAGCAGGAAGGGTGATATGATAGATGAGATGATGAAGCAACTGGAAATAAGACGCAATTAAGCAACTGTTAATCCAAAGAATGACAAAAGGCTATATAAGAAAGGACATGTAATCACAGCATTCTAATAGGTTCTACAGTGAACAATATTTACATTGGTATAATAATGCAAACATTAATTATTGATATAAGTAAAACTATGATAAAATTTGGGGAAGAGGATGAAGAAGGGGAAGTGGAGATATTAAATCTTCATCTCTTAGAACATTTATAAATTAAAAAAATTTTTTCTTTTTATTATACCTATATGAGATGAGGATGTGAAGTAAACCTACTGTGGTAATCATTTCATAATATATGTAAATCAAACCATAATGCTGTGTATCTTAAACTTATACAGTGATGTACGGCAATTATTTCTCAATGAAACTGGAGAAAACTCTTTTAAAATTGCAATATATGCATATTCTCTAAACATGTGAAGATGGCTACCAGAAAAAGCAAATAAAATTTCAAAGCATTTACCTTTAGCAAAAGACTGGCAGCTGGTGTAGGGTTGTACAGGGTGCTACTAATTTGTATCATAAGCATTTTTAGCACTATTTGATTTCTTAATTATGTATATAATTACTTAATTAAAAAAATAAAATTTACTTTTAAAAGGTAAACTTATGAAAAGAATTCATGCAATTAAGAATAAAGCCGGGGGCTTCCCTGGTGGCGCAGTGGTTGAGAGTCCACCTGCCGATGCAGGGAACACGGGTTCGTGCCCCGGTCCAGGAAGATCCCACATGCCATGGAGCGGCTGGGCCCGTGAGCCATGACCACTGAGCCTGCGCCTCCAGAGCCTGTGCTCTGCAACGGGAGAGGCCACAACAGTGAGAGGCCCACGTACCGCAAAAAAAAAAAAAAAAGAAAGTCTCATGGATCTTCCCAGTTCTTTTCACAATTCTGCTTCTTGGCACTTGACCACTTCATGACTTCCCATCCTTTGACTTCTCACCTGTGTCTCCTAGTTGTGCTCCATCTTTGGTTCTGATTATCTGGTAAGATCTGGTTCCCCATTCTGACATCCCCTGTTCACACAACGTCCCAGCTCACTTTCTGCCGTTGACATTGGTATCTTTCTCTTCCTCCTGCCTATTCTGCCAACTTATGACACAAGTTGCTCAGGAATGTGGCTTTAGTCAAACAATTATAGGAAATATAATCTGCTGTGACTTTGACCCAATCACCTCACTTCTCATAGTTCCTTTTCTGTAAAGTGAGAAATTGAATCTAGATGATCTTTAATCTCTTTCTATCTCTAACATTCTGTGATTTGTATCCTGATCAGAAGGCTTGGTTGGCAGAGGTATATAAAAATAATCACAAAGAGAGTGACATCATCTATTCTATGATTAAGGAAAATAACTCACTGAAGGATCATATTGGGTGCTGTTCACTTAAAAAAGAAGTTTGAAACTCTATACTTGAAACCAAAAGAGTCAATGGTCCAGATCTGAATCAAGCCAGTCCAAAGCTTAAATGGAAAGTAGAGGGCTCCAGGGACTTCCCTGGTGGTCCAGTGGTAAAGAATCCACCTTCCAATGCAAGGGATGGGGATTCACTCCCTGGTCGGGGAACTAAGATCCCACATGCCGCAGGGCAACTAAGCCCGCGTGCCACAACTACTGAGCCCACGTGTCTCAACTAGAGAGCCTGTGCCACAAACTGCAGAGCCTACGTGCCATAACAAAATATCCCACATGCTGCAACGAAGATCCCGCATGCTGCAACTAAGACCCAACGCAGCCAAAATATAAAAATAAAAATGAATAAATAAGGTTACATGTATCATTAAAAAAATAAATAAGACTTGTACATTTAAGGAAAGGAAAAATAAAAAAGAAAAGTAGAGGGCTCCAAAGTCATTAGTCAGTCTTGATCAAACTTCTTTTATGACCCCTTTTATGAGAGAGGTATTCAAATCCAGATTATAACAATGGCTCTGGTGACCTCTTAACACAATGGCAGGAGTTTGGTTTTAAATCCCCTAACCTCTTAGAAGAGATAGAGGGTAGCTGGAAATGGACAAAGGCATAATCTTCCATTAAGAAAGATGGTCCCCAGTGACAAAGGAGTAGAATAAGGGCCCAAAGATGCACATATTTCCCTAGTTAGGGGAAAGGGAGATTTCACTGTAACAGGCAAAGTCCTTCTTTTCTTTCTCCCAAAATACAGAATACAAAACTGTGTGAACTAATCCACTTGTGTTGGGCTACACCCTGCAGGGCTGCAGGCCCTGCACTTGCCCAGCCTCAAGACTGAAGAAAGAGCCTGGAGTCAACGACAGAGACATAAGTGGTTTAATGGACAGAGGGATCTTACACATCCAAAGCAAAAAGAGTTTTGGAGGACCCTTTGAGGGGACAGCGGATGGCAGACAGGACATGGCAGTAGTCTTTGCTACCAGAGGAAGAGGGAGGTTACCAGTTATAGAGGGAAGTGACGTCAGGTTGGCTCATCAGTTACTAGGGAAACCAGCAGAGGAGCACACACCTCACTGCCCCTCATAAACTATCATAGTAGGGGTAGTTCTGATCTAAAGATCGTAACAGTCACTAGTTGGGGCCGGGGGCAAGTACATAGGCATTTACTGATTAGGCTCTAAGATTGAGAGGGAAGGTCAGTCAGGTGAGTAGGTACAGTGAGGCAGGGACTGGTCTAGCAGGGGATGTACAGAGAGCAAGAGAACAGCCATCTTTGGTGGCCTGGTCATACAATTTGCCAAGCTGATCTTAGGACCAAAAAAGAAATAATGATGTGCACTTATAATTACTAACAGGGAAGTTGTAAATGGCTGGTTTAGCATAACTTCTAGAGTTAGGGAGAAAATATTAGATACATGAGGTCCCACAACCCTTGTGTCACTAAGCAGATTAGACTTGATGGAACCTTGCAATTGTGTCCCAGAAAAATGCACAGGGATCCAGGGAGGTCAGTCCTTTGAAGTATTAATAATCGGTAAGACTTTCACAAATACAAGAAATTAAGCAGATTTGGTATATATTGAAGTAGTACACACACATACACACACAAACACACACAAACACACACACGCACTCTGAGAAGCAGATGGTAAACAGAATACCAGAAGAAAAGGAATAGAAATGAACCTTGAAAATCCTAAAGGAGAAGGAGAAATCACTAAGGATTCTCAGGCCTCTGCTAAATCTGAATTGATTTTTTTAAGATAGGTAACTCCATCCCTGCTAGTGGACTTAATCTTATGTTACAGCATTGACTGGTAAACTGAGACCCATGGATACAAAATAACAAAGGTATTCCTTGAAGATGAAAAGTTTTCAACCATGTACATATTCAATACACATTTACTGAACTATGGGAATATTTACTGAAACTTCCCAATGTGCCAGGCATGTCACTCTGTGCCTTACATATTTTGGCCCATTTAGTAACAACCCTGTGAAATACGAACTGCTAGTGGCCGCATTTTACAGATGGAGAAATGGGCAAAGAAAGGTTAGGGAACATGTCCAGATTTTACAGCTAGTGAGAATTGTTCTGAATTCAGAACATGTTCTGAATTCCGGTGCTGCTTGTTGGTCTATCAACAATGGTGGGAGAGGTGACCCCAATTCTGTCTGGAATTAGATGTGATAATCTGAAGGGGGCCTAGAAACATTCATGAAAAGTAGACAGGCATTCAAGGCCATCTAATAGGGTGAAGAGTTAAGAATAAAGACTGCTTGGTGTTAGACATGATTTTCAAAATATTTAAACACCATTGAAGAATAGTCACCTCGCTGGCTTCTCATGGAGGTTAAAGGGTTCAGTGGGTGACCTGGGCCCCTGCATAGGAAACTGCTGCCTGATAGCTGTCAGAGAGAGGCAAGGCAAAAGACCCAGTTCAGAACACTGCACTGCAGACTTGCCTGTAGATTTTCCAAACTGGATAATAAGAGAAGCAGAATCAAGAGGCTCCTTCATCTCCCTGGACCTAGAGGCCCCTACGCCTGTCACTGGGGTTGTAAATATCTACCTGAAGCTGGTCAGGGTATGTGTCTGATCTGTGTGTGTGCAGTGGTGGGGGGGGAGGAAGTGGGGAGCGGGGGCTCGAAGAAGTTCCTCACAAGCCCAAAGATGTCCTTGAGATTTTCTATTTATCTTTAAAAATTATGCTAATTTAAAATTCTTCTCCAGAATGGATCTGTCCTTGATTTAACAAAAAAATTCCCTCCTGAAATATTTATTTTTAGATTTATTTATTTATTTTTGGCTGCATTGGGTCTTCGTTGCTGCGCACAGGCTTTCTCTAGCTTTGGCAAGCGGTGCAGTGCACGGGCTTCTCATTGCGGTGATTTCTCTGGTTGCGGAGCACGGGCTCTAGGCACGCAGACTTCCCTAGTTGTGGCTCGTGGACTCTAGAGCACAGGCTCAGTAGTTGTGGCGCACGGGCTTAGTTGCTCTGCGGCACGTTGGGATCTTCCTGGACCAGGGCTCGAACCTGTGTCCCCTGCATTGGCAGGCGGATTCTTAACCACTGCATCACCAGGGAAGCCCCTGAAATATTTAAATAGTAAATTTGACACTCCAGAGAGAGGCCCCATAATTGTGTAAAAGCTTCGAGTTCAGACCCACATCTGGTACCCTGTGCATTTGTTCCTCAAATGAGAAGCAGGGGTAGTGGAGGGAGCACTGCATGGGGAGTGAGGCTGCATTCCACACACCCACAGTGATTGATAAGCTGATGATGCGCTGGATGAGCCAACGGAAAAATGAAGGAAGGAACAAATGAACAAAAAGGTGGTGACTCCTTGTGGAATACCAGTTTCAAGGAGGCCTGTCCATGTCCCTTGTGACTTTTCTTAATCACAGAATGTGAGCAGTTTTTTTTTACTGACACCCAAGGCACAAGCCAAACACAAGCACTCAAGACAGACTTTCAGAACAGACCCTGGAGATGCCAAAGGATGAATCTAGCAGGAATAATTAATCACCTGGGGAAACAGAACCTGAACTTGAGAGACAAAGCAGCTGACAAGAGGGGAATTCTATATGGAAAACAATTAGACATGGCTGTTAAACATCCCTACCGTCTGTGGCAGGAGAATAAATCATGCTGCCAACAGCAATTTGCAGGTAAAGGAAGGTTAAGGAGAGTAGAACAGGGGAGCCAGAAACACAGAAGGGTCTCTTAGGTAGGAAGCAAACCTCATGACGTGGGCCAGACCCTCAACCCAGAGAGGGGGACACACCAGGCACCCTGAATCAGCTATGGCGACCCGGCTCAAAACCAAATGATGAGAAGGCTCACAAGAGGGCAAGAATAGAGGTCTCTTCTCTCAGAGTGCTGGGTGGTTGCCTGGCAAAATGGTACAAGAGACTGGGAAGTGTGGCCATTCAAATTCAAGTATATGACAGTTGAATAATTGCATGCCATTTTTTACCTTGATACGGAATAATATTTGCATTTTCGTGTGCTTCAAACATGAAGGACATAGCGTTTGTGCATTCTGTGTACTTCCAAAGTTAAATATAAAACAGTCTATAAAATTATGAAAAAGGATTTGTAATCTGCATTGACTCCTGGGCTAGAGTTTGATGTATGTGGATTTTAGATTTTAAAAACTTGCGTCAGTTGATAGGAAATATCTAGAATGGGCAAGTCCCTCCACAGAGACAGACAGTAGATTACTGGTTGCACAGGACTGACAGGGGGAGTTGGGGGAAATGGCGAGTGACTAACAATAGGTCTAGGGTTTCTTTGTAATGAAAACTTACTAGAATGAATTGTGGTGATGGTTGCACAACTCTGCAAACGTACTAAAAACCATTGCATTGTGCACATTAGGTGGGTGAGCTGTATGTGAATTATATCTCAATAAAGCAGTTAAAGCAAAACCAGAAAACCCTGAGTCGGTGTCCTAACACTGCTGCTTACTAGTTATATGCCCTTGAGAAAGTTACTTACCCTTGTCTCAGTGTCCTCATCTGTAAAGTGGGGATGATATGATAGTACTACCTATGTCATAAAGGGGCTGTGAATTCTCAATGAGACCACACATGTGAGAGGGCCTAGCACCCTGTCCTGTATATGGTAGAGACGCAATAAATGTAAGCTTCCTGTCCGTTTTTCTCAACATAACCAATAAATGAATTCAGTTGAAAAGTAGGGTTTGGGGTTAGATTGCTAGTTCCCAACAGAGGGCCCTCAGATCTCCTGAGAGCCTAGAAAATAGTCCTTGGGTTTCCTCTATTTTCTGCCAGAAAATCTCCCTGGGTTTGCACAGTTACCGGAGATCAGGCTGCCCCAGACTGCTAAACACATCAAGCCTCTTTGCTTCGGGCTGAAATTAGATGAACTCAGCATGATTATTTGCAAATCGAAATTTCGGTTTGGTAATTATATAAGCCTTTGGTTAATTATCTTATTTCCTGGTAAATGCTGTTTATCTGGGAGCAAAAATCTTTCAAAACACAGGCAGGGCCCATGGAGTAAACTAATAAAAGGGGTTTGGGTGGTGAAAGGGTGGAAAACCGCTGAACCAGTTTCCCTAAGCTCCTTCAGTTCTATTGTTTGTGTTGGGGTTTGAAGGAAGGGTGTTTGCCAGAGACAGGGAAGAAAGGCGTTTTGTGCGTTCCCCTGGGCTGGAATGGCAGCGCTCGTGACAGCTCAGAGCATGAGAGGCCTGGAGTGTGGGGAGGAGAAGCAAGGTCTCTGATCCTTTCTGGACACCTCTCAACCACTAAGACCTAATTCTGGCTTGCAGGATCCAGATGTTTTCAAGGCCAGTGCAAGGGAATCCAGTTCATATTCCTGTCACTAAGGTCATCTTTTATTTGTGACACAGCTGAGGTCAAAGCCACAGTCCTAGTCACTACTGTTCCAGGACAAACGAAGGCTTGCTGTGGCCCGTTTCACCTCCTAAGTCAACATTTTTTTTTTTAAGATTTTTTTGAAGTGGACCATTTTTAAAGTCTTTATTGAATTTGTTACAGTATTGCTTCAGTTCTATGTTTTGGTTTTATGGCGGCGAAGCATGTGGGGTCTTAGCTCCCCAACTAGGGATGGAACCCGCACCCCCTGCGTTGGAAGGTGAAGTCTTAACCACTGGACCGCCAGGGAAGTCCCTTGCCTCCTAAGTCAACTTTTATGAAGCACCTTGAGCCTCTGGCAGCATCTACCAGGCTCAGCAGCAGAGTTATTTGCTAGAAGGAAGAGTCACCTGGGACTTTGGTTCTGGTAGATCTGATCCTGCTCAGGTGCTCAGTACCCACCTCTGTAGGCAATGCACATAGCTTGTTGGACACTGGCCCCTTTCCAGACTCAGGAGCTGCCCCTTTGTCTGTGTGTCAGCTGGCAGAGAAAGATTTCTGCCTACAGTAGGTCAAAGTAAGAACAGGGCTGACAGCTGTCTTCCAAGAGGTTTCCCAATGTGGCAGTTACTCACTTAAGGACTTGACCATGGTCCATGGTCCGACGTTTGGTCTTAGGGTAGACACAAAGAGGATAACTGACCATGATCACATGATTGATGCATAAAGCTATTCTCCTCCTGAAGATAGATCTGGGACAGAAACCTACGCATTGCCTGTGGAAAGGTGTTCTGTAGCCCTGGATCAAGACAGAGGGGAGGGACTTCCCTGGTGGCGCAGTGGTTGGGAGTCCGCCTGCCGGTGCAGGGGACATGGGTTCGAGCCCTGGTCTGGGAGGATCCCACATGCCGCGGAGCAACTAAGCCCGTGCGCCACAACTACTGAGCCTGTGCTCTAGAGCCAATGAGCCACAACTACTGAAGCCCGCGTGCCACAACTACTGAAACCCCAGCGCCTAGAGCCCGTGCTCTGCAACGAGAGAGGCCACAGCAGTGAGGAGCCCGCATACCACAATGTAGAGTAGCCCCCACTCGCCCCAACTGGAGAAAGCCCATGTGCAGCAACAAAGACCCAACACAGCCAAAAATAAATAATAAATAAATTTATTAAAAAAAAAAAAAAAAAAGACAGAGGGGAGTCAGGCAGGTGAAAGGTGGCAACTGTTAAGACTGCCTGGGACAGCTATCTCCATTACAGGGTCTGACTTCATAGTAGTTTGGGAAGCCTTAAAAGATAATGGTTAATGCTCCTGGCACCACTGCCAACCGAGAGAGCTCAGATGGACTTTATCCACCTTTGTCTCGGGGCCTCTCCTTTTTCTTATCTTTTATGGTGATTATGCCCTTGTGACTGACTGACATCACCTGTCTTTAAATGCATTAAAATATTCAATCAAACTATTCAAATCTCAGGCCTGGGAGCCAAGCTGTCTCTCTCAGAATCTGCCCATAACTGCTGGAATCTAGTTGGGCCCTCAAAGGATAATTTACCTCCCCATTCTTTGAAGGGGTCTCACTGCAGCCTCTGAGCATTAATAATGGCAGACTAACATTTACTAAGTGCCTACAAAGTGCCAGGCACGATGCCAAGTACTAACTCATCTAATCCTCATAAAAACTTCATGAGGGGCTTCCCTGGTGACGTAGTGGTTAAGAATCCACCTGCCAATGCAGGGGACACAGGTTCGAGCTCTGGTCTGGGAAGATCCCACATGCCGCGGAGCAACTAAGCCTGTGCGCCACAACTGTTGAGCCTGCGCTCTAGAGCCCGTGAGCCACAACTACTAAGTCTATGTGCCACAACTACTGAAGCCCACATACCTAGAGCCCGTGCTCTGCAACAAGAGAAGCCACCGCAATGAGAAGCCCGCGCACCACAATGAAGAGTAGCCCCCGCTCGCCGCAACTAGAGAAAGCCCCGCACAGCAACAAAGACCCAACGCAGCCAAAAATAAATAATAAATAAAATTAATTTTTAAAAAAAAACCTCATGAGGAGGGTTCTGTTACTATCCCCATTTACAAATAAGAAACCTGAGGCACAGAGAGGTTAAGTAACTTGCCAAAAAGCATGAAGTTCATAAGTGGAGGAGACGTTATCTGAACGCAGGCATTCCAGCTCCTAAGTCAATACCCTAATCGGGTGTGTCACAAATACTAGTAAGAGTCACTGCTTGAAAGGCCTTCCCCAAGGAAAAGAAAATTAACTGGATTTCAGAGAAAACAGATGGAGTTTGCTGGAGATTTAAGAGCACTCTGGCTGAGTGCTGAATCTAGTCTTTATGAATAAGTAGAATATGTGGTGGCTGGAAAGGGGAAGGAGGAGCAGGTAAAGCCCCTTGTCCTGGAAGCGCCCTCCCTCCTGTCTGGTTTGGATTCCCTGCTTTTGCGGTCACTCCTTTGACTTGTTGTATTATTCGTTCAGTAGACTTGTATCAATCACTTTCTATGCAACAGACACTGGGGATGCCAAAGAAAGACACAGAGTTGCTGCTCCCAAGGACCTCCCAAATAAGATAAGAGATTAGCATTTGTTTCCACCTATACTGCCTAGTTCATTTAATCCTCAGAATCACCCCAAGAAGTAAGCAAGGTGGGAACTGATACACCCATTTTATAGTTGGGAATACTGAAGCACTAAATAGCTAATGCTCTGCCGTGGTGTCTCCCATAATCACATCCACCAGAACTCCAAATGAGGCTGTATTTCAAGTGTTCTGTCTTCTTGACTCCATTTATATTAAGTACACTCACATGGCCAATTTGTTAGGAGGCTTTCACTAGTCATCAATGAAATAAGAAAAGAAAATAGGATGATGGAGAGTTTTTGTTAAACTAAATTTCTTCCACTTAAAGAAATATCCTCTATCTGAAATTATGTCCTTCCTACTTTTTGGTATTAAAATGCCCTTTTATAAATATTGGTATTTTTATCTTTTTAATGCACTTACACGGCAGAACAAAATGTTAGTCATTTTGTTGTTTCCCAAACCTGCTTGCTGATCTTTGAACCATTGCCCTAAAATGCACATGATTCCTGAGAGAGACAGAAAGTCCATCCCATCATCCAAAGGTATATATAGATAAGCCTCCCACCATTTGTAGTACCTAAGGTACCTGAGACCATGGCCTTGGCTGGGAGGACAGGGACGCTTTGAGGAGGCTTGGATTGAGAAAAACAAAGAGCAGTGATATGCTATGATCCCTTTATTCTTATTTATATGACACTTGACTTTCCATAGCCATGGCAACTAGCCAAAAATGATAAGGCTGATTAATTCCACAAGTGCATTATTCACATGTCACCAAATATTGACTCTTACCAACCTCCCTCCCCTCCCAGCCATCTGCCCCGGTGTGTCAAATCAAAATAAATCAACAAACAAAAAGTGGCAGGCAGATGACACCCCAGGGATGCTGCAGCTAATTATATAGTTGCCAGTCCTAGGCTGAGTCCTGAGTGGCTGACCCATTTCTCCATCTCCCTTCTTCCCTAGTGACCAGGAATATGTACGCGCACGTGTGCACACACACACAGACACACACACACACACGTTTTAGATGGGAATGGTATGGTATGTGAAGAGGACAGGGTTGGGGGCAGCTGGGGTGAAAAAGACTTAAAAGATCCTAGGGAGTAATGATAATAGTAGACCATTTATTAATATGTACCAGGCATATTAGTAGTGCCAGCACAACTCTGAGATGTAGGAACTATTATTATTCCCATTTTATAGATGAAAAACTAAAACTTATTTATGTTAATCAACTTGTTCAAAGCCAAACATGCAGCATTTTATGGTCTGAATTCCAAGTTAATGCTTTTAATCCCTGCATAAGCCAACTCACATTTACTGCTACCTGGCCGTGTTTTTCAAGCTCTCTGTGCTTCCATTTCTGCATCACGATAATGGGACCATTATGGTACCCAGTTTACAGGGTTATTGTGAGAAATCAATGAGCTAATACATGTAATGTACTTACAACAGTCCCAGTACATACGTGCTCAATATGTGTTGGCTGTTATTATCACTACTGTTGTTATCTTTCTTATATAATGTTGCCTTCCTTAGCTGGATGAAGGGAGTGTGGAGGTCACAGATGTTACAAGCAAAGAGGATACAGTTGGGTGTGTGAGCACTCTTGGGGATCTAGTGCCAAGAGAACTACATTTCTATTCCCAGGAAGAGCATAGGTCATTTTCTCTACACCTGACCACACCAGGTTGTACATTTCCACACCCTGTAGATTTCTAAGTCCTTTGTTCTCCTCACTTCCTTCTGTCTCTTCTCTTCTGACAGCTCACCAGAGAAGCCACCCCCCCCATCTTTCAGAGCCCTCTGTCCACTGAGTCACAAGCTGCTGGACTGCACAGCCCCTTGGCAGTGGTTGGAAGGAACGGCCACATCAGTGGCTTTGGTGGTGATGTGTACCACACCTGCAGAAACGCCCGATGAAGCATAGAGGGAGATCAGCTCGTCGCTCCGGCCTGCTATTTTTAAAAGCAATTTCCAGTGTTTTCTCCCTCCACTGCTTTCCACCAAACTATGGGAAAACATCACAATTAATGGACTGTAACATCCCCAACAGCTGCTACCCAACTCCACGCGGGGCTAGTGGCACACAGAACTGACTTTAAATTTAGTCTTACATTTTGTAACTTGGAAAATATAACCAACCAATATAATTGCGAATGTGAGTTATTTCATGGGTTTTCTTTACCAGCTTCTGTAACTATCACTAAAGTCCCAGTCACCATCCTGAGTGTGTCACAAATATGCTTCTTTCCCACATGACCTTCCTCCATCACTGACTGCATTTTCAAAAGTAGCCTGAGGCCAGAGAACAGCTGTTTGCTGGTTCCCTCAAGAGCTGGTTGCAAATGGTGCATTACTGGCTTGTGCTTTTTTGCTTCTTTGAGGGAGGCACTTAAATGTGCTAAATGGGAGCAAAGAATCATAGGATGGGTAGTATCATGTTAAAAAGGGAAGTTTCTACTAGTCGCCAAGATGTAACAGATGTGAGTATAAAAAGCAGTGTAGATTAAAAAAAAAAAAAAAAAAAGGAGCCCCAGCTCCATAACTCCTTGTGCTGGATTGTTCTAGTGTCATTTTGTTTACACTGGGTACTACACTTTCCAGAAAACTTTACAGAGTGTTCCGGATTTGAGTTTATCAAATGTGAATTTGGTAGGGACTTGGGAGGTGGAAGTGAAGCAGCCGCCCTTACTCACTGGTGGTTGCTGTTGGTTAAGGGCAGTGAGAGACCAACACACAGGTGCCAACGGATTCCAGTTCATTTTCATTTTTCCCTGTAGTGTGTCCAGCTCTCCTTCTCAGCTGCTGACCACTGCTGACCAGCAGTGACACCAGGCCTGCCACAGACACTTAGCCATGAACTCAGGGAGCAGCCAGGAAGAGCAGACAACCTTCCACAGGGTTCTATACGTGCTCTCTTCACACACCTACTCCAGCAGCTGGAAAAGCCCAGCTTCCAGGTGTCCCTGAGAACTCTGACTCATCAGCCTGTGCCAAGGCTGCTTCATGACCTTTCTGTGACCCTTCAACTCCTCTTTTCAAACCTATCCTTCCCCTGTGCCTTCCACAACTGTGTATGCTCTAATTGCTGAAATACATTTTTGATTCCATAATGCTCATAAGGGTCTGCATCCCTGGCTAGACCCTGACTGATGTATCCCTGGATCCCTGAGCCAGATCAAGGATAAAGAGGAGTCAGAGTGTGAAGCAAAGAGAATTGTCAAGCTGAGAGATGCAGCTGTGGCCTGTGTGCCCACCTCCTCCTATACCTCAAGTCTCACGACGGGCCCCATGGGCCCCTCAGAGAACTTTGACATGTGCTCCAAGCAGCTGAGATATGGAGAGCTGACACCTAACTCATGCCTCAGAAAGCTGCAGCAGAGAATCAAGTTGGCCGCACTGGGTTCTACAGTGTTGTCCAGAGTTTAGAGGGTCGTGGGATTGTCCTGGGCCCTGACCAATAGGACTTGCGGGAGGGACACAGCAAGCCCAGTATCAAGAAGCTGAAGGTGGACTCAGGATTCCTAGGAAGGAAGCATCTCCAGAAACCACCAGGAATGGAGATGCATCCACCAGATCAAGGGATCTGCAGGAGTGCTCCAGCAATGAGAATGTTGAAGAAGCCCAGGAAAGCAGCTCACTGGAAAAACAGTGTTCAATATCTGCTGACCTGGCAAGCGCCTCATTTACCACTCCTTTCTCCCTCTTCTCTGACCCCAGAGAGGACACAAATTGCCTAGTAAACTGAAATGATGGTGGGTGGGGAGCAGACAAAGGATAAAGATTTGCTATAAAATTAAGTTCAGCGTTTTGGTTAATCTCTTGGGGTGAACACAGCTGAAATGAGACTTCCTTTTGTGACTTAAAGTGACCATATTAACTGAGAGTGAGCTGGAAGTTAAGGGCCTGCTGGAGTTTTTACCTAGAGGTGGGGAGAGTTATTTCCATTTAATTTCCTTTAAGGTGAGAAAGGAAAATGAATTTGTGGTTGCTCATGGCTGGAGGCCAGGCCTTGTGCAAGCCAGTCACAAATGCCAAGGCAAGGAGAACCCAGGCCCTGTGAACCTCACTCTGTGTTTGTGGAGCCCTGCGTTCCTCTAGTGACACCTCAAGGACAGAAGGGGCCACGGAGAAGACTGACAGTGTGGGATTTGGGGGTGGTCTACTCTTCAGACCTTTCACTACTTTTTATATTGGAATTCCAGTAAGTTTTCATTTGAAGGCAGAATATAATTCCACCACTTTAAAAATATCTTGAAAACTACTTTCTGTCTAACCCCATTTAACCAATGGAGAAATGAAGGCTATAGAGGTGAAGCGATTTGCCCATGTAGAAGCAGGACCAGAGCCATTGCTCGGACTCATAACCCTAGACCTTCTCTCTACCACCCACAGCCTCCAGCCCCAGCATCCACGTGGAGGTCGGCTGGTTGATTTCAGATTTCTCCCCGCCTGCCTCACTTTAGAGTTTTCAACTCAAAAATAAATGTAAGGGCATATAGGAAACAAGGATAGAAAACTAGATCAGCAAGTGCAGGGCCAAGCAGAAGGAAGGTCTTGGGGAAGAAATGGGAGAAAACTCAGCTTCTGGATTGCTCTTGACCTCAGTGGTGCCCTGTCCCCTGGGAAGTTTGTGAAAAGGCAGATTCCTAGTCCCCCAGGCCATCCTGGGGCACAACCCTGAATCATCTCAGGTGGTTTAATCGTCAGGGAAGATTTGGTTCCATGAAGTGGCTGCACACATCAGGCCAAGAATGCCCAGTGCACCATGGTGGTAGAGTGTGCTGACACTGGTCCTGGGTCTCCCTCCCCACTGAGGAACACTGTGGAGCAGTGCCAGTGGGTTCCTGCAGGCTGGGTGGTGACTCAGCCTCGAAAGAGTTTGAAAGGGTGATTTCTAGGCTGAAGAGGTGCCACGGAGGAGCAGCAGCTGAGGAAATCTGGGGTAATCTATGCAGGGAGCGGTTCTAGAAGCTAGCATAGAAGAGGCAGAGTCTCTGGCTGCATGATGGACAGAACATAGAATGAAGCCAGAGGCAAGAGCTGGTCCCAGGCCAGTCCTGGGAGGGGAGCCGTAAAGCCTGGGAAGTGGGGAGACGTCAGGGCTCCAGGTGATAGGGGCCATTTTGAGGGAATGAGACATCAAAGGATGAGAAAAGGTCTGTGCTAAATTGGGACTCTCTGGATAACTCGTTGGCCATAGACCCTCACGGAAAGGTTTTGTGTTTTCATAACCAGTGACTCCCAGAGCATCTGAAAATATGTTACTCTTGCTCATCTAAGGCAGCCGTTCTCAACCAGCAGATATTTTGGCCCCCAGTGGACACCTGACAATATCCGGAGACATGTGGTTGCCACAGCTGGCAGTTGGTGGGTGTGTGATCTTGGCATCCACGGTGGAGGCCAGGAAAGCTGTTGGGCATCTGACAACACACAGGACTTCCCCACAGCAAAGAACTACCCAGCCCAAAAGGTCAATAGTGCCGTGGTGGAGAAACCCTGGTCTATGATGGCATCATTAAAGGAACCCATCGTCCTTTGGGGAAACTCACATCTGAGATGCTCATGATATGAAGCCCTGGGTTAACTCTGCCCACACACACTAGAGTCCTCCCACTCTGGAGGGCAGCCAGGCCTAAAACCGGGCAATAGTGTGCAGGTATATGCTGGACACTATGTATCATAGTGAGTTTTATTAAAAGAAAAGATAAATAGCAACATCTTGTAATAGGCTAATGATAGGTATTAAAGTCTGTTGGGTTCATACCTCCCTGCCCCTGCTGCACCCCATCTTGCCATCTCTCACTGTCCCACAGTGATGGTTCTGCAGCACCCCAGGTCATGGAACAAGGACCTTTGCATCCTTAACCTCCACTCCAGGCACCAGGACTCTGCTTATTCAGTTTCCAGCAGGCAAATCTGATGTCTCTTGTAAACCAAGGGGACCAAGGCAAAGGTTAGGGTTGGGTGGGGGGTGGTCATTGCTTTTCCTCTCAGAAGAGCCAATTCACCTTCTTTCTGGGCTATTCAGTTTGCAGACAAGGGTGACTGTAACCCCACCCATCCTGGCATATTGCCTACCTCTCAACTATAGGTGTCGGCATCCGTGTCCCCTGGACACTGCTCCAACTTGTCCAGGCTGCAGCACCCCACTTTCTCCCAATTCATTCTTACTGAGGCACTCAAAATTGTCCCCCTAATATGCCAGGGTACCTGGGTCCTCTGCGTCTCTCAAAATGTATGGCCAAGCCCCTTAAGGGCATGGCGGGGAACAGAGGATGAGAGCTCAGAATTCGAGCTCTTATCTAAGCAGGGTGCTGCCAGATTTTTTTCCACACTGGAAACAAACACATTGTTATTTTGAGCCGTGAATGAGATGACATTTATGACATATAGCAAAGCGGGAATTATCTTTAGGAGCAGAAAGACAAAGACATACTGTGGGTCTGATAAGATAAAAAAGCAGCAACAGATAAAAACATTTATAAAGGGAGATGACGGCTATCCGCCAAACAGGAGCAAGGAAACTCACCCACTAAACACAAAGAAATGAAAAGAAGTCAAGCCAAATGCTGCGGTGGGCTGCACATAAGCATCCATCCTTTCCTGCAAAAGGATTCAGCAAAAGGAGAGACAATGGAAAGAGATGTTGGATGTTGGGTTTAGAGACACTGTATGACCTTGGACAGCAGTTTCCTAGTTTCCTGGGCATATAAAGGAAGGGAGGTGGCCTGTGTACTATTCACAGTCAAGGTGATGTTTAAGTAAGTTGGTGCAGGTTAAAAGCTATGTGAGCTGAGAAGCATCATATACTGAAGGGATGGGTTCTCAAATTGCATCATACAAAAGTGTCACTTAGGAGAGGTGTTAAAAATCCAGATTCTGGGCCCCATCCCCAGAGATGCCAATTCAGTAGGTTTGAGCTGGGGCCCAGGAATCTGGATTTTGGACAAGTACTTCAGATGATTCTGAAGCAGGAAGTCTCTAAGAACCCTAGGAGGTAAATACTGTTATGACCCCCATTTTACACACGAGGAAACTGAGGCATGTGGGGGTTCAGGAAACCCCCATTTCCAGAAGCATCTAGCAATCTCAAAAGTGCTGTATCTCTGAATCCCTTGAACCTCGAGCAGACAAATGTGCTTGAGACAGGTGTAAACAGACACACTCAGGAATGACAGAGACAGAGAAGCAGGGAGAGAGGGAGGGAGGGAAGGGTCACATTAAAAAGTATGATTTATTTCAAACTTGTGCTTCTCTAGAGCACTCTGAAGAGTCACTGGGACAAAAAAAAAAAAAAAAAAAAAAAAAAGCTCTAAAATGCATCAATCCCCATCAGTGTACAAAGAGGAGAGGGCACTGCAACCAGGATGTCAAGTTTTCAGAAAACAATATTAAATGAGCAAGAAGAGTTTCAAAACCCAGAATCATTGAATAGTAGAGCTGGGAGTTAACTTGATTAGCCCTTTTATTTTACAGATGAGAAAACAGTCTTGGGTAAGGGAAGTGCCAAGGGGGGTCAGCAGAACCCAAACTTTGGGGTTCTGAGCCCTTAGTCTGGTGCTCATTTTGCTCCACACTCTGCCCCCGTGAAACTTGAAAGGAAAAGAAGTCATTAACGTAGTGTTCCTTCCAAACTCCTCTTTAATACACACTCTTGGTTGGAACAGCGGCTGAAGGAAGAACAAACAGAGCTGAGGAGATGTAGTCAGCAGCTGATTCAGTAGATGGCGGGGGGGAGTCTCATACATAATTAAGGTGTTGAGAGGTCCCAAGTCTCCAGCTCCCTCGTAACATTGGAAATAGAGGGGACAAGTAACTGAGGAGAGGAGATCCTGGGAAGGCTCCCCAGGTTGAGTCTGCAGGGGTGAGCATGGTAACTCCCCTCTCACCACCCTCCTGTCTCTGATCCCCAAGGACACTGCTAGAAAAATCAACATCTTTGAGACACAGGCTGCAGTGGCTGGAAGTAGAGGTGGGATTTGGGGCAGGTGGTTCCCTTCCAGGTCAAAACCCTCACAGGAGCCCTTGACCAGACGTTTCAGTTCCACCTAGTTGTGGCTGCATGCTGTCCATCCAATTTTATTTTCTATCATTGTCCTGATGAAAGCACACATCCTATATCTTGGATTATTTTAAACAACACCCTGGGAAAAGTACTGGTTTCAGCCCAAGAGGCCAGTCCAGGGGCAGTCCTTGGCAATGGAAGAGGAAGAATGTCCAGGAGATGGGGGAGTAGAGGGTCAGGATACAGGGAGCAGTCCTGAGACTTGACAGGAAGGGCCACAAGCCTGGGCAACGAGTAACCCAGGGCTCCTACACCTTTCTCACCCAACTCTGTCAGCACACTTCCCTCCACACATGACATCACCATGTGGTGACATCAGCAACAGAGGGGACACGGACCAGCATCCAGCTTCTGAGCTCCCAACATTCCTGCAACCAGACCTGTCAAGCCCAGCTCGAAAGTAGCCATTGTCCTGGGCTGTGACAAGAGCAGAAGAGGACAAGATAGAAGGATCCAAATGTTTTATTTTCTCTCCACAAAGAGATTGTAGGCAAGATTAACATCATGGACTGAGAAAGCCCTGACACTATCACCAGAATGGGAGAATCCCAGGAGCAGGAAAAGATACACTCTCAACAGTGAGAGATCGAAGACATGTGAGCTTATTTTCCACTCCAACTGGTAATACAGAGGTGACCCTGGGATTCAGGTTATAGCTTACTCACTGGCTTTGGCTTTAACTTTGTTTAAACCAACTTGGATTAAAGTGAAAGGGAAGATGCTCAAGGTGTTAGCCACGAAAATAATCCACTGGGTAACACACCGTGCATCAGACTTATCAAATGGTCTTCATTTTCTGAACAGAACAAGGATATGTGGCAACACTAGAAAGAATGATTGTCCTGCCAACCCTAGTAAATCCCAAAGATACTCTCAAGTTCCCCCTTTTCTCCCTATTTGTCTTGGTAATGAATTCTCTGAGTCTTTGACCTGCCAGTTCAGGTATCTTTCCCCATCTCTGATAAAAGCCTAGCTGTGGGACAAGATAATCTTTTCTTAATCAAATGAGTATCAGTGAGATCTATGCAGCAGCTTCTAGCATTTTTTAATGACTTCCTAGAAGCCTCTCTTAGGAGAAAGCCTTTGGGTATGACAAGAATATGAAGGAATATTCCAGATTTATTCAATGCATTTTTTTTTTTAACTTTAAGAGTTGCCTAGAGGAAACCTTGAACTTTCTAGCCTTTTCTACATAGACAATGGAAAGGGAAATGTGAACAATTATAAAGAAGATTTGATCAGTTTCTACTTCCAACCAGGATCCAACCTTAAGGCATGAGTACTTAGAGTTTTGAGAGACCTAGATTAGAATTCTCTGGGTTACTTAACCCCTCTCTGCTACAGTTTCTAAGCTTATACAAAGAGACTACTATAGTGCCTCCCTCATAGAGATATTGTGAGGACTACAAAAACTAACGACTGTAAACATTTAACACAGAGCCTAGCTCAGTAAATGTTAGTTTTCTTTCCTACATCAATTAAAGGATCATCTCAAATTTCCATTTTAGTTTGCCTTTATGGACATGGTTTCTAAACATTCTGAATATCACAGGGCAGCCCTAACAGTGAACAAATAGCCTCTCTGAGTAAAATGAAGTTAGCACAGCCTGTGTATTGGTTACCTGGAAAGAGAAATTGGCTGAAGGATTACTATATTTGTTTCCTAGAGCTGGCACAAAAATTTACCACAAACTGGGTGGCTTGAAAAAAACAGAGCTTTATTCTCTTGTAGTTGTGGAGGCCACAAGTCCACAATCAAGGTGTCGGCAGGGTGAGTCCCTTTTGGAGGGCCTGTGGGAGAATATATTCTATGCCTCTCCCAGCTTCTGGTGGCTGCTGGCTCCTGGCATTCCTTGGCTTGTGGCTATCCTCCAATCTCTGTCTCCATCTTTACATGGGCTTTTCCTCTGTCTCCTCTTTCTCTCAGAAGGATACTAGTCATTAGATTTAGGACCCACCCTACATTCAGGGTGATCTTACCCTGAGATTCTTAATTAATTACATCTGCTGAGACTCCATTTCCAAATAAGTTCACATTCACATATTCACTTTCACATTATTCAACCCACTACAGTTACTTAAAATTCTTCAAATAAAATCTGTGTGCAATATATACATATATCAAATCATTACATTGTACTTATGAAACTAATATTATGTTATATGTCAACTATATCTCAATAAAAAATGTTTTCCCCTACGTTTCAGGAATGAAATTATTTCAGAGCAAGTATTGCTAATTTTCTATATATCTTGGGAAGCTCAAATATAAAAATTTTAAAGTGTGGAGTGTATGAAAAACGTAATTTTCTTTGGAACCTGGAGTCATTTTAAGTCTCGAAAGAAGATGGTGGCAAGTGAACTTATTCTGGTAATTTAGAAAATTCAGTTTCAAATTTCTAAATTCCAGTTAGTGATGCTGTCATAGACAGAATAATGCCCTCCCACCCCACCCTTCAAGGATGTCCATGCCCTAAGTTACTTTATATGACAAAGGGGAATTAAGGTTGCAGATAGAACTTCTAATCAGTTGACTTTAAGATAGGGAGCTTAGCCTGGAGGACAAGATGGTGGAGTAGAAGGACCCTGAGCTCACATCCTCTCACGAGCACACCAAAATCACAACTATCTTCTGAACAACCATCAATAAAAAAGACTGGAACCTACCAAAAAAGATACTCTACATTCAAAGACATAAAGAAGAAACCCAACAAGATGGTAGGAAGGAGAGCACTCACAATATAATCAAACTCCATACACCCTGGGTGGATGACCCACAAAGTAGAGAACAATTATATCGCAGTTATTCCACAGGAGTGAAGTTCTGGGCCCCTCATCAGGGTCCCCAGCCTGGGGTCTGGCATCAGGAAGAGGACTCCCCAGAGCATTTGTCTTTGAAGGTCAGGAGGGCTCGACTGCAGGAGCTCCACAGGACTGGGGGAAGCAGAGTCCCCACTTTTGGAGGGTGCACACAAGGTCTTGTGCATACCAGGACCTAAGGCAAAAGCAGTGACTTCATAGGAGCCGGGTCCAGACTTACCTGCTAGTCTTGGAGGGTCTCCTGAGGAGAAAGGGGGCAGCTGTGTATCACTGTGGAGACAAAGACACTGGTGGCAGAGGTACCAGGGCATATTCATTGGCATGAGCTCTCCTGAAGGTTGCCATTTTGGCACCAAGACCCCAACCAACAGCCTGTAGGCTCCACTGTTGGGACGCCTCAGGCCAAACAACCAACAGGACAGGAACACAGCCCCACCTATCACCCATCAGCAGACAGGCTGCCTGAAGATTTCCGGAGCCCACAGCCACCTTTGGACATTCCCCTTGACACTGCCCTGCCCACCAGAAGGTCAAGACCCACCTCTACCCACCAGTGGGCAGGCACCAGCCCCTCCACACAGGAGGCCTGCACAAGCCTCTAGACAAGACTCACCCACCAGGGGCAGTCACCAGAAGCAAGAAAACTATGATCCAACAGCCTGTGGGACTGAGTCTGCAAACACAGATCACAGCCTATGCTGGGACCAGCTGGTCCCTGGCCCTTGGATGATGGGGAGTGTACTGCTGGGACACATAGGACACATCCCCTACAGAGGTCCACTTCTCCAAGGCTGAAAAACATAACTAACCTTTGACATACATAAAAATACAAGTAGAAATTTAGACAAAATGAGACAGCAGAGGAGTATGTTCCAGACTAAAGAACAAAATAAAACCCCAGAAGAACATTTAAGTGATGTGGAGATAGGCAACCTACCCAAGAAAGAGTTCAGAGTAATGATCATAAAGATGCTCCAAGAACTTGGGAAAAGAATGGATGCACAGAGCAAGAAGTTACAAGAAGTTTTTAACAAAGAGTTAGAAAATATAAAGAACAACAAAACAGAGTTGAAGAATATAATAACTGAAATGAAAAACACACTAGAAGGAATCAATAGCAGAAGAAATAGCAGAAGAAATGGATAAGCGAGCTGGAAGACAGAGGGATGGAAATCAGTGCCTCAGAACAGAATAAAGAAAAAAGAATTAAAAGAAATAAGGACATACGTGTATGTGTAACTGATTCACTTTGTTATAAAGCAGAAACTAACATACCATTGTAAAGCAATTATACTCCAATAAAGATGTAAAAAAAAAAAAAAAGAAATAAGGACAGTTTAAGAGACCTCTGGGACAAAGTCAAATGCACCAACATTCACATTATAGGGGTCCCAGAAGGAGAAGAGGGAGAGAAATCATCTGAGAAAATATGTGAATAGCTACTAGCTGAAAAATTCCCTAACATGGGAAAGGAAATAGTCACCCAAGACCAGGAAGCACAGAGAGTCCCAGGCAGGATAAACCCAAGGAGGAACATGCTGAGACACATAGTAATTAAATTGACAAAAATTAGAGACAAAGAGAAATATTAAAAGCAACAAGGGAAAAGCAACAAATACCATACAAGGGAATCCCAAAAGACTATCAGCTGATTTTTCAGCAAAAACTCTGCAGGCCAGAAGGGAGTGGCATGATATATTTAAAGTAATGAAAGGGAAAAACCTACAACCAAGAATACTCTACCCAGCAAGGCTCTTGTGCAGATCTGACAGAGAAATTAAAAGCCTTACAGACAAGCAAAAGCTAAAAGAATTCAGCACCACCAAACAAGCATTATGAGAGATCCTAAAGGAACTTCTCTAAGCAGAAAAGAAAAGGCCACAACTAGAAACAAGAAACTTACAAAATGGGAAAGCTCACCAGCAAAGGCAAACATATGGTAAGGGTAAGAAATAATCCACACACAAATATGATATCAAAACCAGTAATCATGAGAGGAGGAAAGTACAACGGCAGGATATTTGAAATGCATTTGAAATTAAGAGATCAGCAACTTAAAAATAATCATATATATATATATATATATATATATATATATATATAGACTGCTATAGCAAAACCTCATGGTAACTGCAAACCAAAACTCTAATCTAGGTATACACAGAAAAAAGAAAAAGAAATCCAAACACTACACTAAAGATAGTCATCAAATCACAAGAGAAGAGAACAAAAGAGGAAAGGAAGAAAATAGACCTACAAAAAAGAAATCCAAAACAGTTAACAAAATGGCAATAGGAACATACATATAGATAATTACCTTAAATGTAAATGGATTAAATGCTCCAACTAGAAGACACAGACTGGCTGAATGGATACAAAAACAAGACCCATGTATATGCTATTTACAAGAGACCCAGTTCAGATCTGGGGACACATACAGACTGAAAGTGAAGGGATGGAAAAAGATATTCCATGCAAATGGAAATCAAAAGAAAGCTGAAGTAGCAATACTCATATCAAACAAAATAGATTTTAAAATACTGTTACAAAAGACAAAGAAGGACACTACATGATGATCAAGGGATCAATCCAAGAAAAAGATATAATAATTGTAAATATATATGCACCCAAAATAGGAGCACCTCAATGTATAAGGCAAATGTTAAAAGAAATAAAAGGAGAAATTGACAGTAACACAATAATAGTAGGGGACTTTAACACCCCACTTACAGCAATGGACAGATCATCCAGACAGAAAATCAGTAAGGAAACATAGGCCTTAAATGACCCATTAGACCAGATGGACTTAATTGATATTTACAGAGCATTCCACCCAAAAGCAGCACATGGACATTCTTTCCAAGCAAACATGGACATTCTCCAGGATAGATCACACACTGGGCCACGAAGCAATCCTTAGTAAATTTTTTTTTTTTTTTTTTAGCAGTACACAGACCTCTCACTGTTGTGGCCTCTCCTGTTGCGGAGCACAGGCTCCAGACGCACAGGCTCAGTGGCCATGGCTCACGGGCCCAGCCGCTCCATGGCATGTGGGATCTTCCCAGACCAGGGCATGAACCCGTGTCCCCTACATCAGCAGGCGGACTCTCAACCACTGCGCCACCCGGGAAGCCCAAGCCTTAGTAAATTTAAGAAAACTGAAATCATATCAAGTATCTTTTCCAACAACAACACTGTGAGATTAGAAATCAACTACAAGAAAAAAAATTGCAAAAAACACTAACAAGTGGAGCTAAACATTATGATACTAAACAAAAAATGGATCACAGAAGAAATCAAAGAGGAAATTTTAAAAATACCTAGAGACAAATGAAAATGAAAACATGATGATCCAAAACCTATGGGACACAGCAAAAGCAGTTCTAAGAGGGAAGTTTATCACAATACAAATTTACCTCAGGAAACAAGAAAAATCTCAAACAACCTAACCTTACACCTAAAGCAACTAGAGAAAGAAGAACAAACAAAGCCCAAGGTTAGTAGAAGGAAAGAAATCATAAAGATCAGAGCAGAAATAAATGAAATAGAGTCTAAGAAAACAAAAGAAAAGATAAATGAAACTTAAAGCTGCTTTGTTGAAAAGATAAACAAAATTGATAAACCTTTAGCCAGACTGATCAAGAAAAAAAGGGAGAGGGCCCAAATCAATAAAATTAGGAATGAAAACGGAGAAGCTATAACTGACACACAGAAATACAAAGGATCATAAGAGACTACTACAAGCAACTATATGCCAATAAAATGGACAACCTAGAAGAAATGGACCAATTCTTAGAAAGGTACAATCTCCCAAGACTGAACCAGGAAGAAATAGAAAATATGAAGAAACCAATTACAAGCACTGAAATATAATCAGTGATTTAAAAACTCTGAACAAACAAAAGTCCAGGACCAGATGGCTTCACAGGTGAATTGTACCAAACATTCAGAGAAGAGTTAAAACCTATTCTTCTGAAACTACTCCAAAACATTGCAGAGGAAGAAACATTCCCAAACTCATTCTGTGAGACTACCATAACCCTATACCAAAGTCAGACAAAGATACCACAAAAAAAGAAAATAACAGGCCAATATCACTGATGAACATAGATGCAAAATCCTCAACAAAACACTAGCAAACTGACTCCAACAATATATTAAGAGGATCATAACTCCTGGACTGTTCAGGACTGTTCTGATTTTATTTTTAAAGCAAAGGTGCTGGTTATAGATGATTCCTGCTAAACAATAAAACAATAGATTCAGCTTAAGAAATAAATTTAAAAATAAAAAGGATCATACTCCATGATCAAGTGGGATTTATCCAAGGGATGCAAGAATTTTTCAATATCCACAAATCAATCAGTGTGGTACACTACATTAACAAATTAAAGAATAAAAGCCATATGATCATCTCAACAGATGCAGAAAAAGCTTTTGATAAAATTCAACACCCATTTATGATAAAAACTCTCGTAAGTGGGCATAGAGGGAGCCTACCTCAACATAATAAAGGCCATATATGACAAACCCACACCTAACATCATACTCAATGGTGAAAAGCTGAAAGCATTTCCTCTAAGATCAGGAACAAAACAAGAATGTCCAGTCTTGCCACTTTTTTTTTTTTGTGGTACGCGGGCCTCTCACTGCTGTGGCCTCTCCCGTTGTGGAGCACAGGCTCTGGATGCGCAGGCTCAGCGGCCATGGCTCATGGGCCCAGCCACTCCGCGGCATGTGGGATCTTCCCAGACCGGGGCACGAACCCGTGTCCCCTGCATCAGCAGGCGGACTCTCAACCACTACCACCAGGGAAGCCCCACTCTTGCCACTTTTATTCAACGTAGTTTTGGAAGTCCAGCAATTAGAGAAGAAAAAGAAATAAAAGGAATCCAAATTGGAAAAGAAGTAAAACTGTCACTGTGTGCAGATGACATGATACTATACGTAGGAAATCCTGAACTTGCTACCAGAAAACTACTAGAGCTCTTCAATGAATTAGGTAAAGTTGCAGGATACAAAATTAATACATAGAACTCTGTTGCATTTCTATACATGAACAACAAAAGATCAGAAGGGGAAATCAAGAAAACAATCCCATTTACCATCGCATCAAAGAGAATAAAATACCTAAGAATAAACCTACCTAAGGAGGCAAAAGACCTGTACTCTTAAAACTATAAGACACTGATGAAAGAAATCGAAGATGACACAAATAGATTGAAAGATATACTGTGTTCTTGGACTGGAAGAATCAATATTGTCAAAATGACTATACTACTCAAGGCAATCTACAGATTCAACGCATCCCTATGAAATTACCAGTGGCATTCTTCACAGAATTAGAACAAAAAATTTAAAATTTGTGTGGAAATACAAAACATCTCGATAGGCCAAAGCAACCCTGAGAAAGAAAAATGGAGCTGGAGGAATAAGGCGCCCTGACTTCAGACTATATTACAAAGCTACAGTAATCAAAACAGTATAGTTCTGGCACATAAACAGAAATATATATTGACAGAACAGGATAGAAAGCCCAGAAATAAACCCATGCACCTATGGTCAATTAATCTACGACAAAGGAGGCAAGAATATACAATGGAGAAAAGGCAGTCTCTTCAGTAAGTGGTGCTGGGAAAGCTGGAGAGCTACATGTAAAAGAATAAAATTAGAACATTCTCGACCACCACACATAAAAATAAACTCAAAATGGCTTAAAGACCTAAATGTAAGCCCAGATACTATAAACCTCCTAGAGGAAATCATAGGCAGAACACTCTTTGACATAAAGTGCAGCAATATCTTTTTCGATCCATCTCCTAGAGTAATGGAAATAACAAAAATAAACAAATGGGACCTAATGAAACTTAAAATTTTTGCACAACAAAGGAAACCAGAAACAAAACGAAAAGACAACTTACAGAATGGGAGAAAATGTTTGCAAATGATGCAACAGACAAGGGATTAATCTCCAAAATATACAAGCAGCTCATGCAGCTCAATGTCAAAAAAACAAACAACTCAATCAAAAAATGGGCAGAAGACCTAAACAGACATTTCTCCAAAGAAGACACACAGATGGCCAAAAGGCACATGAAAAGACGCTCAACATCACAAATTTTTAGAAAAATGCAAATCAGAACTACTATCAGGAATTACCTCACACCAGTGAGAATGGCTATTATCAAAAAGTCTACAAATAATAAATGCTGCAGAGGGTGTGGAGAAAAAGGAACCCTCCTACACTGTTGGTGGGAATGTAAATTTGTACAGCCACTATGGAGAAGAGTACGGAGGTTTGCTCATAAACTAAAAATAGAGCCACCATATGATCCTGCAATCCCACTCCTGGGCATATATCCACAGAAAACCATAATTTGAAGAGATACATGTACCCCAATGTTTATAGCAGCAGTATTTAAATAGCCAAGACAAAGAAGCAACCTAAATGTCCATCCACAGATGAATGGATAAAGATGTGGCATATTTATACAGTGGAATATTACTGAGCCATAAAAAAGAATGAAATAATGCCATTTGCAGCAACATGAATGACCTAGAGATTATCATACTAAGTGAAATAAGCCAGACAAAGACATATATCATATGATACTGCTTATATGTGGAATCTAAAAAGCAATGTTATAAATGAACTTATACACAAAACAGAAATAGACCCACAGACAACAGAAAACAAACTTATGGTTACCAAAGTGGAAAGGGGGGGGAGGGATAAATTAGGGGTCTGGGACTAACATACACACTACTATACATAAAATAGATAACCAACAAGGACCTACTGTGTAGCACAGGGAACTATACTCAGTATTTTGTAATAACCAATAAGGGAAAAGAATCTGAAAAAATAGATATATATGTATGGAGAACAGTATGGAGGTTCCTTAAAAAATTAAAAACAGAATTACCATATGGTCCAGCAATCCCACTACTGGGCATATAACCAGAGAAAACCATAATTCAAAAAGACACATGCACCCCAGTGTCCACTGCAGCACTATTTACAATAGCCAGGTCATGGAAGCAACCTAAATGCCCACTGACAGAAGAATGGATAAAGAAGATGTGGTACATATATACAATGGAATATTACTCAGCCATAAAAAGGAATGAAATTGGGTCATTTGTAGAGACGTGGATGGACCTAGAGACTGTCATACAGAGTGAAGTAAGTCAGAAAGAGGAAAACAAATATCGTATATTAACACATATATATGGAATCTAGAAAAATGGTACAGATGAACTGGTTTGCAAGGCAGAAATAGAGACACAAATGTAGAGAACAAATGTATGGACACCAAGGGGGGAAAGCAGGCGGAGGTGGTGGGGGTGGTGGTGGGATGAATTGGGAGATTGGGATTGAAATATATACACTAATATGTATAAAACAGATAACTAATAAGAACATGCTGTATAAAAAAAATAAAATTCAAAAAAAAATTAAATTTTTAAAAAATGGTAAATTTTATGTTGCATATAATTTTACCACAATTTAAAAAAATTTCATCATAGAATTTACATCCTGAGAGAGGGAAGATGAACAATGAATGGTTAAAATAAAATAAAATAAAATAAATGTATAACTGAATCACTATGCTGTACACCAAATGTAACAGCACATTGTAAATCAACTATAGATCAATTAAAAAAAAAGATAGGGAGCTTATTCTCCATTATCCAGGTGGGTCCAGTGTAATCATAAGGGTCTTCAAAGGTGGAAGAGAGAGAAAGAAGAGGAGGTCAGAGTGATGCAATGTGAAATTCACCCACTATCACTGACTTTGAAGATGGAGGAAAGGATCACAAGTCAAGAAGTACAGGTAGGAAGAAGACAGAGTCTCATCCAGAGCTTCCAGAGAGAGGAATGCAGCCCTGCCAACATCTTGATTTTAGCCCAGTGAGACCCACGTTGGACTTCTAACCATCAGATCCGTAAGATAATACATTTTTGTTAAGTCACAAAGTCTGTGGTCATTTGTTATGGCAGGAACTGGAAACTAATACAGATGTGTTCTCAATGCACACAGTGGCCTGTCCTACTTTAAATACCACTGAAAAGATAGGGGCAGAAGGAGGCATGAGCTCACAGTGACAAAGTACAGAGGAGAGGAGAGAAGAGCAACAGGTTTTTTGAAGCTAGAAATCAGAAAGATGGGTTGTACCTGACCTGGCTGTCCTGAGAAAGCTGAATCCTAAGCCCTTTTTGTTAAGACAAGAAACAGCCCAGTTTATCCTACAGAACCCCCAATGTCCCCAAAATTAGGGGCACCAGGTAGATCTAGAAGTAGGGATGAAGAAGAGGCTAAAAGCTGGAGGATCAATGAGTCTTTTCAAGGCGCAGTTAAAGTCCCAGATCTTGTCTCCCTCACTGATCAGAATGATAATTGCTCTCCCCAGCCACAGAAGAAGACTAGAGCGTCCATCCCCACAGAGGGTATAACAACACGATCCCTAGACCAAAACAGCAAGACACATGGCATCAGTCAATGTTCACTGAACTGAACTAGTGAAATAAAATGTATGTTTATATTGTTTATCCATTCAACAGTCAATGTACAAAGATGACTAAAACATGGTACCTTTCCACCAAGAGTTCTGGTGTAGAGCAGTTATATAGGCCATTACAATAGAGTGTGGTAAGGGCTATGCCAGAAGTGAGCTGGCAGTGCTCTCAAAGTATAGAGAAAGGGAGCCCCTCACAGGGGATGGGACAGGCAGAACTTCCCAGATACTAAGATGCCTAACTTGATCCTAATGTGCCCACTCATCAGCCTTCTTTATTGGCCAAGAGCACAGTACACAAAGAGTAATGTTTTCCCATGGAAAAACCATTATGTGAAGTAATTGAGATTATTTTGTGTTATCCTGTGGCTCCCAGCCAATAGTATTATCATAAAGCTGTGGATCTCAAAGTTTGGTGGAATGAAGAGCCACCTAGGTATAATACTGAATAGCAGGTGCCTCATTTTGCAGATTAGAAAACTAAAGCTCAGAGAGTTTAACTCACTCAAGATAATCCACCTGGGAGATGTCTGACTGGGACCTCCAAGTCAATCTGACCTCAAAGTTCACACTTCCTTTACACAGTCACACTGCTCTGAACAGTCAGGTCCCCAGAGAAGTGACTCTTGAGATTTGATCACTAAACAGTCACAGGACTCTGGTGTGGCCTGAAGATAAAGCCATCTGCCCTGTTATGTAATGCTGCGATCTAGATTTATTCATGCTTCCCTCAGGGCAACAGGATAGCAGATTAGTAAACTGTACTCTTTTTTTTTATTTTTTTTGGTAAACTGTACTCTTTAATGTCACAACTTTACTATGTGTCCAGACTAAACCTCTCTCTCTCTCTCTATGTACACATATACATATTTTTATATATATTTACACATATACATACACACATTCATTCAACTATTTAGAGTGTCTAATGTTTTAGGTACTATTTTTTTCTGTTGGGAATAAAATAGACAAAGTGCTCTTACAGAGCTTCTCACTGAGGAGATAGACAATAAACAAGTGAACAATAAATAAATGAACACGGGGGAATAAATATTATAAAGAGAAAATAATACAAAGTAAGAAAAAGTGAGAAGCAGAAGAATAATATGATCTGACGGAGGTTTTAAAATTGATACTCTGGGACTTCCGGGAAGATGGCGGAAAAGTAAGACGCGGAGATCACCTTCCTCCCCACAGATACACCAGAAATACATCTACACGTGGAACAACCCCCTCAGAACACCTACTGAATGCTGGCAGAAGACCTCAGACCTCCCAAAAGGCAAGAAACCCCCCACGTAACTGGGTAGGGCAAAAGAAAAAAGAATAAACAGAGACAAAAGAATAGGGACAGTACCTGCACCAGCGGGAGGGAGCTGTGAAGGAGGAAAAGTGTCCACACACTAGGAAGCCGCTTCGCGGGCGGAGACTGTGGGTGGCGGAGCGGGGGAGCTTCGGATCCACGGAGGAGAGCACAGCAACAGGGGTGTGGAGGGCAAAGCGGAGAGATTCCAGCACAGAGGATCAGGGCCGACCGGCACTCACCAGCCGAGAGGCTTGTCTGCTCACCTGCCGGGGTGGGCGGGGCTGCGAGCTGAGGCTCAGGCTTCAGTCGGAGCACAGGGAGAGGACTGGGGTTGGCGGCGTGAACACAGCCGGCAGGGCGTTAGTGCGCCGCGGTTAGCCGGGAAGGAGTCCGGGGAAAAGTCTGGACCTGCCGAAGAGGCAAGAGACTTTTTCTTCCCTCTTTATTTCCTGGTGCGTGAGGAGAGGGGATTAAGAACGCTGCTTGAAGGAGCTCCAGAGACGGGCGCAAGCCGCGGCTAAAAGTGCGGACCCCAGACACAGACATGAGACGCTAAGGCCGCTGCTACCGCCACCAAGAAGCCTGTGTGCGAACACAGGTCACTATCCACACCCCCTTCCGGGGAGCCTGTGCAGCCCGCCACTGCCAGGGTCCCGGGATCCAGGGACAACTCCCCCGGGAGAACGCACGGCGCGCCTCAGGCGGCGCAACGTCACGCCGGCCTCTGCCTCCGCAGACCTGCCCCGCACCCCGTGCCCCTCCCTCCCCCCGCCTAAGTGAGCCAGAGCTCCTGAATCAGCGGCTCCTTTAACCCCGTCCTGTCTGAGCAAAGAACAGACGCCCTCCGGCGACCTACACGCAGAGGCGGGTCCGAATCCAAAGCTGAGCCCCTGGGAGCTGTGAGAACAAAGAAGAGAAAGGGAAATCTTTCCCAGCAGCCACAGAAGCAGCGGATTGAAGCTCCACAATCAACTTGATGTACCCTGCATCTGCAGAATACATGAATAGACAACGAATCATCCCAAAATAAGGAGCCCTGTGGATGAAAGGCTCTTGGTGCTGCAGCCAGGAGTTAGTGCTGTGCCTCTGAGGTGGGAAAGCCAACTTCAGGACACTGGTCCACAAGAGGCCTCCCAGCTGCACATAATATCAAACGGCGAAAATCTCCCAGAGATCTCCATCTCAGTGCCAGCACCCAGCTTCACTCAACGACCAGCAAGCTACAGTGCTGGACATCCTATGCCAATCAACTAGCAAGACAGGAACACAACGCCACCCATTAGCAGAGACGCTGCCCAAAATCATAATAAGTCTACAGACACCCCAAAACACACCACGAGACGTGGACCTGCCCACCAGAAAGACAAGATCCTGCCTCATCCACCAGAACACAGGCACTAGTACCCTCCACCAGGAAGCCCACACAACCCACTGAACCAACCTTAGCCACTGGGGACAGACACCAAAAAGAACAGGAACTACGAACCTTCAGCCTGCAAAAAGGAGACCCCAAACACAGTAAGATAAGCAAAATGAAAAGACAGAAAAACACACAGCAGATGAAGGAGCAAGATAAAAACCCACCAGACTTAACAAATGAAGAGGAAATAGGCAGTCTACCTGAAAAAGAATTCAGAATAATGATAGTAAAGATGATCCAAAATCTTGGAAATAGAATAGACAAAATGCAAGAAACATTTAACAAGGACCTAGAAGAACTAAAGATGAAACAAACAATGATGAACAACACAATAAATGAAATGAAAAATACTCCAGATGGGATCAATAGCAGAATAACTGAGGCAGAAGAACGGATAAGTGACCTGGAAGATAAAATAGTGGAAATAACTACTGCAGAGCAGAATAAAGAAAAAAGAATGAAAAGAACTGAGGACAGTCTCAGAGACCTCTGGGACAACATTAAATGCACCAACATTCGAATTATAGGGGTTCCAGAAGAAGAAGAGAAAAAGAAAGGGACTGAGAAAATATTTGAAGAGATTATAGTTGAAAACTTCCCTAATATGGGAAAGGAAATATTTAATCAAGTCCAGGAAGCACAGAGAGTCCCATACAGGATAAATCCAAGCAGAAATATGCCAAGACACATATTAATCAAACTGTCAAAAATTAAATACAAAGAAAACATATTAAAAGCAGCAAGGGAAAAACAGCAAATAACACACAAGGGAATCCCCATAAGGTTAACAGCTGATCTTTCAGCAGAAACTATGCAAGCCAGAAGGGAGTGGCAGGACATATTTAAAGTGACGAAGGAGAAAAACCTGCAACCAAGATTACTCTACCCAGCAGGGATCTCATTCAGATTTGATGGAGAAATGAAAACCTTTACAGACAAGCAAAAGCTGAGAGAGTTCAGCACCACCAAACCAGCTCTACAACTGCTAAAGGAACTTCTCTAGGCAAGAAACACAAGAGAAGGAAAAGACCTACAATAACAAACCCAAAACAATTAAGAAAATGGGAATGGGAACATACATATCAATAATTACCTTAAATGTAAATGGACTAAATACTCCCACCAAAAGACACAGATTGGCTGAATGGATACAAAAACAAGACGCATATGTTTGCTGTCTACAAGAGACCCACTTCAGACCTAGAGACACATACAGACTGAAAGTAAGGGGATGGAAAAAGGTATTTCATGCAAATGGAAACCAAAAGAAAGCTGGAGTAGCAATTCTCGTATCAGACAAAATAGACTTTAAAATAAAGACTATTAGAAGAGACAAAGAAGGACACTACATAATGATCAAGGGATCAATCCAAGAAGAAGATATAACAATTGTAAATATTTATGCACCCAACATAGGAGCACCTCAATACATAAGGCAAATACTAACAGCCATAAAAGGGGAAATCAACAATAACACATTCATAGTAGCGGCCTTTTAACACCTCACTTTCACCAATGGACAGATCATCCAAAATGAAAATAAATAAGGAAACACAAGCTTTAAATGATACATTAAACAAGATGGACTTAATAGGACATTCCATCCAAAAACAACAGAATACACATTTTTCTCAAGTGCTCATGGAACATGCTCCAGGATAGATCATATCTTGGGTCACAAATCAAGCCTTGGTAAATTTAAGAAAATTGAAATTGTATCAAGTATCTTTTCCGACCACAACGCTATGAGACTAGATATCAATTACAGGAAAAGATCTGTAAAAAATACAAACACATGGAGGCTAAACAATACACTACTTAATAACGAAGTGATCACTGGAAGAAATCAAAGAGGAAATCAAAAAATACCTAGAAACAAATGACAATGCAGACACGACGACTCAAAATCTATGGGATGCAGCAAAAGCAGTTCTAAGAGGGAAGTTTATAGCAATACAATCCTACCTTAAGAAACAGGAAACATTTCGAATAAACAAGCTAACCTTACACCTAAAGAAATTAGAGAAAGAAGAACAAAAAAACCCCAAAGTTAGCAGAAGGAAAGAAATCATAAAAACCAGATAAGAAATAAATGAAAAAGAAATGAAAGAAATGATAACAAAGATCAATAAAACTAAAAGCTGGTTCTTTGAGAAGATAAACAAAATTGATAAACCATTAGCCAGACTCATCAAGAAAAAAAGGGAGAAGACAAATCACTAGAATTAGAAATGAAAAAGGAGAAGTAACAACTGACACTGCAGAAATACAAAAGATCATGAGAGATTACTACAAGCAACTCTATGCCAATAAAATGGACAACCTGGAAGAAATGGACAAATTCTTAGAAATGCGCAACCTGCCAAGACTGAATCAGGAAGAAACAGAAAATATGAACAGACCAATCACAAGCACTGAAATTGAAACTGTGATTAAAAATCTTCCAACAAACAAAAGCCCAGGACCAGATGGCTTCACAGGTGAATTCTATCAAACATTTAGAGAAGAGCTAACACCTATCCTTCTCAAACTCTTCCAAAATAGAGCAGAGGGAGGAACACTCCCCAACTCATTCTACGAGGCCACCATCACCCTGATACCAAAACCAGACAAGGATGTCACAAAGAAAGAAAACTACAGGCCAATATCACTGATGAACATAGATGCAAAAATCCTCAACAAAATACTAGCAAACAGAATCCAACAGCACATAAAACGGATCATACACCATGATCAAGTGGGGTTTATTCCAGGAATGCAAGGATTCTTCAATATACGCAAATCAATCAACGTGATACACCATATTAACAAATTGAAGGAGAAAAACCATATGATCATCTCAATAGATGCAAAGAAAGATTTTGACAAAATTCAACACCGATTTATGATAAAAACCCTGCAGAAAGTAGGCATAGAGGGAACTTTCCTCAACATAATAAAGGCCATATATGACAAACCCACAGCCAACATCGTCCTCAATGGTGAAAAACTGAAAGCATTTCCACTAACATCAGGAACAAGACAAGGTTGCCCACTCTCACCACTCTTATTCAACATAGTTTTGGAAGTTTTCGCCACAGCAATCAGAGAAGAAAAGGAAATAAAAGGAATCCAAATCGGAAAAGAGGAAGTAAAGCTGTCACTATTTGCAGATGACATGATACTATACATAGAGAATCCTAAAGGTGCTACCAGAAAACTACTAGAGCTAATCAATGAATTTCGTAAAGCTGCAGGATACAAAATTAATGCACAGAAATCTCTGGCATTCCTATACACTAAGGATGAAAAATCTGAAAGTGAAATCAAGAAAACAGTCCCATTTACCATTGCAACAAAAAGAATAAAATATCTAGGAATAAACCTACCTAAGGAGACAGAAGACCTGTATGCAGAAAATTATAAGACACTGATGAAAGAAATTAAAGATGATACAAATAGATAGAGAGATATACCATGTTCTTGGATTGGAAGAATCAACATTGTGAAAATGACTCTACTACCCAAAGCAATCTACAGATTGAATGCAATTCCTATCAAACTACCACTGGCATTTTTCACAGAACTAGAACAAAAAATTTCACTATTTGTATGGAAACAAAAAAGACCCCGAATAGCCAAAGCAATCTTGAGAACGAAAAACGGAGCTGGAGGAATCAGGCTTCCTGACTTCAGACTATACTACAAAGCTACAGTAATCAAGACAGTATGGTACTGGCACAAAAACAGAAAGATAGATCAATGGAACAGGATAGAAAGCCCAGAGATAAACCCCTGCACATATGGTCACCTTATCTTTGATAAAGGAGGCAGGAATGTACAATGGAGAAAGGACAGCCTCTTCAATAAGTGGTGCTGGGAAAACTGGACAGCTACATGTAAAAGTATGAGATTGGATCACTCCCTAACACCATGCACAAAGATAAGCTCAAGGTGGATTAAAGACCTAAATGTAAGGCCAGAAACTATCAAACTCTTAGAGGAAAACACAGGCAGGACACTCTATGACATAAATCACAGCAAGGTCCTTTTTGAACCACCTCCTAGAGAAATGGAAATAAAAACAAAAAAAAACAAATGGGACCTAATGAAACTTCAAAGCTTTTGCGCAGCAAAGGAAACCATAAACAAGACCAAAAGACAATCCTCAGAATGGGAGAAAATATTTGCCAATGAAGCAACTGACAAAGGATTAATCTCCAAGATTTATAAGCAGCTCATGCAGCTTAATAACAAAATAACAAACAACCCAATCCAAAAATGGGCAGAAGACCTAAACAGACATTTCTCCAAAGAAGATATACAGACTGCCAACAAACACATGAAAGAATGCTCAACATCACTAATCATTAGAGAAATGCAAATCAAAACGACAATGAGATATCATCTCATACCAGTCAGAATGGCCATCATCAAAAAATCTAGAAACAATAAATGCTGGAGAGGGTGTGGAGAAAAGGGAACCCTCTTACACTGTTGGTGGGAATGTAAATTGATACAGCCACTGTGGAGAACAGTATGGAGGTTCCTTAAAAAACTACAAATAGAACTACCATATGACCCAGCAATCCCACTACTGGGCATATACCCTGAGAAAACCATAATTCAAAAAGAGTCATGTACCAAAATGTTCATTGCAGCTCTATTTACAATAGCCCGGAGATGGAAACAACCTGAGTGTCCATCATCGGATGAATGGATAAAGAAGATGTGGCACATATATACAATGGAATATTACTCAGCCATAAAAAGAAACGAAATTGAGCTATTTGTAATGAGGTGGATAGACCTAGAGTCTGTCATACAGAGTGAAGTAAGTCAGAAAGAGAGAGACAAATACCGTATGCTAACACATATATATGGAATTTAAGAAAAAAAAAATGTCATGAAGAACCTAGGGGTGAAACAGGAATAAAGACACAGACTTACTAGAGAATGGGCTTGAGGATATGGGGAGGGGGAAGGGTAAACTGTGACAAAGCAGGAGAGAGGCATGGACATATATACACTACCAAACGTTAAGGTAGATAGCTAGTGGGAAGCAGCCGTATAGCACAGGGAGATCAGCTCGGTGCTTTGTGACCGCCTGGAGGGGTGGGAGGGAGGGAGACACAAGCGGGAAGAGATATGGGAACATATGTATATATATAACTGATTCATTTTGTTGTGAAGCTGAAACTAACATACCATTGTAAAGCAATTATACTCCAATAAAGATGTTAAAAAAATAAATAAATAAAAGAGATACTCTGGCTGATGCATAGACAACACATTGTAGAGAAGCAAGGGGGTAAACCAAGAAACCAGTGAGAGGTGATGGCCGATTTCAACTAGGATGGCTGGTAGCAATGGAGGTGGTAGAAGTTGGTAAATTCTTGATTTGTTTTGAAAGTTGAGCCTACATAATTTGCTGAAAGATTGGGTAAGAGGTATAAAAGAAGAATAAAAGGACCCTGTGGATGGCCACCCAAAAGAAAGCTCTGGAAACTGTGAATGTTACTTTATACGGCAAAAAAAAAAAAAAAAAAAAAGGCTTTGCATACGTGATTAAAGAGTTTAAAATGAGATTATATCCTGGATTGTCTAGGTGGGCCCTAAATGTAATCATATGTAACCTCAAAAGAGGGAGGGAGAAGGAGATCTAACACACATAGGAGACGGTGATGTGAAGATGGAGCAGAGCGATTTGAAGATGCTAACCTTGAAGATTGGAGTGATACGGCCACAAGCCAAGAAATGCCAGCAACCATCAGAAGCTGGAAGAGGCAAGGAATGGATTCTCCCCTAAAGCCTCCAGAAGAACCAACACCTTGATTCCAGCACAGTGATACTGATTTCGGACTTCTGGCCTCCAGAACTGTGAGAGAATACAGTTAATATTGTTCTAAGCTGCCCAGTTTGTGTTAATTTGTTACAGCAGCCATAGAAAACTAATACTGAGCTCCCACTCCAATTTCCCTCTGCACACTAAACATCAACTCTTATGCGACTGATATATGGCCTGATACAAGTACATTAATTTGTAAAAAAAAAAAAAAAAAGAATTGCTGTTTGGAGCGTGTTTGCATTTTTTATTAATATTATTCAGGTTATGCTCTAGATCTTTCACAGCTTCTTTTTTGTACTCTGTATATTTAAGGTCTGTCCACACTCTCATGTGTACGCACACCTGGTTTGATACATCCATCTACCGCAGAACATTCTGCCTCCAACAGATATCCCTTTTCCATTCTTGTAGACGTGGACATCTAGGTTGCTTCCAGCTCACTGCTGTCAAACTACTACTTGAATAGAATTTTAAAATTTGCTTCATCAAGAAGCAAATAGTCACTAATGCAGTCTTTTCAGGATCAGGTGAAAAAGAAAAGAACAGATATTACTGTTGGACCAAAACAATAATATGATAAGCCATCAGCTCTGCAAGTGTTTAAGTAACAATTATGATTCTTGGGTTCCCTTGGCCCATCCTTTCCTCACAGTTCCCTCTGTACTGACCTTCCCTCTTCCCAAGAGATCCCAGGAAACTGAATGGCCTAACAATTCCAGCTGCCTTGCTTGACAAAGTGGAATGGAAGTCAACAGCTGTTTTCCCTCCAGCATCCTCTGGGAAATCCACCCAACTACATGTTCCCGGCCTGCCCTTGATTTCAAAGCTATAATGTTCAATACCAAGTGGCAAGTGCCATGTACAAGACGTTAGTGTCAGGAAGCAGTTTGAGGGCTAGGAGGGGCAGAGACAGCCCCTGGGAGGAAAAGAAGCCAAAGCTAGTTAGCTAAAAGAAATGTGAATGAAATGGGCTCAGGTGGCTCCAAGTGTATAAACAATGATGCTAAAAAATGGTGCTTCTACTCAGTCAAGGAACAGACACGGTAGACCTGAGCTGATAAGAAACACTTGGCTCAGACATTCAGAAGGACGTTTTAAATAAGTGAGGATGTTAAATATTAATAAATAAGGACATTTTAAATAAGCCACCGGGCTTCCCTGGTGGCGCAGTGGTTAAGAATCCACCTGCCAATGCAGGGGACATGGGTTCGATCCCTGGTCCGGGAAGATCCCACATGCCACGGAGCAACTATGCCGGTGTGCCACAACTACTGAGCCTGTGCTCTAGAGCCCGTGAACCACAACTACTGAGCCTGCATGCCACAACTACTGAAGCCCTTGTGCCTAGAGCCCGTGCTCTGCAATAAGAGAAGCCACCGCAATGAGAAGCCCGTGCACCACAACAAAGAGTAGTTCCCACTCGCCACAACTAGAGAAAGCCCGCACGCAGCAACGAAAAGCCAACGCAGCCAAAAATTAATTAATTAATTTTTAAAAATAAATAAGTGAGGTTAGAGGCAACAATCATGCAAGTCTCAAAGCTGGACAATGTGAATTCAAATAAGCTCTGTAAGAGCAAACACTTTGTCTGGAAAGGACTCTAACAGTCTCTCTTAGCTCTATCACTAGTTTGCTTCAGAACCTGAGCTAAGCTCCTTTATTTGGTTTCCTTATCTGTCAAGGGGAGGGTTCAAAAGATGTGGCTAGACAAAATTAACTCAAAATGCTCCACAGAGCTAAATGTAAGAGCTAAAGTTATAAAACCTCAAGAAAACACAGGAGAAAGTCTTTACGATCTTGTATTAGACAAAGATTTCTTAGATATGATACCAAAAGCATGATCCATAAAGATCGGTAAGTTGGACTTTTTCAAAATTAAAACCTTTTGCTCTTCAAAAGCCATTAAGAAAATTAAAATATAAGCCAAAAACTGACAAAGCTATATAAACAGTAATATATATTAAAAGTCTTCTATCCAAAGTATATAAAGAACTCTTAAAATTCAATAATGAGAAAAGATTTGAACAAATATTTAACCAAAGGTATATAAATGGCTAATAAACATGTGAAAAGATGTTCAACAACAAACATTAGGAAAATGCAAATTAAAACCATAATAATTTATCACCACACATTCACTACAATGACTATAACCAAGAGGTATGATGATACCAAGTGTTCGCAAGACTATGGAGAAACTGGAACATTCATATACTCACTGCTGGTGGGAATGTAAAACGGTTACAGCCATTTTGGAAAAAAAAAGTTTGGTGGTTTCTTAAAAAGCTAAACATATACCTACTATACAATCCAGCAATTCACTCTTAGATATATACCCAAGAGAAAGGAAAACATACATCAACACAAAGATATGTATGTTCATAGCAGCATTAGCCACAATATCCCAACACTGGCAACAGCCCAAATGTCCATTAACAGGTGAATGGACAATCAAAATGTGATATACCCATACAATGGAACAGGAATGCAACAATATAAGAGAGTAATACTAATACAAGCAAAAACATAGTTGAATCTCAAAAACATTCCTTGATATGACAGAACCAAACGCAAAAGGCCATGTATTTATGATTCCATTTATATGAAATCTCACAGGGAAATGTGGGGCTGATGGAAATGCTAATGGCTTCAAAATTATATAAATGTACTAAAAAGCATCAACTCTCCTCTTAGAACTGGCAAATTCCATGTGTTGTAAATTATACCTTGGTAAAACTGGGAGGGGGGAGTAAGATGTGGCAAAGTGGAAGCTCTCCATAGGCCCAAGGTCTGTACAAATTTTGGATTTTGTTCAATACACACCCATTTGTTCAACAATCTAGTTAGAAAATGCCTAAGAACAATGACCTAGGAGGTCATGGATTTGTGAAATTTTACACAAAAATCAGGGGTGGCCTGAGTTAAGACTACCTTGTGAAGTAGGCGGCTTTCTCTCTTTTCTGTTATCTTTCCTCTTCTCCAGGTTATCATTTCTAGTCACCACATTTTACCCTTTCTGTTAACCCTTGTCCTCAAGCAGAGTTGGACAGATTTGTGTTCAAATGGGCAAGTTCCTTAGACTCAGAGATAGTTTCTTTCTCTGTAGAGTAGGAATAATCAAACCAACCTCATAATGTGGCCTATGCCCCACATATAGGAGCTGTTAGCTGTCAGCTTCTGTCTCCTATGCTCCAGCCGCAAATCTGCTTCCAGGAAAAGAGGGTACTTAGCCACTGACACCTTGCTGAGAATGCACTGCGTCAAATTCTTTCTCTGCAGTTGAACTACCCTTTTCAGAGTGGAAGAAAGGCTTGTTCCGTACTGAAGGGGAAGATGGGCCCCAGCCAGGCTGCAGCCCTTCCTAAAACTCCCAAAATCTCACTCCCTGGTCTCCTCATTTGGTTACCCACCAGACTCTGGAATGAGGCTAATTTTTGGCAGCCTGAAAACTGTACTTTACCATCTTGAAGTGCCATGTTCTTTGTCACATAGTCTCCATGAATGTTGTGTTATTTCAGATTAAATCAGCAGACACACTAAGAATGCCAAGGACATAGCCACAGCCATCCAATGCTATGTGCTTATATGTTACTGTTACTGAGAACATTGGTGTAGAGCAGACCCTGGGACTAGGGTGAGGCAAGAGAGCGCGGAAGGGGCGACATTTAAGGAGGCACTCACTCCCAGGTCAGTTCTGCCTGGCATGACCCTGAGAAATGAGTGCCCCTTTAAGTGTGGGCCCCGTGGGGCACAACCTCTAGGGAGGCACTCACTCTCAGGGCTGAAAGCACAGGGTAGGCCCAGAGAGCAGCCTCCTTCAATGTGGCACCCTTGGCACCTCACTTGCCTCACCTTAGTCACAGCCCTACTGTAGAGGGGCTGGATCCAAGTCCAGATGCTGAAGTTACAGCACTCACCCTACCACCCATTAGATGTGTGACTTCAGACAAGTCTACGCCCCTACTCTTCCTGCCTGTTCTGGCTCCGTGATTCTACGGCTACTCTACTCCTCTTTGCAATAAAGCAAAACAATTATGGAAATACGCATTACCTCAATCTATTAGATCCCGGCTTAAATTTGCTGTCTTCACAGAAGCACCTCTGGCCATGTAAACCACCCTCTGTCATGTTCTATTAGCAACTTGTTCACTTTATTCATAGCAGCCATATTAATAATATTTTATTTTATTGCTTATATCAGTCAAGATAGCCTGGATATGGTACAGTAATAAAAATCTCAGGAGCTTAAAACAGCAAAGGTTTATTGCTTTCTCACTCCACATGTCTGCTGTGTCCGCTGGGAGGCTCAGCTCAGGGACCTGGCTGATAGAGCAGCCACATATGCAGCACTTAGCTGGTCATTGTGCCAGAGGGGAAAAAGCCCCAGGTGGGTTCACATTAACTGCTCAGCCCAGAAGGGACACACATCACTTCCAGTCATGACACATCGGCCAGAACTCATCAATGTCCCCACCCACCTACAGGGGACCCCTGCCACTGCACTCCTAATATGGGCCCAAAATACAGACAGCTGGAAAGATTTGGGCTGCTCTCATGACTCCACATTATTTATCTGGTTAGGTCTGACTCCCCTGGCCAGCATGGCCCATTAGGCAGGACTGTCTGTCTTGTTCACCATTGTATCCCCAATGCTGGCACCTAGCTGGTGCTTAACAATGATCTGTTGCCTGCCTGAACGGTTCTGGTAATTTAGGATTGGTCACTGAGACTGTTGGTTGGATGAATGTCAGCTCCCAGAAAACTGCTCAGATCCTGGAGGACTCAGGGCCCAACTGGACCCTTCTGAAAGGGGAAGAATAATTACTCTAATTGCTGCTTTTCCTCATTTTCTCCTGGAGTGTCTAACTGCAGAGGCCAATGAAAAAGAAGCTTTACGAGTCTGGGAGCATGGTGCAAAGTGGTGATCCAAAATCTGAAATCTCTTTGTAATTTTATTCTTCATCTTAAAAGTTCATGTGAATTTTTTATTTTGTTGTATATTATATTCACAGTCATAAAAAAAGTTTTAAAAGATTTAACTGAGCTTAAATTGATTAAGCCTTCACGAATATGTGTCTTTATCTCACAGTTTCAAGGTCCCCCCCATAGCCCACACCCACCACACCAAGAAACACAGCTCTAACTCGCCTTAGATGGTTGCTGGGGCCTTAAGGCTTACGTTTAAAGCATTACAAACATCCTCTGCATTTTGCTTCCTTTCTTTGGTGACACTTTTTCTCTCATGGGGATAAAACTCCTTTTGCCTGTGGGAATTTGCCTTTGTCTAATGAAATGAGGAAAAGGTGTTGTTAAAGGCCTTGTTTTCTTTCCCACAGAAAGGTTTAGGTTGATGGACTAAGTTCCTCCAAGCCAGTGTTTCTCTTTTTTTTTTCTTTTTTATCGTGACCCACACGAAGAACTACATTTTATATCACTTCCTGTAAGGGACACTGTTGTAACTCCGTGCTGGCGGTGCACCCATCTCCCAGCTGCCGAGTGTTGGTTGCTGAAGATCACAGCTACCTCCTTCTCTAGAGATTTGCCCAGGGCTGAGCAGGAGCTGCCTTTCCGGAAGGTTATGCACCTCTCTTCCTCAGAGCAGCCTGTAGCCAATGACTGGTTGTTGACATGAGGGTTCAAGAGGCTACCTGCTTGTCTCAGGCAGCACCAACTCATATAATTCAAGCTTCAGAGCTCTGCATGGGATCAGGTTTGAGAGCACACCCTTGCTCAGCTCCTCCCCTGCCCAATCCAGCTCTCCTCACTCTCCTCTTTTCTGAGAGCACTCCCTAAAGAGATCACATACACCCAAATCCTTTTCTGGAGCTCTGCTTCTAGGGAACCTAACTTAAGACACTACCCAATAAACACACACACACCCCTGAAATAAAATGTCCAAAAATAATACTTATGCTTACGTTATGTGATGCACTCTGATATTTTATATATTCTATTCCTTTTTTTTTCAAATTGCTCATTTGTGAGCCTCTAATTTGATTTCATAATCCACTAATAGGTTACAGTCTAGCAATTTGAAAAACACAGCACAAAACCTTTCCAAGTTAACCTTCTGGAGGCTGGTATTCAGCACCTGGGTAGGTTAGGGAGAAGGTGGGGCAAAGCGACTCTGTCTCAGTGTTCACAGCATCAAGAGTTTAGAGATACAAAAAAAAAAAGAGAGAGAGAGAGAGAGAGAGATACAGGAAATTGATTCTATAGGGCGGAGCCTCTCAAGGGAGCATTGTGTCAACTGCCATCTGACAGCAGGGGTGGCCAACAGCATTCTCCACACTGTTCCCCGAAGTGTTCTTCCTTCCCTACAGGCAGAAACACTTACTCAGGGCTTCAATAGGAAATTGGGTTCCAAGGAGATAAAGCAGTTTTTGACCTTGCACAAATGCACAAATTCACAAGGATGGACATGTGAGAATATGTCAGCATTATCTGTGATGGCCAAAACTGAAACATCCCAAATGGCCATCACTAGATGAACCACAGTGTAACCGAACAAAGAAAGACTAGGTATCCATAAAAAATAAATGAAGTAGGTACAGAAAATTTTCCATGATACATTAAGTGTAAAAATCAACTGGCCCTATAGTTCACCAATATAATTGCATGTTTTTATTAATTAGTTTAATCTGTATACAGTAAAAAAAATATGGAAAAGTGTACTCAAAATTATTCACAGTAATAATCTGCAGGGGAATGATTATGGGAGACTTTTACTTTGTAAGTCATACATTTCCACAGCATTTGAACTTTTTGCCACAAGCATGATTTACTACTGAAATGAGAAAAAGCAATAATTTTCGCTTTAGAAAAGTAAAACACAAAAAGAAGCTATAAGGTGGGAGCATGTGTTCCTCTGAAGTCACAACAGCAGCCCTTCAGCACGTAAAATGTGCTTTTAAGGGTCTGAGATAGAAACCATTTCTAGGAGTTCATGCTCTAAGGCAACATTTGTGCTCCAACATTCAGAAATGTTAGATAAAATACAAATTGAAGAAATTTACAAATCATATAGCAAGGCTCAGAAACTAGATACATGTTCCTAGGCACCAACAACAGAAGAAAAACCCCAATCCGGGAGCAGGACTGAGGCCAGAGTCTGCGGGTCAAGTTTTGCAAGCAGACAAAGGTGGTTCCAGCAAGGCCACAGGGACTAAGGGGTGGAGGTTGTGGAGTGAGGGGTGCAGTGTAATGCTCACTGCTGGGAACAGGGACTGGAGGCCAGCTGCCAAGCGGGAAAAGAAAGCTGGGAAAAGCTGTCCAGGAATTTTTTGTTTGTTTTTGTTTTTTATATCAGGAACTGATTACCCTGGCTGCATGTTAAAATCACATGGGGACTTTTTTTTTTTTTTAATAAATAAATAAATAAATTTATTTTTTTAAAAAAAAGCAAACTCAAAGCTTCCAATAGTTTTATCACAGCATCTGCCCATCAAAATATAAGAGTTATATCATTGGGTTATTTTTTTTATTTTTTTATTTTTTGAATTTTATTTTTTCTTTTATACAGCAGGTTCTTATTAGTTATCCATTTTATACATATTAGTGTGTATATGTCAATCCCAATCTCCCAATTCATCACACCACCACCACTCCCCATGCCACTTTTCCCCCTTGGTGTCCACACATTTGTTCTCTACATCTGTGTCTCAATTTCTGCCCTGCAAATCGGTTCATCTGTATCATTTTTCTAGGTTCCACATATATGAGTTAACATACGATATTTGTTTTTCTCTATGTGATTTACTTCACTCTGTATGACAGTCTCTAGATCCATCTATGTCTCTACAAATGACCCAATTTTGTTCCTTTTTATGGCTGAGTAATATTCCATTGTATATATGTACCACATCTTCTTTATCCATTCGTCTGTCGATGGGCATTTAGATTGCTTCCATGACCTGGCTATTGTAAACAGTGCTGCAATGAACACTGGGGTGCATGTGTCTTTCTGAATTACGGTTTTCTCTGGGTATATGCCCAGTACTGCGATTGCTGGGTCATATGGTAACTCTATTTTTAGTTTAGGAACCTCCATACTATTCTCCATAGGGGTGATAACAATTTTCATTCCCACCAACAGTACAAGAGGGTTCCCTTTCCTCCACACCCTCTCCAGCATTTGTTGTTTGTAGATTTTCTGCTGATGCCCATTCTAACTGCTGTGAGGTGATACCTCATTGTAGTTTCTATCTGCATTTCTCTAATAATTAGTGATGTTGAGCAGCTTTTCATGTGCTTCTTGGCCATCTGTATGTCTTCTTTGGAGAAATGTCTATTTAGGTCTTCTCTCCATTTTTTTTTTCTCTCCATTTTTTTTTTTTTTTTTTTTGCGGTACGTGGGCCTCTCACTGCCGTGGCCTCTCCCGTCGCGGAGCACAGGCTCCAGACGCGCAGGCCCAGTGGCCACGGCTCACAGGCCCAGCCTCTCCACGGCACGCGGGATCCTTCCAGACCAGAGCACAAACTCGCGTCCCCTGCATCGGCAGGTGGACTCCCAACCACTGCGCCACCAGGGAAGCCCTTCTCTCCATTTTTTGATTGGGTTGTTTGTTTTTTTAATACTGAGATGCATGAGCTGTTTATATATTTTGGAGATTAATCCTTTGTCTGTTGATTTGTTTGCAAATATTTTCTCCCATTCTGAGGGTTGTGTTTTCGTCTTGTTTATGGTTTCCTTTGCTGTGCAAAAGCTTTTAAGTTTCATTAGGTCCCATTTGTTTATTTTTGTTTTTACTTCCATTACACTAGGAGGTGGATTAAAAAAGATATTGCTGTGATATTTGTTAGAGTGTTCTGCCTATGTTTTCCTCTAAGAGTTTTATGGTGTCCACTCTTACCTTTACGTCTCTACTCCATTCTGAGTTTATTTTTGTGTATGGCGTTAGGGACTGTCCTAATTTCATTCTTTTACATGTAGCTGTCCAGTTTTCCCAGCACCACTTATTTAAAAGACTGTATTTTCTCCATTGTATATCCTTGCCTCCTTTGTCATAGATTAGTTGACCATAGGTGCATGGGTTTACTTCTGGGCTTTCTATCCTGTTCCATTGATCTATATTTCTGCTTTTGTGCCAGTACCATATTGTCTTGATGACTGTAGCTTTGTAGTATAATCTGAAATCAGGGAGTCTGATTCCTCCAGCTCTGTTTTTTTCCCTCAAGACTGCTTTGGCTATTGATGGTATTTTGTGTCTCCATACAAATTTTACCATTTTTTGTTCTAGTTTTGTAAAAAATGCCATTGGTAATAGATAGGGACTGCACTGAATCTGTAGATTGCTTTGGGTAGTATAGTCATTTTCACAAAATTGATTCTTCCAATCCAAGAACATGGTATATCTCTCCAAGTGTTGGTAACATCTTTAATTTCTTTCAGCAGTGTCTTATAGTTTTCTGCATACAGGTCTTTTGTCTCCCTAGGTAGGTTTATTTCTAGGTATTTTACTTTTTGTTGCAATGGTAAATGGGAGTGTTTCCTTAATTTCACTTTCAGATTTTTCATCATTAGTGTATAGGACAGCAAGAGATTTCTGTGCATTAATTTTTTATCCTGCAACTTTACTAAATTCATTGATTATCTCTAGTAGTTTTCTGGTGGCATCTTTAGGATTCTCTATGTACAGTATCAGGTCATCTGCAAACAGTGACAGTTTTACTTCTTTTCCAATTTGTATTCATTTCTTTTTCTCTCTGATTGCCATGGCTAGGACTTCCAAAACTATATTAAACAATAGTGGTGAGAGTGGACATCCTTGTCTTGTTCCTGATCTTAGAGGAAATGCTTTCAGTTTTTCACCATTGAGAATGATGTTGGCTGTGGGTTTATCGTATATGGCCTTTATTATGTTGAGGTAGGTTTCCTCTATGCCCACTTTCAGGAGAGTTTTTATCATAAATGGGTGTTGAATTTTGTCAAAAGCATTTCTGCACCTATTGAGATGATCATATGGGTTTTATTCTTCAGTTTGTTAATATGGTGTATCACATTGACTGATTTGCATATATTGAAGAATGCTTGCATCCCTGGGATAAATCCCACTTGATCATGGTATAAGATCCCTTCAATGTGTTGTTGGATTCTGTTTGCTAGTATTTTGTTGAGGATTTTTGCATCTATATTCATCAGTAATATTGGTCTGTAATTTTCTTTTTTTTGTAGTATCTTTGTCTGGTTTTTGTATCAGGGTGATGGTGGCCTCATAGAATGAGTTTGGGAGTGTTCCTTCTTCTGCAATTTTTTGGAAGAATTTGAGAAGGACTGGTGTTAGCTCTTCTCTCAATGTTTGATAGAATTCACCTGTGAAGCCAACTGGTCCTGGACTTCTGTTTGTTGGAAGATTTTAATCACAGTATCAATTTCATTACTTGTGATTGGTCTGTTCATATTTTCTATTTCTTCCTGGTTCAATCTTGGAAGGTTATACCTTTCTGAGAATTTGTCCATTTCTTCCAGGTTGTCCATTTTATTGGCATAGATTTGCTTGTAGTAGTCTCTTAGGATGCTTTGTATTTCTGTGGTGTCTGTTGTAACTTCTCCTTTTTCATTTCTAATTTTATTGATTTGAGTCCTCTCCCTCTTTTTCTTGAAGAGTATGGCCAATGGTTTATCAATTTTGTTTATCTTCTCAAAGAACCAGCGTTTAGTTTTATTGATCTTTGCTATTGTTTTGTTTCTATTTCATTGATTTCTGCTGTGGTCTTTATGATTTCTTTCCTTCTACTAACTTTGGGTTTTGTTTTTTCTTGTTTCTCTAGTTCCTTTAGGTGTATGGTTAGATTGTTTATTTGAGATGTTTCTTGTTTCTTGAGGTAGGCTTGTGTTGCTGTAAACTTCCCTCGTAGAAGTGCTTTTGCTGCATCCCATAGGTTTTGGATCATCATGTTTTCATTGACATTTGTCTCTAGGTATTTTTGGATTTCCTCTTTGATTTCTTCAGTGATCTCTTGGTTATTTAGTAATGTATTGTTTAGCCTACATGTGTTTGTGTTTTTTACGTTTTTTTCCCTGTAATTCATTTCTAATCTCATAGCGTTGTGGTCCGAAAAAGATGCTTGATATGATTTCAGTTTTCTTAAATTTAGTGAGGCTTGATTTGTAACCCAAGATGTGATCTATCCTGGAGAATGTTCCATGAGCACTTGAGAAGAAAGTGTAATCTGCTGTTTTTGGATGGAATGTCCTATAAATATCAATTAAATCTATCTGGTCTATTGTGTCATTTAAAGCTGTTTCCTTATTTATTTTCATTTTGGATTATCTGTCCATCGGTGTAAGTGAGGTGTTAAAGTTCCTCACTATTATTGTGTTAATGTTGATTTCCTCTTTTATGGCTGTTAGCATTTGCCTTATGTATTGAGGTGCTCCTATGGTGGGTGCAAATATATTTATAATTGTTATATCTTCTTCTTGGATTGATCCCTTGATCATTATGTAACGTCCTTCCCTGTCTCTTGTAACATTCTTTAAAGTCTATTTTATCTGATATGAATATTGCTACTCCAGCTTTCTTTTGATTTCCATTGGCATGGAATATCTTTCTCCATCCCCTCACTTTCAGTCTGTTTGTGTCCCTAGGTCTGAAGTAGGTCTCTTGTAGACAGCATATACATGTGTCTTGTTTTTGTATCCATTCAGCGAGCCTGTGTCTTTTGGTTGGAGCATTTAATCCATTCACATTTAAGGCAATTATTGATATATATGTTCCTATTACCATTTTCTTAATTGTTATGGGTTTTTGTAGGTCCTTTTCTTCTCCTGTGTTTCCCACTTAGAGAAGTTCCTTTAGCCTTTGTTGTAGACCTAATTTGGTGGTGCTGAATTCTCTTACCTTTTGCCTGTCTGTAAAGCTTTTGAGTCACAGACAAGCAAAAGCTTTGCTTGAGACTGGGGAGAGGGGAAAATGGGAGTCATTGTTTAATAGGGAGGGAATTTCAATTTGGGAAGATGATAAGTTCTGGAGATGGATGGTGGTGATGGTTGCAGAACAATGTGAGTGTATTTAATGCCACTGAACTGCATACTTAAAAGTGGTTAAAATGGTAAATTTTGTTATCTATATTTTACCACAATAAAAAAGTTTTTAAAAATTCATAGGACTGTACAGCAAAGGGAAAAAAAGGCAATTTTACTGAATTTTATTGCACCATTATTGAAAACATTAAAAGAAAAAATCTGAAGCAAATATTGCAAAATATTAAGATCTATTAAAGCTACATGATAAATACGCTCATGTCTGTAACTCAATTTTCTTTACTTTTCTGTATATTTAAAATGTTCAAGTAAATTTTTAATAGTATAAGGTAGAACTGAAAATTTAGGGGTGCAGTAAACTTCTGAGATCATTCCCTGCAGATTACTTACTTGAACAGAGAGAAACTGAGTTTCTCAGCTAAAACTCCTGAATCCTAGGTCACTGCTTTATCCACGCTGATAATTTTAAACTGAAGTTTTAAAAGTATAAATTGATTGATAATAAAATTAGGCTTCCTCAATTTAGGCAAGATTTGAAATGAAATACACACACACACACACACACACACACACACACAACCAAACAAAAACCATGAAGAGTGTGCTCAGCTTTTCCTAGTCCATAGGAAACAATTTCTACATAATCAGAACACTCAAGTATTGTAGGGGAGCAAAACTTGCCACCCCAAATGTCTCTTTGCCAGGCAGATTATTTCATGCTGAAAATAATCAAGGCCCAAAAGACTCAGGAAGAAACTTGGACTTTCCCCCTGACTGCCTAAAAGGATTTACATAGAGGGCCTGTTTCCAGAATAGACCTATCACCAAAGACTCAGCTAAGTGCAGTGGGGGAAACTCAGCAGGACCTAGAGATCAGAGTCCACTCTGTGTCCCATTGTCTCTGTGGTGGCCCAGAAAACATTTGTTTACCAAACATTTGCTTTTCTATCTTCATGTTAATTTCTTTCCTCCTCTTTGAATTCCCAAACCACTACCCCCAACAACCTCTTTTGCCTTTAGCTGAAGATATTATTTAAAGTTAGGGCTTCAGCCATTTTGGTGAGTTACTCAGTTTTCCTGGGTCTCTCCCATGTATACATGTTATTAAACTTTTGTTTGACTTTCTCCTGTTAATCTGTCTCATGTCAGCTTAATTCTTAGACCAGCCAGAAGAACCTAGAAGGGTAAAGGAAAATTTCTTCCTCTCTGACAATATTCTCAAGAACGGAATTAAAATTTAATCAGGAGCTCTCTTCAAAAGAAATGTTAAAACAATTTTTTTAAAAAGTCACAAAAACATGTCAAGTTTACCCTGAGCTACTCAAATTGATCTCAAAAAACATTTTAATTTGTTTCCTCTCATTTTTGCTTCTGCCTATCTTTGTTCTCACCCCACTCTCCTCCTGTCTAAATACAACTTCATACTGAATAGCTTTCGTGACCTCCTCTCATTGTAACCAAGCAGGACCCCATGAGTCCTTCCCAGGACAGACACCCCAACCCCATGTCCTCTGCATGCTTATTTTTATAGAAAAGCTGTAGTTTCCTAGGCCTCTCCTGAGTCACAAAAGCCTGGCTCAAGAATTAATGATTGAAAGAATGTGAACATAGAGTAACAACAAAAAATTGCAGTTGGGCCAGGAGAACTGGTAACAACTTAAACAGTAAATCAGCCATCTATCAGTCACAGAATCTTTAGTGTCTCGCTGAAGGACATAGATAACAGTATCTGATGCTCATTCCTGAATTGTTTTACAGATACTAAAACCCCCACTAAATGGAAGAAGTTAATTACATGATGACCATGAGTGGGTAGCCCCCAGACTAGCTGGAGCCTGAGGATTCATGATTTTTACCCCTGTGACACCACGCTGCTACCTCACCATCAACCAATCAGAGAATTGTGCACGAGCTCATCACACACCCTGTGACTCCTCTCTCTCACCCTGCCCTTAAAAACTTCCCTGAAACCCACTAGGGAGATTGGGTTTTTCAAGCATTAGCTTCTCTCACTCCTCATTTGCACCTACAATAAATGCTGTAATTGCCTTCACTGCAACCTGGTGTCAGTAGATTGCCTTTACTGTGTGTGGGGAAGCAGACCCAAGTTTGGCTCCGTAACATCACCACACTTCTGGAGTGAGGGTTACTCAAGCTACAATGGACTTTCTTTAAAGCCCAGAGATAAACCCACACACATATGGTCACCTTATTTTTGATAAAGGAGGCAAGAATATACAATGGAGAAAAGACAGCCTCTTCAATAAGTGGTGCTGGGAAAACTGGACAGCTACATGTAAAAGAATGAACTTAGAACACTCCCTAACACCATACACAAAAATAAACTCTAAATGGATTCAAGACCTAAATGTAAGGCCAGACACTATAAAACTCTTAGAGGAAAACATAGGCAGAACACTCTATGACATAAATCAGCAAGATCCTTTTTGACCCACCTCCTAGAAAAAGGGAAATAAAAACAAAAATAAACAAATGGGACCTAATGAAACTTAAATGCTTTTGTACAACAAAGGAAACCATAAACAAGACGAAAAGACAACCCTCAGAATGGGAGAAAATATTTGCAAATGAAGCAACTGACAAAGGATTAATCTCCAAAATTTACAAGCAACTCATGCAGCTCAATAGCAAAAACACAAACAACCCAATCCAAAAATGGGCAGAAGACCTAAATCGACATTTCTCCAAAGAAGATATACAGATCGCCAACAAACACATGAAAGGATACTCAACATCACTAATCATTAGAGAAATGCAAATCAAAAGTACAATGAGGGCTTCCCTGGTGGCGCAGTGGTTGAGAGTCCGCCTGCCAATGCAGGGGACACGGGTTCGTGCCCCAGTCCGGGAAGATCCCACATGCCGCGGAGCGGCTGGGCCCGTGAGCCATGGCCACTGAGCCTGTGCGTCCGGAGCCTGTGCTCCGCAACGGGAAAGGCCACAACAGTGAGAGGCCCACGTACAGCAAAAAATAAAAAAAAAAAAAAAAAAAAAAAAGTACAATGAGGTATCACCTCACACCAGTCAGAATGGCCATCATCAAAAAAATCTATCAAGAATTAAATGCTGGAGAGAGTGTGGAGAAAAGGGAACCCTCTTGCACTGTTGGTGGGAATGTAACCTGATACAGCCACTACGGAGTACAGTATGGAGGATCCTTAAAAAACTAAAAATAGAACTACCATATGACCCAGCAATCCCACTACTGGGCAAATACCCTGAGAAAACCATAATTCAAAAAGAGTCATGTACCACAATGTTCATTGCAGCTCTATTTACAATAGCCAGGACATGGAAGCAACCTAAGTGTCCATCAACAGATGAATGGATAAAGATGTGGCACATATATACAATAGAATATTACTCAGCCATAAGAAGAAACAAAATTGAGTTATTTGTAGTGAGGTGGATGGACCTAGAGTCCGTCATACAGAGTGAAGTAAGTCAGAAAGAGAAAAACAAATACTGTATGCTCACACATATATATGGAATATATATTTAAAAACAGGTTCTGAAGAACCTAGGAGCAGGACAGGAATAAAGATGCAGACGTAGAGGATGGACTTGCCATGGGGAGGGGGAAGGGTAAGCTGGGACGAAGTGAAAGAATGGCATGGACATATATACACTACCAAATGTAAAATAGATAGCTAGTGGGAAGCAGCCGCATAGCACAGGGAGATCAGCTTGGTGCTCTGTGACCACCTAGAGGGGTGGGATAGAGAGGGTGAGAGGGAGACGCAAGAGGGAGGAGATATGGGGATATATGTGTATGTATAGCAGATTCACTTTGTTATAAAGCAGAAACTAACACACCATTGTAAAGCAATTATACTCCAATAAAGATGTTAAAAAAAAAAAGAATGGACTTTCTTTAGAAAGTATTACTCTGCAAAATTCTTAGGTAAAAAAAATCTTCCATTGCATCTGCAGTGTTCTTGGTTGCAAGCAACAGAACTGACAATGAAGGCCATGGAAATCCAGTCCTGCACAGGGCAAGACATGGGGAAGAAAGCCCAGGCAAGGATCCCTTGCCTTGCCACCGGAGGACTCAGCTTGAGATAGTACTGCCTTTGGCATCATCACCACCAGCAGGATTCTCACCTTGCTGCAGCCACCATGAAGAATTTCTCAGCTGATGGGAGTGTCTTCTATGTGTCATTCTATCGAGATTGAAGGTTCTGGGTGTGCTCATCCAGTTGGCAAATCCTAGGTCTCCAGCCCACTCTCTAGCTGCCAGGAGCTTCTTTAAAGGGAATCTGAGCCCCACATTCCAACTACAGTCACACAATGAAGGACTCTCCTCTCCCTCACAGGAAAAGAATTCCACACTGGACAGCAACACAAGCAAGAACTGTCCACCCTAATGGATTTCCATAGGCTTCCCAACATCCACATGTTCTCTTCCTCCCTGACTTAAATTCACCTCATTGTTCCCACCACCAAAGCCCCTGCAAATTTCCTTTGTGCAACAAAAAATATACTCACCGTTCCCCAAAGGGACAACACAATTCTGACGTCTTTGAAACTCATGCTTCTACTCTTATCTCAGTCACTTCTCCACATAGCAACCAGAATGATCCTTCTAAAACCTAAAATAGAGCCTGTCACTCCTCTGCAGAAAGCCCTCCAATGGCTCCCAGGTCCCTCCGAGAAAAAGCCAAATCTTCACAATGGTCGTTTAGACCCTATGTTATTACTCCCTCCCCACCTGCGTGATCCCATCTCCTCTTAGTCTCTCCCTCACTCTGTTCCAGCTGCCTGACCCCATCTGTTTTCCCCACACACCTAGCTTGTTTCCATGTTGGAGGCCTTGTTTACTTTTCCTTCCCGCAGATAAACATATAATTTGCTCCCTGTACAGTCTTCCGTGACTCCTCCTAAATAAAAGAGCACCTCATCCCTCTTCCCCACCCCATATCCTACTTAACTTTTCTTTATATTATCACAGCTAATGGCGTTTTGTGTGGTCATCTGTTTATCATCCGTCTCCTTCCACTGGAACATAAACCGTACAGTCAGTTCTTTGTTTCTCCATCGCAGTATCCCCGGAGCCTGGATTGGGGCCTGGTTGAGAGCAGGTGCTCAATAAACATTAGCTATTACTGTAGTGGGAGGTGAAGTCATCTGGTGAGAATAAAGGGTGGGCAGGGGAGTGAGAGTGTCCTCCATTGAGGAGGAGTGTGGACGGCGTTTGAGAAGGCTTCTCTGGTAAAGTGGAGAGAGCTGACCAGGAAATGGAGAGGTTTGTCTGTAGAGTGATGAAGACATGGGTGAGGATAGAGATTAGTAATAGGGGCAAGGATCTGTGGTTGAGTAAGTATTTTTCTTTCAGCCCCACTCAGCAGCCTGGAGGTAGGTACAGAGAAGCCTTGTTGCATTTATCCAGTAATAGGGCTTGAGCATGTGGGTGGGGCAAAGGGGACAGGAGGCAAGGACCTTGATATTCACTGGAAATAAAGTATTAGAGGGAATGGGCTTTGGACTTTAAGCTGCTTCAGGTAGGAAGTAAAGACAAGGAAGTTGTACATAGTATGACGATGCCTACAGATGAGGGATGGCACTCTGTCCAAAGGCCAATGAACGGAACCATCTGGGAGGATTGCTCCTGACAAGTGGAGAGCCAGGCCAGGAGGCTGAGAAGAGTGGGAGAATTAATGGACAGGAAGTGTGGGACAGAGGGAGGGTACATCCAAGTCTGAGATCTTTGAGCAAATCAGTCTCAGGTCACACATGTGTGTGGCCAGGCTAATGGTAGGCAGATGTACAATGGAGTGTGATCTTTGTAACTTTTTAGTAATCATAAGCCCTTCAATTGCAAGAATATCTTTTTGTTTTGACTTGTTGTTTCATACATTATGATAGAGTTGAAATGATTAATTTCCCAGTGATACTTAAAAGATCTTTTTTAGTGTTGAACTACTCAGGTATTAATATATGACAGAATCTAATGTATAATAAAATATGGTGACTATAGTTGATAACACTTTATTACATAACTGAAATTAAAATTTGCTACATTGGCCAGCCTATAAAACCTTCTCTATTAGTCTGCTAGAGCTGCCATAACAAAATTCCAGGCTGGGTGGCTTAAACAACAGAAGTTTATTTTCTCACAGTCTGGAGGCTAGAAGTTCAAGATCAAGGCGTCACCCGGGTTGGTCTCCCGGAGGCCCTTTCTTTGGCTTGCAGGTGGCACCTTCTCACTGTCTCTTCACATGGTTGTCCCTCTGTGCACGTGCACCCTGGTGTCTCTCTGTGTGTCCCAACTTCTCTTCTTAGAAGGAGATGAGTCAGACTGAATTAGGGCCTACCCTGATGTCCTTATTTTAACTTAATTATCTCTTTATAAGCCCTAATCTCCGATACAGTCACATTCTGAGGTTCTGGGCATTAGGGCTTCAACATATGAATTGAGGTAGGGGAGGAGACACCATTCAACCCTTGACACCTTCCAAGCAAGCTTTCTGTCTCAGTAAATAAAACCAAAGGAAAGCTCACTTGTACAGAGCCACAGTGCACCTCCCTAATTCATTCTTTCATGCATTCTCATTCCACCAATATTTAAGGAGAGCCATTTATATAGTGATATGATCTACATAAAACCAACAGAATAATCTTTCCAAAATGTGTGTCTGAATAGGTCTCTTTCCAGAAACCTCTGAATGACTCCCTGTGCCCTTAGGAAAATTCCCAAATCTTAGCATGGTATACAAGATATTCCAAGATGTGGATTCTGCGTATTTACACAGCTACAATCTTCTCACATGCCTTTTGCTCCAGCTAAACTCCTTGAGTATGGTGGTTTCCCAAATATGTTATGCTGAGTTACTCCTAGCTGTACAACCCCAGGCAAAAATGTATTCATTCAACAAATATTTAATTGTCACCTCCTTTCTCAGCTATGCTAGACCCTGCAGCAGACAACAAAACCCCATCCTCAAAGCTCTCCTAATATAAAGGAAATGTTAGACAAGCAAACAAAAATCACGATCAACTGATATGTGATGTAGTCTAGATGCATGCAAAAATGTATCAGGAGCTCAGAGGAGGATTTCCTTAAATTTAACAAAGCATTAGCTTCTCCAGTAAATATACCAACCTCTAAAATTAGACTAAGGAGAAGGCCAATTTATAGCACAACCTATGTTAATATACTGCAGAAATAAATCAGATAGTTCCAGTTATTAAGAACGAGGTAAGTGACATCTTATATAAATAATGAAATGGAAATTGGTTACACACCCACCAAACTATGCAGAACCCTGAGGTGGAAATTAAAATTCCTCCTTGCCAGCATGAATCTGTCTCTGGAGTGTTTTTAAAATGCACACACGAAAATCACTTGGAACAACCACTGTACAAGCCACTCCACCATGCCTAAGATACTCTAGTTCATTAATCACCTGAAATTAGCAGCTGTCATCAGCTGATATACTTTTAGTATCATGCAGTTTGTAGTGAGGATTATTTTATTTATGTTTAAAACCTTCTAGCATGTCTCTCAAGAAGTTAACCAGGTCCAGAAAGTTGCAAAAGAAAACTGAAGAAAGAACAAGAACAGGTATTGTTAAACTGCCAGAGTAATATAGACTGAAATGTTCCCTCTAAGACCACTTAGAAATTCTGGGTGTAACGCATGCCTCCTTGTTTTTAGTGCACAGCTGAGTTCACAACCAGAAAGGGAAATTTCCGACTGATCATCATGAAGAAAGAACATAAAAGAAAAGTAGTAAGTGATATGATGACCAAGCAGCTACTCAACTGGATGAGGTGATATTGACATAAGTTTCCAGGGAGTTTGGGTTTTAAAGCCCATGTGGGTACAGGAAAGAAGCCCTTGAATCCACCTGCAGTGGGGAGTGGGAAGAGGACACCTGCATAAAGACAGGACTCTCAAAGGGCAGCACCTTCAGAGAAAGTCAGACTAACAATAATGTACCCATTGGCACAGAGATCAAGGAAGTGTGTCTTCACCCACATTCTGGGTAAGGAAAAATGTCAGTCCTGATGGGGCACTTACTAATATATTGCCTCTCAGTTACAAATTCAACTTTTAGTACCTGGACTGTGATAACAGATGGACTGGACTCCTTAAGCATTTCTCCTTTACAGTAAGCATGATACAAGGCTTTGTCAACAGAGGGCGCTGGAGGGACACTGCAAGAGGAAGGGGGCTTCTGGTTCCTGTGTGCCGGGTTTGGCTTTTTCTTGCTCTTGTTGCGTGGCGTGTCAACAGTGTGGGTGTGTGGTGACATCCAGTGGTGCTCTTCCCAGCCCTTCAGTGACCTCAATGCCCCAGCCCAGGCCTGGAGGCCACCTTTCCACGGCCCTCCTGGCACAGATACCATGTGCTCCAGACTTCTTGCCCACAGTGGCATTCCAGACCCCTGTGTGCACCCACATAACAGCCTTGACATGCCTGCACCCCAGAGAGTTGTTTCCTGCTTGCCCAACAACTGTGCATCCTCTTGAGTTTAGCCCAGTGAGCTTCTCTGCCTTCCTGTGAGCTTAACCACATCGCACCAATGAGATGTGAATCCCAGCCTTGGGGCGGGCCCTCAGCCCAAGTTTGTCCTTCCTTTCAGCATTCTGTTTATCTTTTCAGTACTCTCTTATCATACCTTAATAATTCCTTAAACTAACCTATGTAGATTATTGAGTTGTTTCTGTCTCCTGATTAGATCCAGACTAATTCAACCGAGAAATCAAAATCCCTGGCCTATGTCTTATTAAGTGTTCAAATTTACATTACCTATCAGGAATAAACACAAAAACATTGTGAAGGGATATTTCCTCAACCCAGTTTGCGTGCTGAATATGCAAACCATATTCTCACAGAGAAAACATGCTGAATATGAATTCATAATCCAAAACTTAAAAACTCACAAATAAGTAATCCTTCATGAGGAAGTGTTGTCAAATATAATAATTATGGGGCTTAAAACTACAATAATTTCTGACAATAAAACAATTCTAAAAGTTTATAAATATACTTAAAAGAAATTTTGTAACTTAGAAGAAATTACCTTAAATGTAAAGCGACTAAACAATTGACTTAAAAGACAAAGATAGTAAGATCTTTGTTTTACTTCCTGATCTGGATGGTATTTACATGGATATGTTCATTCTGTGAACATTTATACAGCTATCCTTTTATAATTATGCACTTTTCTGAATGTATCATGTATTTCTTATATATGTTTCTAAAAATATATATATATTTATACATAATTTGTAGATCAAAGAAACTAGAAATGTTTTAGAAATAAATCACAATAAAATACTATATATCAAAAGTTTGGGGATGTAGATAAAGCACTACTTATAGAGAAGAAATTATAAAGAAAAAAATCAATGAAATAAGAAATTAAACAAAGAAATTAGGCAAAGAAAACAGTAAATTTCAAAGAACGCAGAAGGAAGGAAATCATAAGATTAGGGAAAACATGCCTGAGAAGTTGCAAATATTAGTAGCTCTTCTAGTGTTAATTTGTCCTTAGCTTCACGTTAGATAGCCCGTCTGTGCAAGTAGGATACCTGAGCCTTGAAACTGCTTTTGCCCTGAGGGCTTTGGTTAATCTAGGCAAACTTGGACTTCTGTTTTGGTAGCCTCATGAAGTGAGAAAAAAGGAAGTAATGACCCAGGGCTCACCCTGAGCCTGGGAATCTAATAGAAAACCCTCTTCCTTATCAAGATGGTTTCAAAAGACCACACCCTCAGGGGAAGATAAACCAGAGGAAGTAAATCTGCCCTGAACCCAACCCCAGGGCACTAGTAAAGGCTGCCTCGTACTGAGGGCAGCTGGTGCAGCTGGTGTTCAACTGACCTCCCCAGTTCTTCCTTTTCCTTCAGTTCTATCCCGATCGTTCTTTATGATCTTTTCATTTCTGTAACATTTTTACTAGATTTTAAAATATGATTTAGAGGCAATAATATATATATATATAAATATATATATATTATATATATATACACACACACACATATATATATTTTAGATAGCATTTACATGCATTTATCACGAGGAAGGGCTTGAAATACTTAGCCCAATGTTATCAGAGACCAAACCTCTTTATGTGATAAAAGCATAAAAATCTTTCTAGGAGTTACACACACCAACTTAAGGTTACTGGTTACCTGTGGGATGGAAGGGAGGAAGAAGAGAAGGAGATGGGTCTTTAGCTTTATTTGTGATGTTTTATATCTTTAAAAGAAAACAAAAAATATGAAGTAAATTTGCAAAATATTAACGTCTATTAAATCCTGGTAGTAGGTGGAAGCAGACATTGGTGGATCACTTGCTCAACGTCCATTCTCTCTTTCTTATCAATGGAAACCGAATTTTGATGAGGATGGTAATGTCACCCTTCCAAAATTTCCTGTAACCTGGAATGGCAAAATGATATTGTTCTGGCCAAAATGAGGTGGGCAAAAGTCTCAGGGAAGGGCTTCCTGATGCAATAAAACAACACAATGTTCTGGGTATGGAGAAGGCCCTTTTCTGTCTTCTTCCTACCTGGAACAGAAAAGGTGACAGTGGCAGCAGCCATCTTCAGGTCATGAGGATTGAAACCACTTAAGGTGATGTTAAGGGTTGAGGAAAAGCAAGAGAGAAATGTGGTCCTTGCAGGCTTTGTAAGTTATCCCATCACCTTTGGACTGCCTCCCTCCAGACTTCTTGTTATGGCAGAAAAATTAACGTTTTAAAGTCACTATTTTTCCTTTTTTGTTACAAGCTCCTGAACAAGCTCTGGTACACAGATTATGCTATTTTCTATATGTTGAAATGTCTCATAATTTTAAATTATTTTAAAATGTAAAGAGGTAACAGAAAATATAGGGAAGTAGAAACAATTCTACCAAACGAGTTCAGCCTCTCTACTCAGTTTAGGCTGGCTAAAGGGAATTAACGGCTGTACCAAAGTCATACCCTCTGTTTCTGAGAAGTTTCTTGTACAGAATTGGATTCCTATTCCAAGTCTGAAAAAGGAATCGAAGTGGAGTAGTGTTCAATTCTGCTGTGTCAGATAAACAACTTCTATGGTTCTGAACACTAGTAGGGATGAGGACAGTCTTCTTGTCTGCTTGATACTACATTTCCAGCTCATGGAGCTAAGCCAGTTTGACGAATGTTACTGACATCACTTACTAGAACACTGCTTAGTGGCCTGTGACCCTTGATCATATTTTGTCATAAGGTGAATCACATTAAGGTGTTTTGTTAGCAAACAACAGAAAATAACTAGGTAGTTCAGGCAGAAGAATGTACAGGAAAGAAGCTCACATGACTGAAAAGGGAACTGAAGAAACCAAGCGGGGAGGATACAGAAATAGACATCTTCAAACATTCTAGTGGCAAGAACAGCTCAAAGGCCTTGGCAGGTCATTGATTGACTAAATGACTCCAGTCATTTATCTCAACCTCGTGACACTCCAGTCCAAATTCAAAGTCCCAGGTTTGTTTGTGTGTGTGTACGTGTACGTGTGTGTGTGTGACAGAGAGACAGACAGAGAGACTTATTAGCTAAGCATAAGCCTTAGGACTTCTTGTCTGCTACCAGGATTTGGACTTAAAGAATGTGACAAACAGAGCCTTTAGATCCTAAAAGGAAGAGCATGCCACTGATTTGTCATCTCTCTGCATATATGTAGAAGGGCTATTGTTCTGAAAGTAATTTGGGCCACTGTGACAAAGGGGTCTGGGTGCCAGGCAGCTAAAACAATGACAACTATCTATTGTTGAGGTATATGTGCAAAAAGAAACTTATTTACCCTAGAGCTTCTCTTAATCACCTTTTATTTTTTTTTTTTTTTTTTTTTTTTTGCAGTACGCGGGCCTCTCACTGCTGTGGCCTCTCCCGTTGCGGAGCACAGGCTCCGGACACGCAGGCTCAGCGGCCATGGCTCACGGGCCAGCCGCTCCGCGGTATGTGGGATCTTCCTGGACCGGGGCACGAACCCGCATCCCCTGAATCGGCAGGCGGACTCCCAACCACTGTGCCACCAGAGAAGCCCCCAATCACCATTTTTTTCTACAGTATTAAATTATACAAATACTGCTAGTGGAGAATCCTATTTTTGCAGATTTTTTAAAAGCATATTTCTAAATGTCCCTGTTAAATGAATGCATAGGTATTATTATCAACTGAAAAGTATGCTACTCAAAGCATGGACTTGTCAGATATTACAATCAGAAAAGTACAACCTTTCAACTTATTTTTAAGAAGCCTTTATAGCTATGGTCATGTCAGTAACTCATAACCTCAGTGAACAAGGATAATTAATATTACAAAAACCCAAAGGTCATTCCAAGGTAAAGTGTTACCTTGTAGGATCATTTATTCAAACAAGTCAGGTATTTTAAATAAATCAATATGTAGACAGTGACCCTCTATGTACAAGTTAGACTTACTTTTGAAAAAAGCCTTGAAAATCTTTGGAAATTACTTTCTAGCAGTGTTATTTTTTTTCCATCATTTTGAAGTTTTTTAACTAACTGGCAATTTTGTTTTCGTTAGAACTTAGGTTGGCATTTCTATTTATTTTTCATCTGTCTTTTTGTGTCTTCAATTAAAACCACTGAAGAACAAAGAAGAGCATATTTAAATCTTAAGTTTGAAAAAACTGTTGTTTTGTGGTTCAGAATAATGCATGAACACACATACGTTTATCTCCTCTTTCTCCAGAGACTACATTAAGATGAAACTAAAGACATGAAAAAGGACAAAGTCAACAACAATGAAGAGAATCAGAAGGGACCATGGATGGATGAGAGATTTCAACTTATTTACACAAGATGAAAAGAAGATAGAGACATTCACTTCTGGGAGCAAAGTGGCTCAAATATTCTGAAGCTTAAATTAAGTCTCGCATAAATTATAACAAACATGACTCTAAAAGTATTGCTGAGATCACAAGAAAGTGAACAAAATCTCTAAAAGCTGAAAGTCAATAAAACATGAACAGAAGAGGAGGAGCGGGAGAGAAAAAGAGAGAGGAAGGAGCAGACAAAGAAAAAAAGTAAGTGAGCCAGACCAGTATAACAAAGCTTCATCCTTCATTCCACTTATGTGCTTGTAAAACCACCAAGTTATGGAATTTTGCATAAGAAAAAGAATAGGATATATAGGAAAGCTAAGATTGGGGAAAATACTCCAAACCTGTACAGTCTCATAAAAAATTTACTGAAATATAATACAAGTAAATAAATACATATATAAATTCTACTGCCAGTTTCCTTCTCCAATAAATAAATGCAATAGTAATCATATACAAAACAGGTAAGTTTGCTTGCTGTGGTGTAATGTCATAACTTGTGAGTCATGGAGAAAAGCAGAAGGAAGGACAACATTATTCTTAGGCTGAAAGGTTGTGACCCCAGAGGTGGAGGATTACTGTTCACTGCTTTCCTTTCTTTTACTCTGGCTTAAAATAGAAACCCTACCTATCTTGTTTCCCAGTTTTCTTCTTTCACAAAGAAGATGTACACCAAGTTCCAGATGTGTCCACACACAGGGTGCCATCCTGCTGCTCTGAGCACTGTAGCCATTAGCTCCAATCCCTTGCAAATGCTTCCTAATCCCAACTAGTACAGAGGATAACTGGGATGTGTCCATCTCGCCTTTCTTTTATTTTCTTCACAGTGTTGTCTCTGATGGAATGCAACATTGACTCCTTTGTTCCTAGGATATCACATATTCATTTGTTTCTTTTAAAACTATAATTCCAGGCTACCCTTCAAAACTTTAAGGCTTTCTTTTTTTGTTCACCACTTGGATTCACATAACCAGAATGTTTACTTGTGTTTGGAATGCTGTCTTAACTATTTATATTTAAAAGAATACATAAGCTTTGGAGAAGCTTATGCAATGCATAAGTGCAATGCATACTTGCATGTTAGATGGATAAATCGAGGAAAGAGGAAAGTTGAAGAGTGTATGTGTGTTTGCATGTGTGTTTTGTAGCCTTTTGTGAAACACTATGTTTAACAGGGTAGCTTTTTTTTTTTTTTTTTTGAATTCTGATGTCTGGCTCAAGCACAAGCAGAGTCAAAATGTGAAAAATCATGGACAGGCTAATACAATTTCTAGTTTTGGTGACTTTCTTCTTTTGCTTATTTACCTTGAATGTATAAATTTACTCATTACAAACAAAACAGAAGAAATTGTAATGATGGAAAAGGCAAGATTGCCCCAGAGGAAAATGTTGGTAACAACTCTGTAATCTGTAGACTAAAACTGAGGCCCACAGCAAAGCAGGTAAGCTAAATCTCAGATTCATCCATTAAGATCATTAAGGGGGCTGAAGTATTCTTGGTGGCACCCCTAGGTCCTACCAGGACCAGAAACAAATGCCCAGTCTTTCTGGCTGAAAGTACTCAAATTTAGGCTCTCTGGATTCCCACAAGCCAATCTTCTTCATGAACATAGGGGCATACATTTTAAACAAAAAATTAACAAATCTAATCCAGTGATATATTAAAGGATCATACATCACAATTAAGTAGCAATTATTCTAGCAATTCAAGGATAGTTTAATATTCGTGAATCAGTTCATGTAATTCACCACATTAACAAGAAAAAAGAGGTATAGATCATATGGTCATCTCAATAGGTAGAGAAAAAGCATTTGATAATTACTCTTAGCAAATTAGGAATAAAAGTAAACTTCCTTAATCTGATTAAGAATAGCCCTGTAAAAATCTACAGCAAACACCTTACTTCATGTTGAAATGTTAAAACATTCCCCCTATAGATGGGAAATGAATCAAGGATGCCTTCTATCTTAACTTTCATTCATCACTGTGCTGGTTCTAGCCAATGCAATAAGGCAAGAAAAGAAATCATAAGGATTGGGAAGAAAAAAATTCTACTTTATTCACAGATGATATAGTTATGTATACAAAAATCTAAAAACATTGAAAGGTAATTTCAGAATTATTAAGTAAATTTAGCAAGGTCATGAGATCCAAGATCCAAAACACTGCTCTTTTTATACATGAGAATAAACAAATAGAGTATGAGAAGTTTAAATGAACCCATTATACCAGCATCAAAAAATTCAAACCTTCAGGGAAATGCAAACAGAAACCCAGTATTACACGACTACCCACCCAATAGAAAGGCTATAACAAAAATCAGATGATATAAAACGGTGGCAAAAATATGGGGCAACAGTAAATCTCCTACACAGCTGGTAGGAGTGCACATTAGTGCAACTACTTTGGAAAACTGTTTGGCACTAACTAGTACAGTTGAACATATATGTACTCTATGACAGTAGAGTATTCCCACTGTATTTCTCAGTATTTCTACTTCTAGGCATATATCCAATAGAAATATATACATAACTTCATCAAAGAATGTGTAATAATGCTTACTGTAGTACTTCCAAATGTCCAAATACTGGACAGACCATAAGCGTCCGTCAACGTTAGACTGGACAAAGAAGTGTGCTATTTTCATATAATAAAATACCATACAGAAACAAGAAGGAATGACATATAAGTACATCAACAACAGGGATAAATCTCACAAACATAATGTTGAACAACAACACAAAGCCAGATAAAATAAAGGACATATGGAATAGTTACATTTACAGTCAGCCCTCCATATCTGTGGGTTCTGCATTGGCAGATTCAGCCAACCATGGGTCTAACATGGGGACACGAAGGGCTAACTGTAAGGGACTTAAGCATACCCTTATTTTGGTTTCCATAGGGGTCCTGGAACCAACTGAGAGACAACTGTACACAAAATTTTAAAAGAAACTGAACTTATCTACAGTTTTACAAGTCAGAATAATGGTTACATTTGGTAGAAAGTATCAATAGTAAGTGGGAATGAGCACAAGGGGATTTCCAGGTGGTGATTAAGTTCTGTTTCTGGATCTAAGTGATGGTTGCAGAGATGGGTTCACTTATCAAACTTTTCACTTAGGATTTCTGTACTTTTTGAGTATTATTATATTTCAATTAAAAGCTTTTTAGAGAAGAAAAGAAAAAGTAGAGCCTAAAGAAACTGGGAGGTGAAAGGGAATGATACAGGTAAAAATAGGGAGGAAACAATAATGCTTTCATCTTAAAAAGTGGGGAGTCAGCAGATATTATTCATGGAACAAGTAACGTAGGTTTAACTATTTTGAGGTTGCAAAAGTGATGAACAGAGAAACCAGGACTAGTGTCAAAACTATAAAATGAGGATGTGTGGCAGAAGGGGATGAAGTAATGAACTAAATCTTCATTTGTCAGAGCACGAAATTAACGCACAGTGCCAAAACCTGATAAAGAAACTAAGTATCTTAAAACAACAACTCTTTGTTATTTCTCATAATTCTGTGGATTTGCTGGGCTGTTCCTCCACTGACTTTGCTTGGGCTCACGCATGGGCTGCATTCTCCTGGAAAGATGGCCGGGTTGGATAGTCCAGTCCAAGGTGGCCTTACTTGCACATCTGGCTGTTACTGCCGGATGACAACTAGGGTACTTCAGTTCACCCCTACAGGCCAGATCGGCTTCCCTAAATGACGGTCTCAGTACAGCATTTATCCAAAAGGCCAAAAGCAGAAGCTGCAAGGCCTATTAAAAGCCTCGGATTTTGCGAAATATCTCTTCCATCTTAGGCTATTAAACAAAGAATGTCCCAGGGCCAACCCAGGTTCAAGAGGTGGGGGAAAAGACTCTGCCTCTTGATGGAAGGAGCTGCAAAGTCATGTTGTAACGGGGTGGACATAAGAGGAAGAGGAATCTGTGGCCACATTTACAATCTACTACCATCTGCCCTCTGTTCACAATTATTTACATTTCTCTCTCATGCAAAAGAACAAAAACAGAAAATTCAAACTGACTGTTTCTGGGAAGTATAACAGGGAATAAGGAAGGGGGGCGGGGACAGGGTTTTTTTTACTCTAAGGCTTTCCACATTATTCTTTTTAAACACATGCATGTTGTATAAAAATAAATATTTCTAACATTTATATAAGGTTCAGTGCATATAAATTCCTTATTTTGAAGAGAACAGGAAAGGCAGTTTCTCCTATTCTCATTTAAAAAATCCCAAACAACATTTACTGAATATGGATTTTAAGCACTGTGAAATCACTAAACTACTCAGAACCAACATTCTTCAGTTTTGTCCTACCTACTAAGGATTCTGTTTAAAAATGTGATTATATATATGAAACATGCTTCTTAAACTAAAAATGTTTTATAACTCACTATCCATTACCCATTGCTACTGTTTCTATGTTGTATCTGGCACTGTATTAAGCTGTGCAGAGGCCACAAAAGGACCAGAATATAAGGGTCTAGCCACAAGGAATTAACAGTAGATGAAGAGACAAGGTGACACCCACAAACCAATTATAGGACATTATGCTAAAATGTAAGGGTCCATGCAGACAGGGACATTACTCATTGTTCACTGCAGCCTCATCAGGACCCCACATATGATAAGATCTTGGTAAATATGCATTAATGGAGAGATGGATCAATTACATGACTGACCATAGTTCAGAGCCTGGACACAGTACCAACTGGGAATGCTGGAAGCATCTAAGAGGCAGAGATCAAAGTAGCTGCTGTACTCATCCATGGCAGCAAGGCTGGACTTTATTTCCCATCAGGGTATGACAAAATCATAGTGCTACAAGAGGAGAAGATGAATACCGCAGCCTGGCGGAGCCCAGAAAAGGAAAGACTCAGAGGTGAAAAAGAGTTCAGACCACCTTGGATGGAAGCAGAGAAGGTGAGGGCTGTGGGGTCTCTGAAAGGGCCCACTTTCTTCCCCATGACAGCTGGGCAGACAGAGGAGTAGACAGGATGGCAAGGGACGGGAAGCACTTCAGGGCACCTGAGAAGGAGGGAGGGAACAAATCCCACCACCCAGAGGGCCACAACGGAGCCCTGGTCACAAGTGCTGCTGCCTATCCACAGAGAAGGATCCCACCTTTTCCTCACATCTGTATCCAGCACCCCATTCATACTAGAATAAGCAGAGAAACCAGGGGTGAGTTGGACATTCTCCCACTCAGCAGGATGTGAAAGCCTCTTACAGTGGGAGAGACACCAGTTACATGATGACTGAGGGCCTTGGAGCATCCCAGAATGGTAGAAACCTAGGCTGTGAGCTCAAGCACCCCTCGGTTCCTATCCTGGTTCCAGCGCTCACAGCTCAAGATCCTCAGGCAAGTTAACCTGTTAAGTCTCAGTTTGTCACTTGAGACCAGTCTCTGCCTCCCAGTTTGTGAGGATGAAACGAGGTCCTCCATGTTAAAGTCTCAGAGGACTCCATGGGCCCTACTATTGTCAGGGAGACTCACAGCTGTGAGCCCAGGGAGGCTGGATGGAGGTGCTGGCTTTTGATCTGGGGACTTGAAAATGAGTAGAATTTTTTTTTTAATTTTTAATTTATTTATTTTTTGGCTGCTTTGGGTTTTCATTGCTGTGCATGGGCTTTCTCTAGTTCGGTGAGCGGGGCTACTCTTCCTTGCGGTGCACGGGCTTCTCATTGCGGTGGCTTCTCTTGTTGTGGAGCACAGACTCTAGGCACGTGGGCTTCAGTAGTTGTGGCTCGCGGGCTCTAAAGTGCAGGCTTGGTAGTTGTGGCACATGGGCTTAATTGCTCCGCGGCATGTGGGATCTTCCCGGACCAGGGCTTGAACCCGTGTCCCCTGCACTGGCAGGTGGATTCTTAACCACTGTGTCACCAGGGAAGTCGCAAAAAAATGAGTAGAATTTAGATATGCAGAGATCGGCAAGCAAGAGCATCCCACGTGGGAGCAAGGAAAACAAAGCCCCAATGTAGAAAAGTGTATGTGGAGGGAGCCACAAAGCTTTCCATTTGACTGGCTCTGAAGATACAAGGGAGCTACATCTGGAAGGGCAGATGGGTGTCCTGGGTATCCTGGGGTGTCCTGGAGTGTCCAGAGCAAGAAATGCAGACCTTTTCCTGGAGTCAGTGGGGAACCATGAAAGGTTTAAGCAGGGATGTGACTGGGTCAGAGGTGGGAGGTGGGGCAGGAGGCTCATGAGGATGGATTAGATGTGAAGAGTCCATGTGGGCCCAGGTCCAGCTTCTGGATGGACAGGTGGATGGGCGCCTTTCAAATAGATCACCTCTGACATGTTCTAGTAAAGACCTAGGGTTAAGAAGTAATTCTTAGGACTTTATCTCTTTCACAACTGGCTTCAGAGCGGAGAAGACTGGGTGACAACAAGACAGGAGATGAAGGGCCATGTTAATGATTGGAGAGGCAACATGGTTCAGGAAAATATTGATACACCTCTTCTAATCATTCACCAAGAAGGTATGCGCAAGGGAGCCACGTGGGAAGCAAAGCTCTGCAGCCCAGACAAGAGCTGAAGTCCAGACGTGGTCTGGCCGTGGACAAAATGAAAAGTGGATTTCTCTCTATATCTCCCTCACACCTCTCTAGGGTCCCATTGCACTATTAGCATGTCCTCTTCCCTCAACTGACCAGAGCCCACAGCCACATCCAAATACACTATATCTTCACATGTAGGGTGTTGTAGACATGTGAAGTCCCAGCTGTGGGACTTCGGGCAGGTGACTTATCTTGGTCACTCGCGATCTCTGCAGTAAACTGAGATTAGCGTGAATCCTTTAGCAGTGTACTTACTGCCTTTTCTAACATAGAGGGAAAGCTATTGAAACTCTACAGGCACTGGACCAAGAGCCCCTGTATGTCCCCGACCTCAAGGACAGCTGAGCGTATGTTCAGAGAGCTCATGTGCTTCCCTTTCAGGCTGATCCTAAATACACAGATGCTGTTTGCTCATAATACAAAGAAGATATGTCACAATCTGTGAGAACATCTGAACTTGTAACAAACTTAAAGTCAGGTACCGGGGTAAATGTTCCAGAGACCTGCAGGTGTTTACAGACCAAATTGTTTATTTTTTTATGAAGAAATTATATGAATTGTTGACACTGGTAAAAAAATTCCAAAATGAAATCTGATTCCATATATTTTTTTGCTGGTTTTAAAGTAAAACAGTTTCATATAATATTATTTCCCTTTTGAATCTTGTAGTAAGAGTGTTATTATTGCCATAGATAAGCCTCCACAAATATCAAGCCATTTACAGCATATATGTGTAATATAAAAATGGACCCTCTCGGGCTTCCCTGGTGGCACAGTGGTTGAGAGTCTGCCTGCCGATGCAGGGGACACAGGTTCGTGCCCCGGTCTGGGAAGATCCCACATGCCACGGAGCGGCTAGGCCTGTGAGCCATGGCCACTGAGCCTGCGTGTCCGGAGCCTGTGCTCCGCAATGGGAGAGGCCACAACAGTGAGAGGCCCGCGTACTGCCAAAAAAAATAATAATAATAAAATAAAATAAATAAATAAATAAATAAAAATGGACCCTCTCATCTTTCTCATTGGGAAGACAAGGTTCATGACAAATTTTACTGTCATTATCTCAAATTCTGATTAAGGTTTTAGACTAGAGTTTAACTTTCTATTTTCACATTAAAGAAGTTATTCAGTAATGAATGCAAATGTTGTAAGACTATGGAACTCACGCTTGTCCACATGAAACACTAGAGAGAGTTCAAGTGTGTAAAAGGCACCATTTAAATAAAACATATTCTTATCTGTTCCATCTCCAGTAGACTTTACCTGTGGCATTTTCTTAGCTCAGGTGAAGTTTTTTATAATAACTGAAAATAATAAAACTATATTTTAAAACATCTCTGAGTAATTCAAGCTGGACTTTCTTCTAGCTACTCTGAACATGTCAGGTTTTATATACTGGCATTAAGAATAACCTTGAAAGCAGCCTTGCAGTTACTTTCAAAACATTTAGGTGTTCCCCTTCATCATAATTACTTCATGAGGTGGGATAAACGTAAGAGAATCAGAGTTCTTCCTTGCCGAGAACTAACATAGGTAGACTTGTGAACTCAGGCAGAAAGGGACTGTATTGGACGCTCATCAGAGAACATAAAAAATCAACATAAATACGTATAAGAAAACCAGCAGCACAAAGAAATGAAAAACTAGCAAAAAAATAAAAGAAAACTTGATTTGAGGAATTAGAAATAATTCGAGGAACAAAGTATCAAATCACAAGCAAGCAAGAAAGCTAAGAATAACATAAGACAAAACCATCTAACACCTAAAGGGAAATATGAAAATATATATTATATATAATTTTATATGCATAAATGACACAGGGAGGGGGAAGGGTAAGCTGGGACGAAGTGAGAGAGTGGCATGGACTTCTATATACTACCAAATGTAAAGCAGGTAGCTAGTGGGAAGCAGCCACATAGCACAGGGAGATCAGCTCCGTGCTTTGTGACCACCTGGAGAGGTGGGATAGGGAGGGTGGGAGGGAGGAGATATGGGGATATACCTATGTGTATAGCTGATTCACTTTGTTATAAAGCAGAAACTAACACACCATTGTAAAGCAATTATACTCCAATAAAGATGTAAAAAAATTTAAGTGCCAATATATAAATTATATATGTATACAAACTCAGAGTTTTGTCTTATGCTATTCTTGTTACATATGTATACAAAAGTTATGCTACCCTTTAGTGAGAGTCAAAAAACAAGAAAGTTTGAAATTATAAAGTTTAAAAATTTAGTAGTAGGGCTAAAGTATAAGTAAATCTTTTATATTAGAAAGCCAAAACCCAAATAGATAAAAAATATGACAGAAAACTATCCAATTAATAGGTGTTACTAAAAAGTAAAGAAAATGGAGAGGGATTTCTCTGGTGGTCCAGTGGGTAAGACTCTGTGCTCCCAGTGCCAGGGGACCCGGGTTTGATCCCTGGTTGGGGAACTAGATCCCACATGCATGTTACAACTAAGAGTCCACATGCTGCAACTAACAGCCCGCATGCTGCAACTAAGAGATCGCATACCACAACTAAGAAGTCTGCATGGTGTAACTAAGTCCGCATGACGCAACTAAGAAGTCCGCATGCCACGACTAAGAAGTCCATGTGCCACAACTAAAGATCCCTCATGCCACAACTAAGACCCTGCGCAAAAGGGAGGGAGGGAGGGAGGGAGGGAGGAAGGGAGGAAGGGAGGAAGGAAGGAAGGAAGGGAGGGAGGGAGGGAGGGAGGGAGGGAGGGAGGAAGGGAGGAAGGAAGGAAGGAAGGAAGGAAGGGAGGAAGGAAGGAAAAAATAAAGACCAGGATGGGGGCTTTAAAAAGAAAAGAAAAGAAAACGGAGAGAAGGGATTTATTAAAAATAATAGAAAAAAATTTCCTCCAAATGAAAAGTTTTATGTCATCACACAATGACTTTTCCCAGCACAATAAAACTTCTGAAAGATCTACAACTAGACACACAGGATCAAAAATAAAGAAATATAAAAAATCTCCATGGTGTTGGGTCAGGGAGCAGAGTAACTACCTACAAAAAACAAGTAACATTCTGACATTGGACTTCTCATAGGCAATACTGGATGTCAGAAAAAAACTGGAGGGAAAATAAATTTTGAAGATAGAATTGTATATTCAGCCAAGCTATCGATCATATGTGATTTATCTAAATAAGGACATTTTTGGACAAACGAGGCCTCAAAAAGCTACTTCTGACTTTCTTAAGAAGTTACTAAGGGATGTACTCCAGAAAGAGAAAGACATGGGATCCAGGAAACAGTGGATCCAACCTGGGAAGGTTATACAGAAAAATTTCAGGACAGCTGTCCAGAAGAGAGCGATACGTCCTAACACAGGTGGGGGAGGCTAAGACCTGGAGAAAGACAGGGGCTTTGCAAGAGTTGCTATGTCTGAAAGGCTTACTAAACTTGAGGCTCTGGGAGGGAGGAAGAAAAAAGAAAGATGAAAGATGAGAAATGTCCGGAAAGACCAAAGGCTATACAAGAAGGTAGTGATCCAACTTCAAAGCAAAGTAAAAAGTGGCATGATTTTAAGTAACCAATAGAGTGAAAGAAAAGAAAAACCATCTGACTTTGATGTTACTGTGTCTCCTCCCTTTCAAGTAGCCTGACAAAGGACCCTTAGATTGATGTATACAAACTATGCATACTGCCCCTCCCTGTAGTGGGCAATAACTAAGTAATCGTAATAATGCAAATGCCTTCTTTGTGAGTTAAAACTTTTAAAATCAACCATAGATAAAGCATGGAAGCCATTACTACAATTGCAGAACTGAATGCAAATCTTATGAATGTTGATAACATGAAAGCAATGTGAAGCTGACAAAAGGGGCTCTAGGGCTTCCCTGGTGGCGCAGTGGTTGGGAGTCCGCCTGCTGATGCAGGGGACGCGGGTTCGTGCCCCGGTCCAGGAAGATCCCACATGCCGCGGAGGGGCTGGGCCAGTGAGCCATGGCCGCTGAGCCTGCGCGTCTGGAGCCTGTGCTCCGCAACGGGAGAGGCCACAACAGTGAGAGGCCCGCGTACCGCAAAAAAAAAGGGACTCTAGATTAATAAGTAGGCTTGCATCTCTTAAGAAGGAAATTGCTGAGGAGGAATCCAAAGCAATCAAATCACTATGAAATGCCAAACTCCTAAATTTGGTAAATTCAGCAAATTTGTTATTGATCAGGTTGCAATTTAGAGAATCGGGCTACCTCTTACAGGAGATAAAAGATTAAAGAGAAAGGGTGCTAACCTCAAGGGGACTAAAATATTGACTGAAGGTGACAGAACAAAAAACAGATGTTTAAGCATAGTATTTAAAGCTTAAAATATCAGCAGTAGAGGATTTTTTAGAAAATAATATAACTATCAAATGTCAGGAAGGGAAGAGGTAGAGGAAGTACGGGGTCATGTTATCTACTAAATCCTCTATCATACGGGGAGTCAATAGATTGTTCTAAAGCTGATAAAATTAGGCAAAAGTAATACAAGCTTATTATTTTGAATTTCAGAATGAATCACAGAAGGATGAAAAAGAAACAGCGAATAAAGTTTGTCTCAGAAGACTGCGACTAGGGCTGGGGCATGGTAGGCCAGGAGACATTGTTTTTCATTGTAAGCTTGCTTTTGCTATTTTACTTTTATACCAAGTGCATCAACTGTGTCAGTAGTATTTTTGATGTGTATATGTATATTTTCCTTACAGGCACGGACGATGCCGTAGCCATCTTTGTTTTTGCAGGTCTAGCCTAGTAGTTTCACAATAGCAGTAAAATAACAATAATAACAGTAAAATCATCTATTTGTTAAGAACCCACCATGCTCCAAACATGTACAAGTACTTCACATATATATTGTTATTCCTTACACAACCCTGCAAGGTAAATATTCTATCTTTCCAACAAGGAAATTGATGTAAAGGAATTCAAAAAAAAAGAAATTGTCCAAGGACACACAACTAGTTAGTGGCAGAATTTGAACCCAGGTTCAGAAAACCAACAGGATTTGAATCTAAGTCTGACTGTCTCTAAGACCTTTTAAACTAAATCAACATTTGAAGGAATTATTGTGAATGAATGTGAATAAATAAATGCATACAAAACTCAAAATGAATGTCAGTTACATTGTTCCTTGCCTCAAAAAATACCATTCTATCTTGCTACCAGTATCACCGTCTAGAACCAAAAGGCTTGAGATTCGTAAACTTCCTGTGCCTGAAATAACTTGAAGAGGCTACTATGTGAAGCAACAAATAAGGTCTAATAAAAACCAGAGGGAAAATTTAGATTCTCAAAAATAAGTGGAGAGATTTTATCCAGTAATGGAACAAATTGAAATAATTCAGGCTGAAGAAACACTGGGTCGTAAATACATATGGAATCAACCTCAACATTTTCAGCCTTCTGAGCTAAAAGATTATTTTCATGCAGATTTAAATGGCTTAGGGATTAGGGTTTAATGCAAAATTAGTTTGCCTAAGTGGCTGTGTCTTTGAGCCTAAAGGGCACATGGATGCAAGAGTGTACCCTGCCTTAAGAGCACAGTACTGGTCCCCATGCCTTTTTGACTATTTACTCTATCAATAAAAAAGGCATATGTTACACTGGATTAAAACATGCATTATGGCACATATACAGATACAGAAAACTTAAAAGAATGAAATAAATACAGCGAGTAAACAGAAGTTCTATTTTTTCTTCTTACCCTCCAATGGGTAGTCTTATAACAAGCCTACACTCAATTTAGGAAAACACTCGTCTATGGGATTACCACACAGTGAGCAAGTAGCCATGGAGAACAAGTTGTGTATAAAATAAAACAAAAATATTATAATTAGAGCTAAACTTTATTAAGCACTTACCTTGTGCCAGGCACTTTCCTAAGCAGTCTGTGTGTTTTTAACTCATTTAATCCTTATAACAACCTTATGGGCAGGTTGTATACTTAACCCCCATTTTACAAAAAACAAGACTGATGCCCTGAAAGATTAAATAAGTTTCCCAAGGTCGCACAACTGTTAAGTGTTGGATCCAGGTTGCCTTTTTTAAAGTAAATGTTTTATTTTGGAATAATGCTTAATTTACAGAAGAGTTGCAAAAATAGTACAGAGTTCCCATATACCATCACACAGCTTCCTCCTCCAGGGTACATTTGGGAAACCAACAGTGGTACATTAACTAAATTCCAGGCTTTACTTGGGTTTCACCAGTTTTCCCACTAATATTCTCTTTCTGTTCCAGGATCAAACCCAGGGATACCACCCAAAAGTGGTTCCTGTTCTGATTTGGGGCATCAGTTAGTGTTTTAACAGAGAAACAGAGTCACAGGAGGATGTGGAGATGGATACATATATCGTTCCTTCACGTGTAGGTGACTGTGTTCTCCCTGATTCTGCATGTCATCTTTCCTCTATGCATGTCTTTCCCTGCATCCAAATCTCCCCCTTTATAAAGACACAGTCATTTTGGATTAGGGCCTACCCTAATGACCTCATCTTAACTTGATCATCTACAAAGATCCTATTTCCGAAAAAAGGTCACATTAACAGGTACTGAGGGTGAGGACTCCTGCATTTTGGGGGCGGTCACAATTCAACCCATAACTAGGCACATGTGAAATCAACAGGGCAGACCATCAGGAAGGGCAGGCTGGAGACAGGGCCTAAGGTGCTGTATACAGGCAGAATTTCTTCTACTTCAGAGAATCCTCAGCTCTGCTCTTAAGACTTTTCAACTGACTCAATCAAGCCCACCCAGATTATCTAGGATAATCTTCCTTATTTAAACTGACTGTGGACTTCAATCACAGCTAGAGAATACCTTCACAACCACATCTACATTAGTGTTCCACTGAATAACTAGGAACTGTAGCCTAGCCTAACTGACACATAATACTGACCATCATACACTGTAATACGTTTAGATTCATAAACATAGAACTTACTGCCTTAACCGTGTTTAAGGGTACACTTCTCCCTTTGTCTTTTGAGGTTAAACAAGTCTTCTCTAAAGCCCAGACACTCCTCTAAAGTTGGTTGGTTTATTATTAAGGCTGTGATGACACTGTCCCTTGCTAATAGCAGAAAAGAAAAACCTGGAATAAGAAATGTTCATAGGCCAAGAGCAATGGGTTTTGCAAGGCGAGTGCAGGGGGAGGACCAGGGTCCCCAGGTTTGTGTCTGCACTGATGGCATGTCCAGGTAGCAGCTCTTAACTGGGTGGCAGAGGTCAAGAATCCAACAGGGCCCAAGCAAACCTCTACAAGGTTTTGTCGAGGGACAATGTAGGTACCATACAACTTTTTCTTCCTACCTTCCCGATCTTTAAATTACTGTCAGGTTCTCAAATGAGCATCTTGATAAGCAATCAAAGGAGAGCAGAAGCAATCTTCGGTTGGGCGTGGCTCACCAGAATGGCAGTTAAGGAAAAGCTGTCCACACAACCCTACCCCCCAGCAGGCAACAAAGAACTAACAGTCCTGAAGCTTTATCATTAACCAGCTTGATGCCCCTCAGCAATGACCAAAGCCTACTGAGGTCACATTTCATACCTTTTACACATGTTTTAACAGAAAGGGACTACTTTTCAGAAAGGGTTACAAGATGGTTTTCTTAAAATAACTGCAGAGACAGGAGGCTCCTTGGATTCGGGCCCACCCGACTCTGGTGAAAGGAGCCTCCATTCACCTGTAGCTCTCACCTGCAGCTCACCTACAGCTACCACCTGCTCCCCTCCAACTCTCACCTGCTCACCTGCTACTCGCTTGCTCCCCTGCAGCTCTTCTCTGCAGGTCAGAGGCTGACATCAAAAAACAGGTCAAACTTTCAGGATGGAATGAGTAATTCCACAGCCCTGGAAATCTGTCTAGTCTACTCCAGGTTGCCCACACAACCTACCCCAGCGAACAGATGAGATCTAATGCTTTGCCTCTTGGCAGTCCACAGTTACTACTCAAGCACCACTGGGAACAACAGTGACCCAAAGCGACCCCAGACACCACTGGGCATCTTCAGGAAATTCTCTCCTACTTTCCAGCCAGAATCTCAGACCCATCCAAGAAGAGAAGAACTAAACCTCTCCCTCCTCTGCTACAGGAGCTCGCCTGGAGTCAAGGGTGTTACAGTCCGAGGCTAATTATTGTAGCCTTTTAATATTCTCTTCTTTGAGGCCCTCCTGGGAAGGATGAAATAAAACACTGCATAATAACATGTGAAATGAACGGTGGACTGGGAACCTTCAGTAACTGTGTGACCTTGGACGAAGCAGTAGACGCAGACTTGCAATCTCATTAATACGAAAGGAGACAGAGGGGAAAGGCCCCTTCCTTTCCCTTGCCAGGATGAGGAGGTTCAGGCCAGAGCCAGGCTGTGTCAAAGGGGACCCGGGGAGGTGACGCTGCCTTGTGGGAGACACGACGCCTGGCTATTCTCCCTTTTATACTCCCCACAATTTTTGTTCTGCTGACGGTCTCAATTTTATGTGCCGAATAGCTTTTTTTGCCTTGCTTTAATGGTGAGCTATATTATACAAACAGAAGGGTATGAAAAGCTTACATACAGTTTAGAAACTATCAACAACACGAACACCTGTGTATTTGTCACCAGCAAAGCCCACTGACAATTCTCAGGAAATAAAAATAAAATTCGGGTAGTATAATGAAGTCTAACCTTTTTTCTCCCTTGATGCATAGTCTGGTTTCCCTTGCTCACAGGGGTCCGCATGCAGAGGCCTCGCACCCGGCCCGTGAGACCACAGCTCCTCCCGGGAAAGAACTGCGCCGACACCTCAGCTCTGGGACCGTGCGCAGAAGCGCCCCGCACCGCACCTCAATTCAAGATGGCGGCGGGCGTGCGCAGATACGCTGCCGAGGCTGCGACCTGAGCCCTGAGCAGTACAGCTGCGCCCGCCCTCGAGAACTCCACCCCCGCCCGCCCCCCGCCCCTAGAGATCCCTATAAAGCAGCCCCACCCATGGCCTTTCATGGGAGATCGTATTCTGTAGAGCACGAGCTTGCCCCTCTCCATCTTTAGATCAAAGAAGAAAGCTTTCCTTTGCTTCTGAACTAACCTGCGTGTCATTCTATTGGCTCGGAAAACACCGGGCAGGAGAACCCTACTTGGGGCCCAACTCCAAAGGGTCGGTAACATATTCACCACTGAGGAATAGAAATAGAATCTTAACCGTACCTTAAAATCCCACGTGCCTCCTCCAGCTCATTTCCTTCTTCTTCCCGTGCAAAGCCAACCTTACTACCCTGATTTTTGTCGTAATAGTTCTCTCTTGCCTTTTCTTATCACCTGCGAATGTGCCTCTAAAAAAATAGATTAATTTTGTTTTTGACATTGATATCAATGCAGTCATGCTGTTAGGAGGTGATCTGTGACTTGCTTCTTGTCCTCAGTTTTCTATTTTTAAGATTTCTTCATATTTTTGAGGGCAGCTGTGTGTAGGGCATTCACTGTCACTGCAGTATCCTATTTCTTCACACACTGAGTCAAATATACCAGAATTTATGTATTCATTCTACTGTTGATGGGCATTTGGGTTGTTACAATTTGGAACCGTTAAGATCAATGCAGCTATGAACACTCTTGCATGTCTCCTGGCACACGTGTGTAAGTTTCTTCAGATAGGAGTGGAATTGCTGGGCTGTAGAGTGCATGGATGTTCATTCACCTTTACTAGGTAATACTAGGTAATGTGACCCTGTTTTTCAAAGTGGTTGTACCAATTTATATTCCCAGTAGCAGTTAATGAGTTCCTTGCACAACCTCAACACAATAAATTATCAGCTTTGTTGCTGTTGCTAATTTGTTAGTGTAAAATGGTTTATCACTGTAGTTTTAATTTGTAATTCTCTGGTAAATAATGAGATTGGGCATCTTTTCGTATGATTGAGTCATATGTGTATTCTTCTGTAAAATGCCTGTTCATGCCTTTGCCCACTATTTTATCGAGTCATTTGTTCTTATTGCTTCGTAAGAATGGTTATGTATTCTGTAGTTATATAGAAGGGTATATATATATATATATATATATATATATATATGCCCTTGTAGTTATATACTGCAAATCTCTATATATTTGTATCAACTGTTCACTATCTTAAAGGTATCTTATGATAACAAAGTTCTTAAGTTGAGCATGGTTGAATTTGCAACTATTTATAGAAGTTTTGATCTGTAATAGGGACAGGCCTACCACCTTCTGCTGCTTCTTCAGGATTGTTTTGACTATCCTTGGCCTTTACATTTTCCGTATAAAGTTAAGAATCTTCTGGCCATGTTCAACCAAAAAACAAACAAACAAAAAACCAAAACTCCTACTGGAATTTCACTAAATCTATAGATCAAAAAAGGACAAGTTTACATCTATATAATATTGTTTATCTATTGAAAAATACGGTACACATAGTGTATGTCTGCATAGTTTTAGGACCAAAGTCTTTCAGTAAAGTTTTTGAGCTTTATAAAGAATGACATCTCTTTTAGAAATTTATTTACTAAGCACTTCATTTTTTATTGCTAATATAAATGGTATCTTTTAAAATTACATTTTCTAATTGCTTCTGGTATATAGAGATGCAATTAATTTTTATATTAACTTTATATGCAGACATCTTGCTAAACTCTTATTAACCCTAATTCATATACAGATTATTTTAGAATTTCTACATCTGCAAATAGTGACAGTTTTGTTTCTTCCTCTCCAATTTTTAGACTTTTCATTTCTTTCTCTTGTTTTACTACCCTAGCTATGACCTCCTACACATTGTTGAATAGGAATATTGGAAGTGGGCATCTCTATCTTATCCCTTGAACTTAAACTTTTGACTATCAATAATGATGTTTGCTGCAGGTTTTTAAGAGGTCCTTCTCCAGATTAACAAATATCTCTTCTATTCCTAGTTTGCTTTAACTGCATTCCAGAAATTTTAAAACATCATATTCAGTTCTGTGTATGTAAACTTCCATTAGACATTTTCTTTGATCTGTGAGTTATTTAAAGTGTACCTTTCATTTCTAAATGTAAGGTTTTTTCTCATTATATTTTGTTATTGATTTCTAACTTAATTACATTTAAATTTATTCATAGGAAATTCCATGAGTGCTTAAAAAGAAGCAATAATCTCCAACTGCATGGTGCAGTGTTCTCCATATGTCCGTTTTATTGTTTATTGACGTGTTCTTTAAATCTTCTATATCCTTACTGATTTTTATCTGTTTAGTCTATGAACTACTGAGAGAAGTGTATTAAGATCTCCTATTAGCACAATGGATTTGTCTGGCTTCCATTGTAGTGCTGTCATTTAAAGTTTGCTTTATGTATTTGAAGCTGTATGATATATATAATATATATTATATATATATTTTATTGCTAATATAAATGGTATTTCATATATATCATATATACTATGTCTTACAAGTTTAGAATTATTATATGTTTTGGGGAAATTAAGGATTTTACCATTATGTGGTGACTCATTGCTCATAAAACTGCCTGGCTTAAAGTCTGTTTTTTTCTGATATTAATATATTTTTCCATCTTTCTTTTGATTAGTACTTGCTTATTGTATCTTTTTCCATCCTTTAACTTCCAATATTTCTATATCCTTATGTTTAAAAAGCATCTCATGTAAATAGCATATGCTAGATTGTATTTCTTTATCTAGGTTATCAGTTTTTGTCTTTTAACCGAGGACTTCAGTCCTATTGTATTTATAGTAATTACTATTATATTTGAATTTATTTCTAATATCCTACTATGTGTTTTATATTTGTCTCACTTTATTCTTCTCCCACACCCCACTTCTTGTGAGTTAAGCAAGATTGGTTTTGCTTGTATTTCATCATTTGTCTTTTATTTGTTTAGAAGTTATCATGTCCGTGTCTTTTCTGTGGTTTGCCCTAAAAATTATAAAATGCATTTTTAATAATTCTAAAATTAATATTTTTAACCCCCTCCTGAAAAGTCAAGTTTCTTAATTTTTTCTTCAATTCCAATTATCTGTCCACCTAATCCAATGCTTATATTGTGTGGTATTTTCTTCTAATATTTTTTTTCCTGAAAATAGGACATTTTTATCATGTTATATAGTTAAGGTTTATTTAGGTTTATCTACATATAATATTTATATTTGTTCATCATTCCTTCTCATATCTCAGATCTTGTCTCTTAGACCATTTTTCTCCTAGCCGAAGTATATTATATAGAATTTCATTTAGTGGAGACCTTCTGGAGATAATTACCTGTTTTATGTATTTCTTTTATTTCAAATATCTTTGCCCTCATTCTTGAAAAATCATTTGTCTGGATATAAAATTTTTGTTAACAATTGTTTTCTCTCAGCACATTATGCCCTCTGGCTTCCATTACAGAAGCCAGCATTAACACTAGTTGCCATTCTTTTGTAGAAGATCCATCTTTCCTCTCTGGCTGCTTTTAAGATCACCTCTTTTTCTTTATTCTGATGTATCTAGGAGGATGTTTCCTTTTATCTATCCTCCTTCAGGTTCGTTAAACATTAGTGTCATTTTTAAGAATTCTGGAAGATTCTCAGCCATTTGTTGCTAAAATTAAATCCCCTCCTTATATCTGACTGAAATCTTTCACTTTGTCCACTCTTTTTCCTTTTTATTCATATTTTTAAACTTCTCAAATTTATATCCATGATAATGCCATTGCATCCATCTCCATTATTTCTAACTGTATCCAATTTTCTTGTTACTCCATCCATCAAGGTCTTAACTTCAATTATTATATTTTTCATTTTTAGAAGTTATGTTTTGTTGGTTCATTTTCAAGTCTACTTGCTTCCTGCTCAAATTTTCAAGACTTCTTCATATTTTACATAGCTGCTTTACTTGTGGTGTTCAATGAATCTGCTATCTAATGCTCTTGCTGACCTATTTCTAGTATGTGTTTGGTTTTTACTATTTTTCTTTTTTGCTGGTTCTCTCAATCATAATACTTTGTTTCCTTGCATGTTTTGAGATTTTTTTTTTTACTGTAAACTGCTCATTCTCTTTGGGCATTATTTGTGGAAATTCTGAGTTGCAGCAGTATTCCTCCAGAATATATTTGTGTTTATTCAGCTGGTCATGTCAGGTATTACCAAACTGAGAATAGGTTCAATTTTCAGACTTGGATATTTAGGGCCACACATGTGAAATGAATTTGAACTGCAAGTGCAAGAGACAGTTTGTGCCAAGCCACAGTGGTTGTCTGGACTGAGACAGGCAAGTTTTCTTGCTTCTCTTTCTGTGTTCACCATAAAACATGCGTAACCTTTTGGGATTCCAGCTTTATTTAAGGATCTCCTATGATGTACCACACCCTGATCAAGCACTGGACTTAAACTCCTATATTCCATCCCCATACAACCTCCAAGGCAGTAGCCCAAGGTGTTGGCATCTGGCAGAAACTTCAAGGCTGAAGGCAAGCTTTGGTATTCATTTACCTCTCAGAGCTCTTGGTTTCAGTTTGGGAGCTGAGAGGATTTCTTACCTTCCTGTCAGCTCAACCATGCATTTTAAAAGATTTTTAAAAGATACTTTATTCAATACTTCTGTTGTTTTGGATGGGAAAATTATTCTGGCTATCTAATTCATTCTATTGCTGGAAACAGAAATGATCAAGCTAGTTTATTTTTAGCCAAGGCTAATTTCTGGATCACTCTGTGCCTGTGAACCTGAACCAATTTGCATGAATGTGCCTTCCTTTTCTAGCTAAAAAGAATTTTCAAAGACGATAACCAATGGACTTCTGTTGGAGAAAAACAAATAGCATGCCAGTCTACCTGTCTCAGAGGCTCCCAGAAATAACAATTCTATCCTATATTTGAAACTATCATGTCAAATGTATTAATAATAATAGCTAATGTCCATCCAGGGTAAGGCTTATTATCGTTTGCAAAACACTAGGTAAAGATATGTATTATTAGGTTGGCCAAAATGTTTGTTCCCGAACAAACATTTTGGCCAGCCCAAATACCTCAGTTTTCACAACAGCTGTCTGTGGTAGGCACTATTATTATTTCCATTTTACAGATGAGGAAATTGAAGAGCAAAATGGTTAATTTGCCCGAAGAATGTGGTGGAAGTGGGAGGCACTTGGGCTCCAGAACAGATATCCCTAGCCTCACTGTCATGCTATCTCTGTTAGAAGATAAGCAATCAGTGAAAAACTAGCTGCCTGAGAAATATGGCCCATATTAGATTATCCACAGGAAATTGTTCCTCTAGCACCATGGTTCTTAATCTGAGCAGCCCATCAGAAATACCCAGGGAGTGTTTTCAAAATATACCTGGCACCTCCCAAGAAGAGATTCTAACTTAGTTGGTCTGGGGTGAGGTCCTAACATCTTTATTTTGTCAAGGCTCCCCCCGCAGTTCTGGTGAATATCTTTAATTAGAACCACCCACTGTGGCTTACCCAGGGCTGCCACCCCGGATATCTTCTTCTCTCCCTTTGTTCACATGTGAGAACACTTTACCAGGTCTCAACTTCCCAGAAAAATGGACGTTGGGCAGGAAAGAGAGTTATCATCTCACTAGTCACCATCTGTATGTCCTTAGGCAATTCAGACTCTCTGGTTTCTGAGTGGGCATTGAATAAACCCAATCTCTCTTGGATTAGCACTGTGTAGCAATGGGTCAGGGCTGGGGGAAGGGCAGCTGTGGCTTAAATTAGACATGGGGATTATTTATGCATTTCACGTATCCATCACTCTTTATGTGTGGATATTTGGGAGTGAGAGTCACTGTGGGATGCTGCCACCTAAGTGATCCTGAATGATCTCCAACACATTTTCCCTCGCTGACAGCCCATCTTCTCTCCTTCCTAGTTAAGTGCTTGATAAAAGTATGAAGTACAATTTAACTTGGGAAGAGTCACTAAGGGACAAAGTCCTAAAAAAGAAGGAGAGGCCCAGATTGAGAATGCCACCCACCTCCACACGCACACACCCTTCTGTCAAGGCTGCTGAAGCCATCTGGGCAGGAAGAAGCTGCTTTTAAGGAATTTGGCTTTGTTGGCCCTGCATATAAAATTCCAACACAGATGTTCCTTGGCAAACAAGCACCTGGCTTCTCTGGACAGCACGGCAAAAACTCTCCCTCCCTGGCTGGTTCTGGATCCAAGTTTGTGTCATCAACTTAGTCCTTCCACTCAGCACTTCTGGCCTGAGTCCTTCCAACTGTACTGGATCCCTCCCAGGAGGTAACCAAATACTTCACCGCAGGGCCGAGCCTGGATGCCCTCCTCAGTGTTCCCTGCCATGTGCTTTGTAGGGCTCCACAGCTCTGCTCTGTTCACTCACAGTATCCCCAACTCTCAGAGGTTATGGGCAGAAGCCACTCCACGTGCAATTAGAAAGGTGCCAGGGGAGTGGGCTGAGCTTTCTGAGGACCCTTGACCAGCCGTAGGCCCTAGTCCATAACCCAACTTCATCCACTTCAGGTGGGACTCCCCTGAGAGGTGACTGGGCTTTCCTTGAGCTTGTCTCTAGATCACCAACTAAGCCTGGCTGTATCCCCTAGACACCCAGGCTTCTTGTGGCTGCCTCTGTAAAGCCCAGGTGAGGCCTCAGACAGGTCATCAGTTCTTAAGGGGAAGGGTTAGGCCTGTATTCTGCTTCCCTCACAGCTGTGCTTCCTTAGAAAGGCCTCTGGACAGGGGGCTCAGGGGAGAGTGGCAGAGGGAATAGAGGCCAACAGGACCTGGTTCTGTGTCAAATGAGCTAATGTCCTTAGCGTATTACCTGCAGCATTGTAAGGGCTCATTACGCCTCGGCTATTACGGCAGAGTGCTAGGCAGTGCGATAGGTCTCCCAGACACCGTGTGAAGCACGTCACATATACTCTCCACGAGTCCTAATAAAGTTCCTGCAGGGTAGGTATCATTATTACCACAATTTTATGGATGAAGAAACAGAGAGGTTTGGTAACTTGACCAATGTCACACAGCCGATGAGTCTGAATTCAAATACAAATGAGACCAACTCCAAAACTGGACTCTTTCCTACTACTCCAGACTGTGATAATTCCCTTCCCAAACGGCAAGTTTCTCAATGCATTTATTTCTTAAAATGACTAATAAAGCATTTTTTAAAGGATTAATAAGAGCTATGAGAAAAAAAGCCAAATGACAATCATTACAACCAATGTGGTTACTGTAATTGAACATAAAACTATGCTCTGGCCTCTTTAAGGCCAAAGGGGAAAATTAAATAGGCAAAATTTGTCTTCCTGGGCCCTCCTTTTCTTGTGGCTCTTGTTTCCACCACCTCAATATCTACCTCTATCGCTCTTATAGAAGGATTCTAGTGCCCAGTGCTTGATCCCACGCAGAGCAGCATCCCATGCTATACCCCATTTCTCTTCCCCCAGCCTGCCAGACATCAGTGATCATTTTTTCCTTCATCCTGGGCATGCATAAAAATAAGAGAATAAGCCACGTTCAGCAAAGGACTGATCTGTGAGCACAGGTAATTACAGGGCAGAGTACAGTGAAGGGACGGGTTTGAGGTTCAGACAGGAAGGGCAGTAGGCGTGTCTCCAATGGAGGAAGCATCTCCCATGGTCGGCAGGGGTATAAGGGAGAATTCAGAATGGGAGCATCTTTGGAGACCTACATATTGTATCCTAGAGTCCCTGCCTGCTTTACCATCGGCTGAGCTGCTCATTCTCTTAACAAGGAAGTACAAGGTTAAGCAAGTTTCACTAAGTAATCCTGGAAGAATAGGACTGCTTTCCTGAACAATGTATCTATTTCCTACTATTCTGCTGTGCAGGGCAAAGGCAGCTAACGAAATCCTACACCTAAGGCTGAGCGGGTCAACCTGTTCTTCCCAGTTCCTGGAGACTGAAGGTATTCTGAGAGTCTGAGAATCCATGCATGCACCAAGCATTTACTGCAGACGGAATCACTATGTCTCCCACTACTGAGAGCCACCATTTCACAAAGGTAGTGAACACTACTGAGGTTTTTGTGTAGGTTCTTTTGATTTTAAGGAACAAAGAGAGAAGGGCTCTTTGGTGGCAGTGCCATGGAGTGATGAAGAAGGCAGACTCTCATGGGGTGTCAGTCAGGATTCTCTAGAGAAAGAGAACCAAGAGAAGCAGGAGTTGATGCTGCAGTCTTGAAGCAGAATTTCTTCTCTGAGAAAACTCAACTTTTGCTTTGAAGGTCTTCAAATGACTGAATGAGACCTAACCACATTATTGAGGGGTAATCCCCTTAACTTAAATTCAGCTGATTGTAAATGTTAACTACATCTACAAAATACCTCCACAGCAAAACCTAGTCTAGAATTTTTTTTTTTTTTTGCGGTACACAGGCCTCTCACTGTTGTGGCCTCTCCCGTTGCGAAGCACAGGCTCCGGACGCGCAGGCCCAGCGGCCATAGCTCACGGGCCCAGCCGCTCCGTGGCATGTGGGATCCTCCCGGACCAGGGTGCGAACCCGTGTCCCCTGCATCGGCAGGCAGACTCTCAACCACTGCGCCACCAGGGGAGCCCTAGAATTTGATTAAATAACTGGGTAGTATAGCCTAGCCAAGTTGGTATAATACCAACCATCCCACATGCATATCCAGGAACAGGAGCCATCACGGCTTGACGGAGCCAGGAATGAAGGCATCTCTAGATCTACTAGTACCCAGACATTAATGGGACTCAGCCACCTCCTCACATCTCTTCTACTCCCAAGTAGCAAATTCATTTTGAACATTCAGTTCAGATTTCCAAGAGAGAAAATCTATTTATTGAGGCCACATTTTCATAGCAGGCTCTGTTAAGGCTGGTGTGGGGCCTGGTTGTTCTGGAGTCAGCCAATCTCCCTGTGACCCAAGCAGTGGTTTCCCCTGTGCAAAGACCAGCCAAGGGCTCCATCTCAGAGAAGATGGCTGTGGGCCGAGGAATTTCAGCTCGAGGAGAATGTGGACCACAGCAGGCCCCTGACTACACACCTGCAACACACCCTCTGTCTTCACTGTTCCAACCCAGTGTATCCAAATCATCACACACAGCTGCACACAACCCACCTGTGGTCACATCTCTGTTCCATTCTTGCCCTTTGCCTCATGATGAGAAGATGCCACCATGGGCATCCTGGCCATGTTCATAGAAGGATGACTAGAGAGGGATTGACACCAGCTACACCTGGACTTTTCATCACCAGAGCCAAAGCTTTCCTCAGAGCTTCCAGCAGCCTTCTCCTTCCATCTTCTTGGCCAGAATGACATCAGATGACCACTCCTGCTACACTGGAGGCTGCAAAATCAAATACCTAGCAAGGGGAGAGAGGAACATCATAACTGACTGAAAGCAAATATGATTCTTTAGTTGGGTCATGGCAGATTACATTCCCTCAATCAAGACGAGCAAGAAAGAAGTGGGGAATGGGTCATTGGTGCACCTGCCTATATGATATAGTCTATTTTCTGCTAATCTTTTTTTTTTTTTTTTTTTTTTTAACGGTACGTGGGCCTCTCACTGTTGTGGCCTCTCCCGTTGCAGAGCACAGGCTCCGGACGCGCAGGCTCAACAGCCATGGCTCACGGGCCCAGCCGCTCCGCAGCATGTGGGATCTTCCCGGACCGGGGCACAAACCCATGTCCCCTGCATCAGCAGGTGGACTCTCAACCACTGCGCCACCAGGGAAGCCCTCTGCTAATCTTTATAGTCCCCTGCCTCTTGTTTGATAGTTGCACCTCCCCTGGATAATCAACATCAAGCTCTTTGCCAACACTCTGTAGCCTCAGCAGTTATCATATCACCAGTGGCAGTCCTAGTTCTGTAGGATTTTATCATGTCCCTCAGTGGAAGTATCCCTTCACTGGGTAGGGAAACTTCCAGACCAGCAGTGTCCAGCTGCAGGGTGAGATTGCATTGTCAGGTGTAAACATGAGCAACATCCCCATCTCCACCTGGAGATTCCTGGCTCTTTTCTCCTGGTTGTGGGAGAAGACAACATCATATAAAAGAATTTTAAATTATTAATGAATTCACTGTTGCTTTTTCTCATTATCTATTTTCTCAACCAATCATTACCAAGCAAGACTTATATGAGTATCTCTGAAATGGTTTTGACTTCCAAAAGGCTTCCTCACAATTGAAGGAAGATGGAGTCTCGCTGATCCAGTGGGAAGACGCCCAGGAGTTAGGAGACTTTTGTGCTAAGGCTAGCTCTGCAGCTAGCTAACCAGCTGTGCAATTTTAGAGAAAATACCTCCCCACCTCAGGACCACAGTTGTACACTCGGTAAGATCAGCAGATTGGACTAGAAAAATAGCTAAGGCCCCTTCCAGCTTGCAACATTTTCTACTAATTCATTAGGATCTTGGTATTCTAAACTCCTAGGATCTGATTACTTTCGGGTTAAACTTTCTTGCTCTTCTTAATTGGCCTTTATTTTACACACTGAAGATACACATCTTCTCATTTCCCCTAAAGGGAATGGGCTTTCTCTCTGGATTAACTACCTAGAATGTTGCAGTAGCATGTAAAAAGCCTCCCAGTGATCATTGGTCATACTGTATTATTTGCAACTTCTATTTTCAAAAATAAGAAAAAAGAAAGGAAGAAGTACAGTTCAGAAAATCTTAAATCTCCCCAAAAGAAAAAGAAAGCCAATTGAAACTGTCTGGATATTATTGGGGCCTTTCACCTAGGCTAACTGGCAATGCATCAAAAGTATCACAAGGTTCTAACAGAATTCATTAATGCCAAAGTTCATTTATTCACACACGGTGCAAAAATGATGATGTACCATGGCAAAATAAATCTTCATTTAAAAAATAAATGTCAAGGCTGTTTGAAGAATTTTTTAAAAAATTAATTGTTTGGGTTTTTAATGCCTCTCCTTCTTACCCATGAATGATTACTTGGTATGCTACAAAGAGCACAGAGCTGGGAATCAGTTATCAAAAGCCTTTGGCTGCATTAATTGTGATCCTAACCAAGTCTTTTTACACTCTTTAGCTTTAAAATAGAAATTATAATAATTAACACTAAGGGCTTTGGAGAGAATGAATCACACCAGAAGAAATGCAGTAACATATGCCAACATTTTTATAAACCATAAAATAATATAATTAAAAGTAACTCCTTATGAGCTAACATAGAAATGATGAAAAAAAAAGAATAGTTTGCAAAATACATGATTTGTGAATAATCATTTTGTTTGAAGTTCAAAAGATCCTCTGCACCTGAGTTTTTTAAAGATATATTTGCCAAAATTCAAAGCAGCTGAACTCACATAAATACACACACACACTTTTTTAAAAAATTAATTAATTAATTTATTTTTGGCTGCCTTGGGTCTTTGCTGCTGCTCACAGGCTTTCTCCAGTTGCGGCGAGCGGGGGCTACTCTTTGTTGTGGTGCGCAGGCTTCTCACTGCAGCGGCTCCTCTTGCTGTGGAGCACGGGCTCTAGGCGCGCGGGCTCAGTAGTTGTGGACTGTGAGCTCTAGAGCGCAGACTCAGTAGTTGTGGCGCACGGGCTTAGTTGCTCCGCGGCATGTGTGATCTTCCCGCAGTAGGGCTGGAACCCCTGCATTGGTAGGAGGATTCTTAACCACTGCGCCACCAGGGAAGCCCATCACACACACACTTTTTTTTGTAGGATTTTAGACATTTGTTTTCATTTATTCAGAAAATAAGGAAAAACAAATTCTTTTCATTACCTTAATTGCAGTTATTTTTTACAATTGTATATATATGTCAAAGCATCAAATTGCACACTTAAAATATGTGCAGTTTATTATGTATCAATTATACCTTAATAAAACTGTAAAAATATGTTAATTCTAAAAGGTCATTTAACATGGAGGATTATATCCTGGTTGACTCACTCTTTTGGCTTCCTTCTCCTGCATGTTCCTTCATCCCTAGAAATTTTCTGAGGGAACATCCCTAGCATTGAGCTACTTCCAGTTGGAGTTGACCTAGGGCCAAGACTTCACCACCATCTCTGGCAGTCATGAGGGAGAAAATGAGGACTGGGACTCTGGAAGAACTTCTGTTCCTGGCAGGAGCTCAGCTGTGACCCAGCAGGTGGGGGTAGAACCAGGCACTGCCCACTTCTGAAATTCCTCACCCAAATGCTCAGCTTGTCTTTCTCTGGGAATTCAACACCAAAGGGCAGGCTGTCAGCACATTCCCCAGGGAAATAAACAGATGGGGGCAGGGTGGAGGGGAGTGTTAGCAGGGCCTGACTTGAGTCTGATGTAAAAGCAAGAAAAATCTTTGCAGCACTATTTACAATAGTCAGGACATGGAAGCAACCTCAATGTCCATCAACAGAGGATAACGAAGATGTGGCACATATATACAATGGCATATTACTCAGCCATAAAAAAGAACGAAATAACGCCATTTGCAGCAAAATGGACGGATGGACATAGAGATTGCCATATTGAGTGAAGTAAGGCAGACAGAGAAAGACAAATATCATATGATATCACTTATATGTGGCATCTAAACAAAAGGGTACAAATGAACTTATCTACAAAATGGAAATAGAGTTACAGATGTAGAAAAGAAAATTACTGTTACCAGGGGGCAAGGGGGGGAGGGATACATTGGGAGATTGGGATTGACAATATACACACTACTATGTGTAAAACCGATAAGTAATAAGGACCTACTGCATAGCACAGGGAACTTCACTCAATTCTCCGTAATGGCCTATATGGGAAAAGAATCTAAAAAGAGTGGATATGTGTATTTGTCTAACTGATTCACTTTGCTTTACACCTGAAACTAACACAATATTGTAAATCAACTACACTCCAATAAAAATTTTTTAAAAAAGAAAAGTCTGTTCGTCTTGAAACAACCAACCCCTGCCTCCCAGCATCCTTCCCCTTGTCCTGATGTTTAGCTGCAGGGCACATGCTGGGAGGCCAAACCCAGGAACAGATTTTACTGAAAGCCGTTTTCATCCAGCACAGAGATCTCTAAACGGAAAGACTATTTTAGGCCTAATAGAGGAAGAGATGAGGTAGGACATTTGCAAGAGGACAGGAAGTTTAGGCAGGGACAATAAAGAGAAGCTACTCTGCCCATGTTGAGTTCTTTCCCACCAGCAGCAGTTAATGATTAATTCCTGTGCTTCAAGGTTTTGACTTTTATACAAAGTAAATTCTTCTAGGAGCGTAATGCTCAGATAATATTTTTATTCTCAGATAGGTGTGATAAAGATCAGAAAGCCCTAGCAGTGGTTCTCAGGATTATCTACCCATTGAAATCACCTGATTACCTGAAAACTGGGTCACTGGTACCTGGTCTCACCTCCACAGATTCTTATTTAGTTGGTCTGGGCTTGGAGAAGGTAAATAATCTGCCCCAAGTCTCTTAGCTGCCAGCAGAGCCAGAGCTGAGACCTGTCATTGAGTGAATCAACCACAGAGCCCAGACCTCAGGACTGATCTGCATGAGAAGAGAAAAGGCTCCAAGGCAGAGAAAATATGGAGATGCATGCAGGAATAATGATTCTGCTGAAGGTGGAAAGTCTGCCAGCTCAGCACTGGCCTGTCACTCAGACCACACTCCAGGCCTGAACCCTAGGGAAAGAGAAGGTGTGGGGAGAGAAGAGGATGGGAGAGAAAAGTGAGGCAGCTTTTTCTTCAGGGATCTCTGGGCAAAGGTGGGTTCACAAGATAGCCTGCCTTGAGATCCAAATAACAATGAAACACAAAGGTAGGCCAGGGAGTCTCCCCACTTTGGCAGGAAGCACAGCTTCAAGAGCTCTGTGGAACACTGCATTCATTCAGCAAAACATTTATTGAGTACCTACTGTATGCCGAGCATTGACGATTCAGCGAGGAGCAATCCTAGTGCTTGAACGAGGGCACTCCTCTCAAGATGGGACACTCACTCATTCCTGTGTCCAGTTTACCGAGGGCAGAGGTGCCCTGTAGGTTGTTCTGGCTACCCTCACTTCTTGAACTTCACTCATTTCACCAGAAAAAATTATTTCTAACCTTCCTTATGCTCCAAGCTTTCTGGAAGCCAAAGACAAGAAGAAAGTGTCCATAAGATTCAAACAACTGCCCAGGGGCTTGGAAGAAGTGTCTCTCTTGCTCCTTTAGGAATGCACATAGTGTAATATAATCCACAAATCAATAACAGCCTTATTACAAGAGTTTCAAGGGTTATTTCTTCAATTGCTCCTCAATATAAGTTTGCGTATCATGCCAAAGAGCAATTCAGCAGAACAATTCCACAGAGGCCCATTCAGCAAGGGCATGCCCAGAGGGGCGGCTTCTTCCAGGAAGTTGTTAAAGTAATAATTCTTAAATTTGTTGGTGGGTGGGGTGTGGAAATTCCCTTCAAGAGTCTGAAGAAATCTATGTTTTATCTCCCTGGGAGGAAATGGACAGTTCACACAAACACACAGAATGCTGCCTGGGATTCCCATTCCCAGAGCCCTGACTCCAGTCACAGACCTGTTAGAATTTGTGGAGGCCAAAGGAGAATGCCTAAACCAGAGAAATGGGCCGTCCTTCACAAATGTTACTTTCAGCTGGGCTTTGGAGGAGAACGAGGCAGCCATGAGTTTGAGGTTAGGTTCTCGACAAGAAGCTGAAGCAGCTGCTACTCTGCAGTGTCAAGAACACAGGGGACACCTCTTACTCCTCAGGCTCATCTAATTTCTGAAATTAGAAACCCCACCTCCTAGCTTACCTCAGGTCAGCTGGCTTCGAAGAGACATCATCTTAAATAACCTACACTAAGATATAAATGACTAACTAGCCCCAAGCCCTTCCAGGGACATTTCCATTTCAAAAAGTGGTTAATTGTTTATCCAAATGATGACATTCAAAACAAGTGACAAAGGAAAATAAATAATTTGAGAGGGAAAAGACAAAGGAAATCATTAGTGAGCACCCACTACATGTCAGGCACTGCATGTATTCATGTGATTTTCTCAAATGAGAGATGAGCTGGGTATTGTCCACTTTTTACTGAGAAGGAACACCAATGCCCAAAAGACAAAATAACTAACTTAATGTCATAGAGCAGGATTCTCAACTTGCATGCACACTGGAATCACCTGGGGAGCTTCAAAGATACTGGGTTTCCCCGCAGAAATTATGGCCTGGGCTTTGGCATTTTTTAAAAGATCCTCTGGGTCTACAATGCAGACAGTTTGGGGACCACTGTCAGAGGGTGGGTAGTGGAGATGTTAATTGGCCCAGTTTTTTCTTACTCTCAGGCAGTTATTCCACTGGGACACATCCGTGTGGTCACCCCAGGTGTATAAACTTTGAACTAGTTTTATATCAGTTGGTATCCAGCTGCTGACTCAAGCCCCTGTCCTCCCCCATGACTCCCCTCCTTGCCCTGGCTCACTTGTTCCTCTCCCCCAGAGTTGGAAGGAAGGCTCTGACTGGCCCTTCCTGTGCTAGAAATGTTGCTAAATATCTTGACAATCACTCCTGGCAGTTTCAATGCTCATTTCCCTTTCATAATACCTTAGTACATGTGGGCAAAATCAGAAAGACAGTTTTGAGCCAACAGCTTTCCTGACATAAGTTACACAAAGCTGAAAGCCCCAACCCTACCTGTTCACATACTGACACTAACTGGAAATGCCTACAGCTAATTGGGACCTTTGCTCAGGTTTTGCAAGAGACGGCTCAGGACATTGAGGTTTTGTTCCCAAATGTACCAGGTCTATAGTCAGGTCGACTCCTTGAGTTGTCCAGAGAATGAGAGATACTAAGTAAGAAAAAGAAGACAAAAGACTCAGGAAATTATCTCCTACTTCCCAGCCAACTACATTTTCCTATAAGGTGATCAGCAGGCCAAACAAGTCTGAGATTTGAGCAAGAAATTCCTGTCCTCTTTGGGGCAAAGAGCAGGGGAGTGTAGTTTTCCATCATTAACCAGAGAAAACCACATTAAATGGGACAATCAGGCAACATACAAGAACAAACGGGAAGCATCTGGCCTCTACATATCTGGTCAGAGATAATAAATACAGAAAATGAAAACAATATATTTTACAATTAGTTCATTCTCTTTCATAATTAACTGCAGAAGAATATAAGTAGTGATAAAGGTCTTTACCTTACCCAGGGCACCTCATCTCTCTATGCATCCCCAGCTTTACTGCATGTAGAAAGTGGGGCCCTTCTTTATTCATTTCACAAATGGGTTGAGGAGATACTATTTGCCAGGAACTCTGCTAGGAGCGAGGGTGGAACGCAAGCCTGAGTAAGACACCATGTTGGCTCTCAGAAAACCACAACCTGGGAGACAGACATGCAAACAAGTAATTATAATGCACTCTGGAAAAAGCTGTAACCAACACCTGTGCAAGGGGCATGGGAGCTCAGTGCAAGGAGCGATTAGCTTGCTGCCAGGTTAGGAAAGACCTCATGGGGAGGCAGTAGCTGAAAGGATATTACTGATGGGTATTATAGTACAGATGATTCCTACTGTTTATTCCAACTCTGTCTTTAGATTCTGTAAAAGAAGAGAAAGCACAGTGAAGACACACTGGGAGCAGCCCTGGATCGAGCATGAATATTTCTTAAAGGCTCAGACCAATGGTTGGAGACTCCTTATGCATCACCGAGACCCAAAAGAGTGACCTGTTAATATCGGCTGGGTCTTAAAAAGTATCATACTAAGTAAGATACGGCTTGGAAGTTATGTCATGACATTAAAGAATTGGTCTTCAGGGAGAAAATGGTGAACCCCTTTTCTATGAATCATGCATTTCCCAGAAGCCTCTGATTCCCTGAAACTTCCCTCGGGTATTCCCAGATGCAATAATGAGCTCTTTCAAATGGCATCATTTTTTATCATGTTTATCATGTTTGCCTTAGAGTTCCAGTAAGAAAAACTGGGTTTACACTGAAGATTCACATTAAAAGTTTGGTTGGATTTCATTTCTTCACTTCCCACTGCTTCTTTCATGGGCTTCCTTGGAATGGAGATTGAAAATAAAATTGAAAAGCAAACCCCTGATATTCCTAAACAGAAGCTTTGGGGGAAAACACCTGACAACTTTGGTTTGGAGTCAAAATTGCATATTCAGTATGATCTCAGCTATATAAACTTCGCAAAAAAAAAAAAGGCCGTAATTTAAAAAGTTTTAATAGATTATCTTTGGCTGGAGTGATTTTGGGTGATGGTTATTGTCTTTCTTTATACGTTTTTAAGGTACATACACTAAAAGGCACACAACTTAACCATACAAATTTGACAATGACTGTACCCACACATATCACACTCCTATTACACCATAGAACATCTCCATCTTTCTAGAAAGTTCCCTCGTGACCCTGTCTAGTCACATCCTTCCTGCAAGAGGCAACCTCTATTTTTCTTTTTCTCCTCCTTAGGTACGTTTTGCCTGTTCTAGAACCTCATATAAATGGACTCATAAAGTACACTCTTCTGTGTCTGGCTTCTTTTGCTCAGCATTATGTCTGTGAGTTTTATACTTATTTTAATTTTCTAAATTTTACGTGGTGCCCTATTCCAAGAATTAAAAAAAAAAAATCATCTTATAAAAGCAGGGCTCTCATTCTTTGTCCGCCCACGTTTGGTCTGCGTTCACTCATGAGAAGCTCCATCTTTCTTCCCTAAAGAAAAACCCTCTTTCAAGGTCCACTGTCTGGAAGCTGAAGGGAGGGCAGGGCAGGGCAGGGGAGAAATTTATTCTAAAAGTAACCCTAAGAGTAGACTTTGGTAGAGGGAAAAGAAATGGATTCATCAATTCTGACTCCCCTCACTCCCATCCAACCACCACTGCAGGGAGGGGCTTCTCTCATAAATTTAGTTGGTGTGTTTCTTTCTTTATTCACTGAGCATCTATACAACTGGGAACTAGAGATAAAGGGTAAGGTTCTCAAAGGAGCTTACACTCTATTTATAGACATGTACATTGATTTTTTTTAATTAATTAATTTTTGGCTGCATTGGGTCTTTGTTGCTGCGTGCGAGCTTCTCATTGTGGTGGCTTCTCTTGTTGTGGAGCACGGGCTCTAGAGCACAGGCTCAGCAGTTGTGGCGCATGGGCTTAGTTGCTCCGTGGCATGTAGGATCTTCCCCGACCAGGGCTTGAACCCATGTCCCCTGCATTGGCAGGCAGATTCTTAACCACTGTGCCACCAGGGAAGCCCATGTACATTGATTTTACTTTTTAAAAATCTTCAACAAAGCATAGGGCAATGCAGAATATGGATGTGTCTTATTTTGGCCGCTAGATTGGAATCTGGCATTAGGTGTGAAGGGCCACAGTAAATTCGGTGCCTGAACTTGAACTCAGCGAGTCCTCACAGGTCCAGGGTAGGAGACTCTGATGAAGAACCAGGTGTTTGGGGCATTCTCTTCGACCAGCTGCTTGAGACCACCCTGTGGGCATCCACGGCTTCGAGGCAGCACCCTCTGTGACGGGATACAAAGGTGTTTGCTACATTGTACTGAGGACAGTGAGTCCAAGAGAAGACAAATGGCTGAGTGAAAGTTTCGTGGGGGAAAAAAGCACTTCACAGGAAGTCAAGACACCTGGGTTCTGTCTCAGCTTTGTCACCCTATCACCAAGACAGACAACCTGCTCAGCCTCTTGGCCTCAGTTTCCTCACCTGTAACATCAGAGAATGGGTGATGTCATCTCTGAGTTCCTCCTCAGACTTCCCCAGGACTTGTGTGAACTGTCACTCCAGGGGCCTCCCTGGCCCTCACTGAGCCTCTCAGAATCCTGGGGTGATTAATGTAGCTTCCCAGAGAAGGCAATGAATGCCATGGCTGGGAGAAAAGCCTTTCCTGTCCCTGCTGGAAAGTAGTACGTTGTTAGTCTGGTTTACAACCTTCATCCATGTTCCTGACCTGGCCAGTTTGAGGTCACTGACAAGGCTGAGGGAATATCACTGGGGTAATACCACCCTGGGTCCTCCTGCAGGCGCCTCCTGATGACTCCTTATTTAGTTCACTTTCTTCCATAAACTTGCCAAGTACTTATTGAGACCCTCCTGGCCAGTACCTTAGAGTCTAGTTGCAGACAAAGACATTGTTATGGGTTGAATTGTGCCCCACCCCCAAATTCGTAAGTTGAAGTCTCACTCCCAATATTCAGAATGTGACCATTTTTGGAAACACGGTTGTAGCAGATGTAATTAGCTAAGATGAGGTCATTAAGGTGGGCCCTAATCAGCATGACAAGTAGGCTTTATATAAAAAGGATTAATTTGGATGCAGACAGGTACACAGAGGGAACACCATGTAGAGATGCAGGGAGAAGGTAGCCAACTACAAGCCAAGGAGAGGGGCCTGGAACAAATTCTTCCTCAGAGCCCTCAGAGGGAACCAATCCTGCTGACGTTGTGATTTTGGGCTTCTAGCCTTCAAGACTGTGAGGCAATAAATTTCTGTGGTACTCTGTTATGGCAACCCTAGGAAACAAATAAAAGATGTGTACTCGAGACTGTCAAGCACAAGGCAAGGCCAAGGCCTAGCTGAGGATGTGGCTGGTAAGAAAACAACTAACCCTTTTAAAATTCAGACAGGTTATCACTTACACAGACAGTGTAAGGAAGGGCAGCCAAAGGTGCCAGCTCCCTGTGGCCCAAGTGCAGGGTGACACCAAAACGAAGGGGGGAACAGAAGCCTGAAACCTGAATGCTGGGGCACATGCTGCTGAGGAGCCTCATGCCTCCTAGAACCTGGGAGGAGATGAGAAGTGTCTCATGACAGCCTACTTGGAAAGAGGGGAACAAGTGAGAAGTGCCCTTGTGGCAGCTCCTCAAAGAGTCCTGCCCTCTCCTGCACTGAAAGGATCATAAGGCGTTCCACCAAGACTCACATCCACTGTGGGTCTAGCACTGCCTGCATGGCCTCTGTGGCTACATGCAGGGTCACCAGGGTGCCCCCCAGAGCTCTTCTCCTACAGCGACACTTAATAGGAGCAGACAGTGAGGTGTCAGGGAGGGGAGCACAGTCTCAGAGCTGCACAGAAGCTCAATAGAGGGAGGTCAGTGGGACTGGGGGGTGAAGGGCTTGACAGATGGAGCTTCTCATGAGTGAACGCAGACCAAACGTGGGCGGACAAAGAATGAGAGCCCTGCTTTTATAAGATGATTTTTTTTTTTTTAATTCTTGGAATAGGGCAACACATAAAATTTAGAAAATTAAAATAAGTATAAAACTCACAGACATAATGCTGAGCAAAAGAAGCCAGACACAGAAGAGTGTACTTTATGAGTCCATTTATATGAGGTTCTAGAACAGGCAAAACGTACCTAAGGAGGAGAAAAAGAAAAATAGAGGTTGCCTCTTGCAGGAAGGATGTGACTAGACAGGGTCACGAGGGAACTTTCTAGAAAGATGGAGATGTTCCATGGTGTAATAGGAGTGTGATATGTGTGGGTACAGTCATTGTCAAATTTGTATGGTTAAGTTGTGTGCCTTTTAGTGTATGTACCTTAAAAACGTATAAAGAAAGACAATAACCATCACCCAAAATCACTCCAGCCAAAGATAATCTATTAAAACTTTTTAAATTAACTATGGCCTTTTGTGTGTGTGTGTGTGACGTTTATATAGCTGAGATCATACTGAATATGCAATTTTGAGTTTTTTCAAGTTTATGTTTAAAAATATCTTCCCATAACATTAAAAAATGTTAGTCAATATCATTTTTAAGTAACTGCCTGGGACTGTATTGTTTGGATGTACTGTAATCTGAACACTATTCCATAGCACTGGGAATTGAGGTTGGTTTGTTAATAATAAATAACACTGTGATTAACATCTGTGCGCATATATTTTTGTCTGCATTTCTGATTATTTCTCTAGAAGATTTCCAGTAGAGGAATTACTGGGTAAAGAATATGAATATTTTAAAGCTTTTCAAAGCCTATTGCCTGAACAGTGTGGGAGCAGTGCTTTTATCCCCACACTCTCACCAGCCTTGAGTAGTGTCACAGCATTAATCTTGCATGATGCAGCTGGGGGCAAAAAGTATTTTATTGTTGTGTTTGCATTTCTGTGATTACTGTTAAAGCCGAACATTTCCCCATACATTTATAAGCTATTTTTATTTCCTTATCTGTGAACTGTTCATGTCCCTTACCCACTTTCCTATATTGATGTTTTAGTAGTTGTTTTTTTTTAATCAAAGTAGAAACTTTTTAAAGATTGAGGCTATTAACCTCTCTACCACATTTGTGACAAATACTTATTCCTAGTTGGCGTTTAATTTTAGGCTTTTGTTTCTTTAACTTGCATCTTGTCAGAATCCTTTCCTTTGCCTTCTTTGTCAGTGCTCCTGGTAACACTAAGTGGGGCCCCCACGTGAGCTACAGCCTGGAATCTGGAGAGGAATGATGAGGCTGAAAAAAAGGACTGGAGATATATAGATATAGATACATCAGTTAGAAGAAAATTGACACCTTAATATATATCGTGCTATATAGTTATCTATCTATCTATATATGTATATAATGTCAGTTTTCTTCAAATTGATCTATAGATTCAAAGCTATTGCAATTAAAATCCCAGATGGCTATTTTAAAGAAATTAACAAGCTGGTTCTAAAGGACCTAGAATAACCAAAACAAACCTGAAGAACAAAATTGAATGGCTAAAGCTACCTGATTTCAAAAATTATTACAAAGCTCTAGCAGTCAAGACAGTGTGGTATTATCATAAAGACAGACAAAATAGATCACTGGAACAGAATAGAGTTCAGAGATGAATTCACACGTGTATGGACAAGTAGTTTCTGACAAGGGCTCAAAGGCAACACAGTGGAGAAATGATAGCCTTTTCAACAAACTATTCTGGGAAAATTAATTAACTAGATATAAATAAATTTGAGTCCATAGTTCATACCATATACAAAAATTAAATAAAGATGGGACTTCCCCGGTGGCTCAGTGGTTCAGAATCCGCCTGCCATTGCAGGGGACATGGGTTTGATCCCTGGTCTGGGAAGATCTCACATGCCGCGGAGCAACTAAGCCCGTGCACCACAACTACTGAGCCTGCACTCTAGAGCCCCCGAGACACAACTAATGAGCCCACGTGCCACAACTACAGAAGCCCATGCTCCTAGAGCCTGTGCTCCACAACAAGAGAAGCCACTGCAATGAGAAGCACATGCACCACAACGAAGAGTAGCCCCCGCTTGCCACAACTAGAGAAAGTCCGCACGCAGCAATGAAGACCCAACGCAGGCAAAAATAAATAAATAAAATTAAATTAAAAATAAAATTTAAAAAATTAAATATAAATGGATCATAGACCTAAATGTAAAACCTAAAACAATAAAACTTGTAGAAGAAAATATAGGATAAAATCTTTGTCACCTGGGGTTAGGGGAAAGGATTTCATAGGTATAATGCCAAAAGCGCTGTACATAAGAAAAACAAGCTGAACAACATTAAAAACTTCTACTCTTTAAAAGACAGTGGTAAGAGAATGAAAAGAGAAGCAAAAAGTGGTAGGAAATTTTTGCAAAGCATATATCTGATAAAGGACTTGTATCCTGAATACGTAAAGAACTCTCAAAATTCAACACTAACAACCCAATTTTTTAAACAGGCAAAAGAGTTAAACAGACACTTCATCAAAGAAGATATTCAGATGGCAAATAAGCACATGAAAAGATGCCCAGTAACATTAGTCATCAGGGAAATAAAAATTAAAACCACCATCAGATACTACTACACACCAACTGGAATGGTTCAAGTTAAAAAGACTGGCCAGGGCTTCCCTGGTGGCGCAGTGGTTGAGAATCTGCCTGCTAATGCAGGGGACACGGGTTTGAGCCCTGGTCTGGGAAGATCCCACATGCCACAGAGCAACTAGGCCCGTAAGCCACAACTACTGAGCCTGCGTGTCTGCAGCCTGTGCTCCACAACAAGAGAGGCCGCGATAGTGAGAGGCCTGCGTACCGCGATGAGGAGTGGCCCCCGCTTGCCACAACTAGAGAAAGCCCTCACACAGAAACGAAGACCCAACACAGACAAAAATTAAAAAAAAAAAAAAAGACTGGCCATACCAAGTTTGGCAAGAATGTGGAGGAACTAGAGCTCTCACACACTCCTGGTGGGAATGCAAAATGGTGCAACAACTTTGACAGTTTGCCAGCTTCTTAAAAAGTTCAAGATATACCCACCATAAAATCCAGCTATTATACTCCTAGATATTTACCTAAAAGAAAAGGAAATACATGTCCATATAATGGCTTATACACGAATGTTCATAGGCATTTATTTGTAGTAGCCAAAAAATAGAAACTCAGATGTTCATCATAAACAAATGTGTTCATCAATACAATAAAATACTGCCCAGCAATAAAAATGAACAAACTGTTGCAACAACATGGATGAATCTCAAAATAAATATGCTGAGTGAAATAAGCCAGACAAAAAGAGTATACACTGCATATTCCATTTATATAAAACTTTAGAAATGTAAACTAATGTGTAGTGATAGAAACTAGATCAGCAGTTGCTTGTGGATAGAGATCTGAGATGGGCAGATAGGAAGGATCACTATCCCTCCTATACACCTCCTTCAGGGGTGTATACATATGTCAAAAATTTACACTTTAAATATATACAGTTTATTGTATGACAATTATACCTCAATAAAGCTTTTTTTAAAAAAATAACTTTAATGTACTGAAAGATTTAAAAAAACAAAGAAAGAAAAACACTACCTTAGTTCCAGTCCTACCTTGTGTGTGCAGGCTCAGTTTTTAAGAACTGTGGACAACTCAGGTTGAATTAAGTTTTGTTAAGGCTGGATCTTGACTTCTATAGACTTCTTTCCAAAATCTTCCAAAACAGATGGCTTTACTCCCCAGCCACTAGAACAAAGTACCCTTGGGCTCAGACAGGAAGAAACTTGGTGTCTTCTACCTCTTATAACTAAGAGCTGAAGGTTTATTTCAAGGAATCTGTGTCAGAGAATTTCTGTGCATTTGCTGAAGATACCTCCTTCTTGTTATTCTCATTGCTCTATTCATTCAATGCATGTTAACTGAGCATCTAGTATGTGTTGGGCTTCTAATTGGCCAAATGAGGACACAGGTGTGAACAAGACAGGCGCAATCAGGGTCACGTTATGCATTTTGTGGGCCCTAGGCACTTTTGCCTTTTTGAGTTCTTTCTTCCATTAAAAAAATTAATTTATATTTTATGACTCTCTTGGTGTAAAGACAAATATAGTCTAGACTGAATTAATTATCATATATCCATTATTCTTATATTCATTTTTTTCAAATAATTTGAAATTTAAATTAAGACATTTTTGTGGACCCCTAAATTATCACAGACAGTAGGCCTCCTGTGCCACTGGGTAACAGTCCCAGCTCCCATCGAGTCTACTGCTAGAAGAGGTAATCTTTGAACAGATGCTCACACTAATAGCTAAGTAGGTGCTCTAGGCAAAGGGCAAAGCAAACATAAGAGGGAAGGAGCACAGTGTCTAAGAGGAACTAAAAGAAGGCCAGTGGTTGCAGCCTAATAATCCACAGGGAGCCCCATGAGACTGGAGGTGTAAGCTGAAGTTGAGTCATGTAGGATTTTGGCCTCATGTTTTAGGAATAGTAAGAAGCCATTGAAATGCATCAAAGCATACAGTTAACAGAGTGAACAGGCAACCCATGGAATGGGAGAAAATATTTGCAAATTAGATATCTGATAAGAGAGTAATATCCAGGATATATAAAGAACTCCTACAACTCAAAAAATGGGCAAAGGACTTGAATAGACATTTCTCCACAGAAGATATACAAATGGCCAGTAAGTATATAAAAAGATACAGAATATCTCTAATTAGTAGAGAAATGCAAATCAAAACCATAATGAGATACCACTTCTCACCCATTAGGATGACTACTATAAAAATAATAATAATAAGCGTTGGTGAGGATGTGGAGAAATTGGGACCTTTGTGCACTGCTGGTGGGAATGTAAAAAGGCATAGCTGCTATGTTAAAACAGTATGACAGTTTCTCAACAATTAAAAATAGAACTACCATATGATACAGCAATTCCAATTCTGGGTAAATGCCCAAAAGAATTGAAAGCAGCATCTCAGGGAGATATTTGTACACTCATGTTTATAGCAGCATTATTCACAATAGCCAAAAGATGGAGGCAACCCAAGTGTCCATCAGATGAATGGTTTAAAAAAATGTGGTGTATACACACAATGGAATATTTTTCAGCCTCATAAAGGAAGGAAATTCTGACACATGCTATGACATGGATGAACCTTGAGGGCATTATGCTAAGTGAAATAAGCTATTCACAAAGATAAATAAAGATAAAAAAGATAAATATTCTTTAATTCCACTTATATGAGGTACATAGAGTAGTCAAACTTACAGAGACAGTAGAATGGTGGTTTCTAGGAGCTAAGGAGAAGGGAATTGTTTAATGATACAGAGTTTCAGTTTTGCAAGCTGAACAAGTTCTGGACATTGCATAACAATGTGAATAGACTTAACACTACTAAACTGTGTACTTAGAAATCGTTAAGATGGTAAATTTTGTGTAACATGTTATATATGATATAATTAAGATTTTTTTGAAAGATAGCTCTGACGCTTGTGAAAAGGATAAACAGGAAGTGTGCAAAAGTGAGTCCAGGGAAATCTCCTGGAGGATGTTGCAGAAGTGCAGGCGAAAGATGAGGGTGATTTGACTAGACGAGACTAGAGATGAGGTGGGTAGAGAAGGAGAGGAGATAGAGAGAAATGGGTGGATTGGAGCAATACTTAGGAGTCCAAATCCATAGTACTTGGTAAGTGATGAAATGTGGAAGTTAAGGAAGAGAAAAATGTAAATGGTGAGTGACCAATTTTGACATGAATAACTGAGTGGCTGGTGGTGCCATTTACTAAGCTGGTCCGGACATTAGAGAAGGAGCATCTGGGGAGAGAGGAGGTTGGGTTGGGGAACAGGATGAAATTCCATTTTGAGATGCCTGAGAGATCCAAGTGTGAAAGTTGGATTGGCAGTTAACAGTATAGACCTAGAGCTAATAAGAGTCTTTCAAGTGGAAGATGCATGAAAGCGTAGACTTTCAGTCTATGCTTGAGTAATAGGTGCGGTAGGTGTGAATGAGAAGCTGGAGAAGCTGATTGTTTGGAGAAGAGAAAGCCTAGAACCAAGCTCTGAGTCATTCCTTGCAAACTGACGTCAAGAATAGAAAAGTCAGCGTTACTGTTTCATTTTATAAATGAGGAAAAGGAGAGATTAAGCATCTTGCCCAAGATCACACAAGTCAGTATGGGGAAGGGCTAGAATTTGGACCTGAAATTCACCCTCAGCCACTATCTTCCTCCCACCAAAAAACACAAGAAACAAAAAACAAGGCAGGAGAGGGCTCAGGGAACTGCAGCCTGAGCTGGCCCTGGACGCCTCTCCTGGCTCCTCACCACCAGCTGCCTCCTAGGGAAAGTGCCCTGCACAAACTGAGACTCAGTTTCCTCACTGGCAAAATGGAGATGTGACCTCCCTTTCTTAGCACACAGGGTTGTGGCGAGGACCAGGTGAATCACAGATACAGACGACTGTCAACTGTGAAATATTGTTTGATGGGGCTACAGTCTCTGTGCACTGGTCTTCAAATGAGGGAAGATCCCCCGCATGATTAGCCTGCGATAATCTTAAAGGCAGAGGTCATTATCTTCCCAGGAATCTAGACCAGCCACCCCATTAATCAATTCCACCTCAGACCCGCCTCCTCATGTTTACCTTTCTCTGGAAACCGTCAGCCTGGTTTGCAGTCCCTGCCAGACCTGTTATTCCCTGAGCTGGGGCCATCTGATCCCCTCCTGCAGACCCACTGCCATCAACAACCCCCCCACCTTGGGGCTGGCCCTGATCAAGTGCCCAGGGCAGGAAATTGAACCTTCTCCTCTTCCAGCTGCCTCGTTTGGGGCAGGTCCCTGCCTCAGTGCCAGGACTGGACTCTGGGCAGAGGCAGGAGCCTCCAATGTGAGGGCGATGCCCAGTCTGGACTCCTGAGAATCACCTGGGCCTGAGAATTGCTGGCCACTGGCCCTTGTCCACTGCCTTACTCATGGCCTGAGGCCGACTGCATGCTTGGACGACCCCCCTTTCTTAGAATCACAAATCTATTGGCTTCTTTGTGTGGTTCTCCAGGCCTACCCATCCTCCCAGTAGCCTCAGCTGGGCCCCCACCCTTTACCCAACACCCCCATCCACCAGTACCTGCCCCTCTGTGGCATTTTCTCCCTGAACTCTTCACTCTCAAATGTACATATTTCCCAAGATTTCACCCTGCAGCAGATTCCCTTTTCTGGATATACTGTCCTTTGACAATCTGATCCACTCCCAGGGTTACAACTAGTACCCCCAAGAGGAAGAGGCCCACAGATACATAGGTCATTTCGAAATTAGAATGACCAGGGCCCAAGGCTAATTGATGGGGGAGAGAGAAGAAGGGTGGGAGTCAAGAGGGAAGCTGAATCCCATGAAGGCTGGCCCCTCCCCAAGGGTTTGGAAGGAAAGGCCCAGGCACGGTTAGTCTCTGAATCCTCCCAGGTCTGGAGCACTGCTAGGCACAGACGGGTGCAGAGTTTTTGCTGGATGGATGGATGGATGGATGGATGGATGAATGAACAAATTGGTTCTCCCCTCTCTGGGTCCTAGTGTGTCTTCTCAGGCTGTCAGTCCTCTCTCCTGATTCGGGGCAAACACAGGGTCAAGGGAGGAAGTGACTAGTCAAACAAGTCCAGAGAGGAAACATCAGTTCCTGTGAGATCTGCCCAGGAGCAGAACTCACTTGTCCCTTCAGGAGGCCGGGAGAGGACAGAATGGGCATCCAGACTTTGAAAGAGCACCCCAGCTCCTACTGTCTCCCTAAGAGAGCTTGGGCCCTGCCAGCTTTTGTTTTCTACTCAGCCACACTTTTGCCTGAGTTTATGGGCAGGCACTGTGTTAAACAAGCCCTGAACTGTTTTATCTTGCTTAATCCTCCCAAAGACCTTCTGAGGCAGGTACGATTATCAATGTTTTCTCCACTTTACCGATGAGGAAATAGAGGCAGGAGGTTAAGTAACTTGAGCAGGATCCCACAGTTCATAAAAGTAACAGAACTGGGATTTTTTTTCTTTTTACTGAAATGGTGCTGTTTCATCTTCAAAATATCAGCAATTTGCCCACATGCTCAGCTTGGCTGAAATGTGTTATTTTCAAACCTAGCAATGAGCTACCGAAGGGTAGAGGTGGAAGAGCCTCTGAGATGAGTTAGTCCAGGCCAGAGCTGGGAGACAGGGGGAGAAAAGCTAAGCATACAGGCTGCAAATCTTCCCCTCACTCTTCCCTCTGCTCCTAAAATAAAACAGGACAAAAGATTAGAAAGTCTCTGGATTTGGAGAATTCAGCATCTCCCTCCTCACTCCCTGCGATTTTATTATTCAGGATAGAAAGAAGGGCCTACTTCCTGGAACAGGGAGAAGCTAAGATCCCTCTGCTGGTAGATATGATCTTGAAAGTGGGTAAAGGCGGGGAGTGTCCTGGTCCCTCCCTCCAACTGCCGGCCTTTCCCTCCAGCCCTCCAGGTGCTGTGAGGCTGAGGACTGCAGATCCAGGGCCCTGAAGACTTCCCAGGACTGGCTCCCTGGGAAGACAGCCCTGTCCTTCAACAAACCCTCACCTCCCATATGCATCTTCTGGTGACTTCATTTTTCACTCTTGGCTAAAAATGGGCCTCTGATGATTTATTCTATCCTGGGTGTTGACAAGCTCAAGAAGTTGTGCGGGGCCAATGCCAGGCACTCACAGTAATAAAGCATGACTCACCACTCCAAGGTCAGTGGGGCTGGGAGGCAGGGGAACCAGCTGACAGTACTTGCATTCCATCACCAGGCCTTCTGCCCTCTTCTGTGAGGGCTCTACGCTCCTGGAGATGAAAGGGCCACCCCAGAGCCCTGGGACAGAGACAGGACAGGCAGCCCCTAGGTCTGTCACATCTCAAGGCTGCTTCTCTGTTTTGTTTCCCACTCCCAGTGCCAAATGCTAAACTGCCTTTCAGAGAGAGCTCTAAAAGGGAGATATAACCCAGCCCTGCTTGAATCCACCCAATCATGTGTTCACAAAACATTAGCACTGGAAGAAAAAAAAAAAGTTAGAAAAAACTCTTACAAATCATTTAATTCAGTCTTCTTATGTTATGGGAAATAATTTGAGGCCCATAGAGATCAAGCAACTTGACCAACGTCACAAAGTGAGTTAGAGGTGAAGTTGGGACTAGAACCTGGGTCTTTTGTCTCACAGCCCTGTGCTCTGTCTACTGACCGCAATATTAGGAGAATTAAACCTGAGCTCATGGGAGTTCCCTGGTGGTCCAGTGGTAAAGAATCCGCCTTCCAATGCAGGGGACACGGGTTCGATCCCTGGTTGGGGAACTAAGATCCCACACGCCACGGGGCAACTAAGCCCGCGCGCCACATCTACTGAGCTGGTGCACCTCAACTAGAGAAGAGGAAACCCGCGCACCACAACAAGCACCGCAATGAAGATCCTGCGTGCCCGACGCAGCCAAATAAATAAATTAAAAAACAAAAACAAAAACCTGAGCTCATCAATGAGTGGAGGCTGACTCCTTTCTCCATGAACAGGAGCAAGAAGCACTAACCTTTAGAGGAGAGACTGCTGGAATTTCAGCTTTGCCCTTCATTACTCTCTTAGATGGGCTCTCTGTTTGGCAGACAGCCTTTTCCTAGTTTGTGGGGATCCCTGGAGTCCTGGGGGCTCTCCCAGGGATGATGTATTACTCACAGGAAGGTGAAAACTGAGGGTGATCTGCACACTATTTCTTGGCTTAGTCAAGAGCAAGTCACCCTTCTATGCATTTATTGCATTCTGTCTGGCTGCTAAATGACCCCACTTCTCTTCTTCTCTCTGTTGACCTCCTGGGTAAACAGTTTGTTACCTCAGGGGAGATTAGAACTCATGGAGACAGTAAATCAAAAGGGGCCACGAAGTTCCTCCAGTCTGAACCTGCTGCGCTCAGTCCAGGAAGCCCCTTCACCACCACCCAGAGGGACACCACCTGGGCTGGAACACTTCTCAGGGTGAGCAGTTCTTCCTCCCTCACTCATGGCCCCTCGGCTGCTGGGCAGACGCAAGCAATAGAGATAACTGTCTAGATCTTCCTGGTGTCAGCCACTCTGTGATGCCAGGTTTGCCTTTCAGGCTGATGCAGAACAATTGTTTTCCCTTCTCTATGCGACAGCTATGTCTTTGCTCATGACTTACAGGTACAGGCCACACCAAACAGAACCATTCTTGATCCTCCAAAGACTGAGCGTCCGTTTGGTGGGCTAGGCAGGACTCTTTTTTTCCCAATATTTAGTGATTTATTTATTATTATTTTTTAACATCCTTATTAGTATAATAAGTATAATAGAGTATAATTGCTTTACAATGGTGTGTTAGTTTCTGCTGTATAACAAAGTGAATCAGCTATATGTATACATATATCCCCATATCTCCTCCCTCTTGCGTCGCCTTCCCACCCTCCCTATCCCACCCCTCTAGGTGGTCACAAAGCACCCAGCTGATCTCCCTGTGCTATGCGGCTGCTTCCCACTAGCTATTTTACATTTGGTAGTATATATGTCCATGCCAGTCTCTCACTTCATTCCAGCTTACCCTTCCCCCTCCCCGTGTCCTCAAGTCCATTCTCTATGTCTGCGTCTTTATTCCTGTCCCGCCCCTAGGTTCTTCAAGACCTTTTTTTTTTTTTTAGATTCCACATATATATGTTAGCATATGGTATTTGTTTTCCTCTTTCTGACTTACTTCACTCTGTATGACAGACTGTAGGTCCATCCACCTCACTACAAATAACTCAATTTCATTTCTTTTTATGGCGAGTAATATTCCACTGTATATATGTGCCACATCTTCTTTATCCATTCATCTGTCAATGGACACCTAGGTTGCTGCCATGTCCTGGCTATTGTAAGTAGAGCTTCAATGAACATTGTGGAACATGACTTTTTTTGAATTATGGGTTTCTCAGGGTATATGCCCAGTAGTGGGATTGCTGAGTCATATGGTAGTTCTATTTTTAGATTTTTAAGGAACCTCCATAGTGGCTGTATCAAGTTACATTCCCACCAACAGTGTAAGAGGGTTGCCTTTTCTCCACACCCTCTCCAGCATATATTGTTTGTAGATATTTTGATGATGGCCATTCTGACTGGTGTGAGGTGATACCTCATTGTAGTTTTGATTTGCATTTGTCTAATAATTAGTGATGTTGAGCATCCTTTCATGTGTTTGTTGGCAATCTGTATATCTTCTTTGGAGAAATGTCTATTTAGGTCTTCTGCCCATTTTTGGATTGGGCTGTTTTTTTGATATTGAGCTGCATGAGCTGCCTGTAAATTTTGGAGATTAATCCTTTGTCAGTTGCTTCATTTGCAAATATTTTTTCCCATTCTGAGGGTTGTCTTTTCGTCTTGTTTATGGTTTCCTTTGCTGTGCAAAAGCTTTTAAGTTTCAGTAGGTCCCATTTGTTTGTTTTTGTTTTTATTTGCATCACTGTAGGAGGTGGGTCAAAAAGGTTCTTGCTGTGATTTATAACATAGAGTGTTCTTAAGCAGGACTCTTGTTCAATTATCCTTTCCCATCTGATTTCCATGAGTTTAAGAAAAAAAAAAAAAAGCTTGCCCACCTTCCCTAGAGAAATTAAGAAATAAAGATAATTGCTAGACCTGCCCATTTGCTTCTTGCTAGCAATTCTAGTGAAAGGTCTGACTGGGGAGGAGGTTGAACCTGTCCAAGGTGACACGCATGGACACCTGTGCTCTGCAATTAGCCTCTTCCTCTTCCTCTCACCATCAAAGTAGCCCCAGACATTCATGAAAAATATTATTGTTTTTCTAAATTCCTCATTTGCCTTCTCATCCCTTTGGAAACCACATGTGAATTTCAACCAGTCAAGAAAATCAATTACTTACTATAACCAGGCAGCAAGCATTCCAGGGATATAACAGTCAATGAAACAAAGTTCCTGATCCCATGAAGCTTATGTTCTAGAAGAGAAGACAAAAATAAACTAATAAACAATATAGTATAATGTCAGGAACTAGCATGTACTGTGAAGGGAAACAGAGCAATGTAAAGGACAAATGGTGACGGAGCTGCCATTTTGGGTAAGGGGGTAAGGGAAGGCCTGGGAGGTGACATTCGATCAGAGACCAGAGTGGAGGAATAATCCCTCCTTGGGAATATCTGGGGAAAGTGTTCCAAGATGAAAGAATTACAAGAAATTCCTGATGGGTGTGCTACTTGGATCAGTTAGAATGTTTCAACTGACTTTTCATAGATGACAGTCATCTTCAAGGCAAATATTGCCAATAGCTGAAAAAATTCAACACGACATTACTTGCTTTTAGAAGTCTTTAGCATTCATAACCTGATTTCCAGTAGGTGGGACCAACGTTATATGAATGAAGTGATCAAACAATCTTACCTTTGTGAAAAGCTCCCTCACGTGGTATCCTTTTTAATAATCACAACAACCCCACAAGGTAGATATTATAATTCACAACAATGTTACAGATGGGGAAACTGAGGCTGCAAGAAATGAAGTATCTTGAATGTGCAGAGCCAAGACCAATACAATCTGGTGTCCTGACTCTGGTCCTGACCCAGGACATCAGTATGCAGAAGGGCACTGTTTCTAAAGGAAGTTGTCAGGACTTTACTGAAACATGTGGTATAAAGTTATAAGAACACCTGAGTTGTAATTTTAACTTCGAATCAGCACAGTATGCGATGTCAAAGATCAGTGTACCAATCAGCTATCCTTCCGGTAGACCTGCCAAGGGGAGAAGAGTTGCCTGAGAGCCCCAGTTATTGCCCTATGGACCCACCTCCCCATTGGTGTCCCCTACGCTGCTCCCAGCCAATGGCTGAGCACTGCAGTATGGGTACAGTGCTGGCCCATCCTGCTTGACACAAGCTGCCACCAACAGGCAACCTCGGAGCTCTGGGGCTCCTGTTGGCCTGGCCAAAATGCACTGCTGTCTGAGGCTTTTTCTACCCAATTCCCTCTGTCCTTTCACAGGTGTCAGACTTGCATTACGGTCTGAAGGCTCTCCCTGCCATTTCCTGCCACCTCCCCTTTCTCCTTCACAGACATTTCTCTCAATAAATCTCCTGCATATTCTAGCTCATCTTGGCCTCTGCTTCCTAGATGATCCACACCGACATGATTTCTAATCTAAATTGTTTCATTTTATTTCTTTATAGAAGAACTAGCCTTTTAGTTTACTATATCTTTGTGTTTCTGGACTTGAAAAACCAAAAAAAAAACCTTTTTTTTTCTCAGCTATCAGTGTCAGACTTCCGGGCTCATGAATGGTCCATTTTAATAAAAATGGACAGGGAAATTCTGGAATTTTACTGGTGTTAACTGAGGTGAGGTTTTGGTCTGAGTTTCTGGCCTTTTATCTTAGCAGTTACCAGTCTGCTTCACAGATTCTTGTCTAGGGCAAATGCTTGCTGCTTCATTCCCAGGCTGTGAATTCCAAGCTTAGAGCTAATCAGAGCTGTCCATGCATGTCTGAAAGTATTTAAGTGGTTCTAGAAGGTTGCTGGGAGTGCTGTAGGAAGATGTAGGGGTCTGAACCTACATTGTTCAACAGAAACATACATAAGCCACATATGTACTTGTCAATTTTCTAGTAGCCACATTGGAAAAGGAAAAAGAAACAGGTTAACTTAATCTTAATGATATGCTTTAATTAACCCAAGACATCCAAAATATTATATCAATGTAATCATATTCAAACACCATTGATGAGTTATTTTACATTTTTTCACACTAATTATTTAGACAAGTCACACATCAAGTGCTCAACAGGCACATGAAGCCAGTGGCTACTCTATTGGGCAGGGGAGGTCCAGGCGCTCCTGAGTCTGAGAAATAATATCTGGAGATGGGGCAGCTGACAAGCTGTTTCTCTTAGTGTTCCTCTAAACCCATTATAGATCCCCACTCACTCCTACACCATTTCAGAATCTGTCAAATCATCACCCAAGGTGATTTTTATTCAGGATTTTTTCTTTGTTTGCTAGGTAATAGAAAATATTCATTTCGAAATTAAATATTCGTGGGATTGAGTTCTTAGGCATATATGAGATGTCAGCTCTCACCATGATTTTATTTTATATTTATTTATTTATTTGTGGCTGCGTTGGGTCTTTGTTGCTGCACGCGGGCTTTCTCTCGTGGCGGCGAGCGGGGGCTACTCTCTGTTGCAATGCACGGGCTTCTCATTGCGGTGGCTTCTCTTGTTGCGGAGCTCGGGCTGTAGGTGCGCAGGCTTCAGTAGTTGTTGCTCGTGGGCTCTAGGGTGCAGGCTCAGTAGTTGTGGCTCATGGGCTTAGTTGCTCTGTGGCATGTGGGATCTTCCCGGACCAGGGCTTGAACCTGTGTCCCCTGCATTGGCAGGCGGATTCTCAACCACTGCGCCACCAGGGAAGCCCTCACCATGATTTAAAATAAAGCAGCTAGAGAATCAAGTGTACAAAAGTATGAGTTTATTTCCTTCTCGCAAACAACAGACTCTAGCAGCTCCAACAGTTACCTATCATGTGACTCTGATATCTTCTGCCTGGTCCCTGAAGGAGCCATCTCCCACCTTACCTGGCAGTTTACACCCCCAGCAGAAATGCATTACTACTATAAGAAAGCACTATGATACTCCAATTTTTTATACTGGAATCACACATTTAATGCCAACTTCACATGAGGCAAATACTGTCTAAGTATTTGCCCACGTATTTGCTCATTCAGTTTTCAATCTTATATTATTATCTCCATTTTACAGTTTAAAGAAATTGAGTTTCAGAGAGCTAAGTAACTTGCCCAATGCCACATTGCTAATCATTCTACATCCCTTTAAAAGTTGGCATTGCGAGACTGATAACCCAAACCAATTTACTATGTTGATGACATTGTAAATTGGTTCAATCTTTTCTGAGATTAACTTGGCAATGTTTAACAAGTTATAAAATGGTCCACGCCCTTTTACACAATGATCTTGGAATTTATTCTAAGGGAATAAATAAAATACATATGCACACACTAACACATCAACTTATGCAAAATGTTTATGACAAAAATACCTATGACAGCAAAAAAAATTTATATACCCAAAATCTTTCACTCATTTAGCAAACATTTACTGAGTAGCTTCTGTGTGGTAAGCACAGGTCTAATACCAAGGATTCAGCAGTGGAGAAAAAAATAGGACAAAGATGATCCCTGCTTTCATGGAGAAGTTTTACACACAAATATCCTAGGAATAAAAAAGAAAAATGGATAAGGAGAGCCACACACAAAATTTAAAGTTGTCCAGTGCCCACATTTAAAAGGTAAAAAGAAGTGAGAGAAATTACTCTTGATAATATATTTTATTTAACCCAATATATCTAAAATATTACTTCAACATGTAATAAACATAAGAAACTAATTAAAAAGATACTTTGCATTCTTCTTTCATATTGTCTTCAAAATCCAGTGTGTATTTTACATTTATAGCACATCTCAATTTGAACACTAAATTTTCATCAGAAATACTAGGTCTGTATTTAGATTTCATAAAATTTACCATTAAAAGTAGAGTCACATAACAAAGGTGTTCCAAACAAACTTAATGGTTTCCCAATAAGTTAGTTGAATGTTAAAAATAATTTTCTTCTAATATTTGCAATCACACTGACCAAATTAGTTCATCTAATTTTAGGAAAAGTGGTTTGACTTTGGAGCAAAAGCATATCAGTTTCAAAACAATTTTTGTTCCAGTTAGCTAAATTCACTAACTCTTGGGTCATCTCAGTCTTATTGACACAAATTCAAAAGGATATTACATAAACTGAAAAGAGTGGGCCTCTCACTGTGGTGGCCTCTCCCCTTGCGGAGCACAGGCTCTGGACGCGCAGGCTCAGCGGCCATGGCCCACGGGCCTAGCCGCTCTGCGGCATGTGGGATCTTCCCGGACCGGGGCACGAACCCGTGTCCCCTGCATCGGCAGGCAGACTCTCAACCGCTGCGCCACCAGGGAAGCCCTGGATTCATATTTGAAAAAAAAATATAAAATCGATATAGTTGATTTGTATTATGAAAAATTTTGATTTCAACATAAATTCTTGTACCTATCTGGTTAGGTCACAAATAAACTTCTCCTTTACTTGAAACTTCAAATTTAGCATGTCCATGTGCAATGTAATATCAGTGAGAAAACATAAATCACACTGACATGTTGTTTTTGATTATTGACCATTTGGCAAATATTCCTTTTGTTTCAAGAAAAAAATCAGACCTACCAGTACAGTAAATCTTTGTAAAACTCTTCTACCACTCAAACAATGAGTATTAGCAAAGACCATTAAATTCATTAAATCCATTGTTTTCTATTTCTTTCAACAGTTCTAGATACTGGGGATGATTCATAGCATTTGCACATCTATAATGAACAATCTTAACAATTACATCCATTACACTTTTCATTGCATCTCTTTCAGTAAACCCAGCCCAAATATTTTCAGTATGTGTCACACAGTGAAATGAAGCAATAAGGGAAACATCAGTCTCATTTCAAAATTCCATTAAATCTGAATTTTTATACTGATATAGCCAGATCACAGTACATCATGATAAAAACTAATTTGTTTCATGTCTAGCTGACATTCTTTGTTAGATAGAAAAGATTCAAAACTATCCATGCCTTGAGTTGAACTTTTTAGGGCATAAATTAACATTTCTTTGTAAATGTGGAAGTCCTTTGAGAAAAATAAAAATCTAAATGTTTCTGATCCAGTCATCGTACTAGCTTCTGCATCTCCAATCAATTCTAAAGCAGTAGTATGCCTCTGCTTTAAACTTAAATGTTGGACTTCCCTGGTGGTGCAGTGGTTAAGAATCCACCTGCCAATGTAGGGGACACAGGTTCGAGCCCTGTTCCAGGAAGATCCCACATGCCGTGGAGCAACTAAGCCCGTGTGCCACAACTACTGAGCCTGCACTCTAGAGCCCGCAAGCCACAACTACTGAAGCCCGCGTGCCACAACTACTGAAGCCCGCATGCCACAACTACTGAAGCCCACGTGCCTAGAGCCCATGCTCCGCACCAGAAGAAGCCACTGAAATGAGAAGCCTGCGCACCACAGCAAAGAGTAGACCCCGCTCACTGCAACAAAGACCATGCTCAGCAACAAAGACCCAACACAGACAAAAATAAATTGATTAATTTTAAAAAAAGACAATGTATTTAAAAAAAAATTTAAATGTTTGTCCACACTTAATTTTTAACTAGAAAAATAATTTAATTATATTACAATGAAAACAAATGCAATGTAAGCATTTTAATAAATGTAATCACTATATCACTATAATTCACGTTGTCTGCAGAAAACATTCAAATAAACACAAGTTATATCAGATGTAAAGAAAAAAAACCACTCAAGCTTAACACACACTAGATGGGTGAAGTGTTTAGGTGTAGACCACAGTAAGATCTTATATGATTTCATGAAATGTCCTACCAAAACAAAGTTGTATTTAACAGAAAAATATTTTATACTGCTAAAGCTTTTAAGTTAAATTAGGTTAATTTATATTAAATTAATAATTCCATTCTTCAGTCACCCTGCCCACATTTCAAGTACTTGGTAGCCACATGTGACTAGTATTACTGTGAAGCCCTGTTAGACAAGGACAGGGTCCAGATCACTGGGCTTCTTCAGAGCTGCCTCGTGTTTCTTTGAGGTTCCAGGAGTTTGGAGGGGAGAAAAAGCATTTGGGGCCGGGCTCTTGGCTGCCCCTTCACTGTAACCAAGGTGGCTCCACTTTATTTGTTTTGCTTATTGAACCTTCACATAAGATTTTGTTGGAAGAAAGTGTCCCAGTGTGTTTTTCTTTAAGGTTTGAAAGCATCGGTCCTGTTTCCTTGCTTCTGAAGGTGGTAGCTCTAGTGTAGACATCCCACCCCAACCTGGAACTGGATGGAAATGCAGGCTCTCAGGCCCTGCCCCAGGTGATTCACGCACATTAAAGTTTAAGAAACGGTGGGATACATGCTTTTTTCAGCCTTGTGATGTCCTCTCCCTCCAAGTACACACACACACACACACACACACACACACACACACACGACAGTGTTTTAATGAGGAATTAACCCATCATAAAACCGTAGCTAAATTCTGGCATTTTAGAAACAATCACAGGTCAGGGGATGCAGCCGTCAACACTTCCTTTCGGCAGCTGTGACCTGTGTGCAGCTCCTGGATTCTGAGTTACATTCCCAGCACTTCCCTCCTACTCCTGCCATTGATCTGCCTGATGGAGCCCCCGAGAGGACTATCATTGTAGTAGAAGCTTCATTGATGTGGTGGAGGAGGTATGCTTAGTAGTTAAAAAATGTACCCTGGAACAGAATTGAGTGGATTTAAATCCCATATCCATCACTCTCTAGCTCTGTGACCTTGGGAAATTTTCTTAATCTCTTAGTGCCTCAGTTGCCTCTTCTATAAAACGGGGATAATAATAGAAAGTACATAACGAGCCATTATCATGATTAAATGAGTTAATATGGGAAAAGCATTTAGAATAGCACTTGGCTTACAGTAAACACTAATAAGCAATATAAAAATCAATCAACCTCTGCATATTTTTTCCAATTTTTTATAATATGGATAGTAAAATACAGCATTTTTCCTTAAACACTTTCCTACCTCTGGGCAAGTGGAAGTTTTATCTGCTATAAGCGGCCCACAGGAGGTGTTCAAAGTATGTTTGTTGAATAAATAAGTAGATAATTGATTAGAATAGGATGATGTGATTGTCCACAGAAGCTCAGAATTCCAGCATTCTCCTCCAAGTATCAGAAACCCCCGTCCTTCCTGTGAACCATGGCTGTATTTTGTCATCTGTTTTCCCCTCCTGGATGTTCACCCCACAGTGTTCCAAGAATCATTTGAGTGTAAATGCTTTTTCATAATTGAAGAGATTCCAAACCTACAGTCAGCAAAGCTCCTAACAGGAGCAAAAGCAAAAGTAGGGTTTTGTACTTATACAAGGTCAGGAGATTGGAATACAGAGTGAGGCAAAAATACCAAAAAAAAGTAAAAATTAAGGCTGTTGACATTTTTCCAGAAACCTAAGGTCACTTTATTAACAGAGCATTCATCATTCTTTCTCTTTATTATTTCGTAAGTGGCTCTGGTCAATTCTCCTTTCAGTTTCCTCTGATGGAGCCCTGATGGCCAAGATTAGAGGAACCCCCTTCTGCCTAATGTCCCCAGGTCTGAGAGCACGCACCTTGCCTGGTTCCGGGAATCTGATGTCAGATGTGATTTGGGGCAGGGATGGGGATATTCTCTTTCTGATGTGTACATCCCATTCTGAACTGTATCCTGGGAAAAGTTCTCCATGAAGAGAAGATGAAGGACCCTGCCCCTTCTTTATATATTTCCTAAGGACATTGCAAAGTACATTATTTTTCACAGATGTGGTAAGGGATCACTGCTGAGAACAAAATAGAGACTGAACAGGGGACTGGACAGGGCTAGAATTGTGTCATTCTGTTGGATGGAAGTGTGACACCCTAGCAGAAAAAAAGGTGGCCATGTCTGGGGCCCATCTAGGGAGAAAGGAGGGGTTTTCTGGAGTTAACATCTGAGAACAGGTTCTAGCTAGACTCGGGGTGGGGGTTGGGGAGTAGTGGCAGAGAGCTCAGCTCATGTCAGAATGAGTTTTGGAGCTTCCACAAAGAGGTGAGGAGATACACTAGCCCTGGTACAGGAAAGATTTCCCCAATCTTTGACTGTGACCTACTAGGTGGGAAGCAACTGTAAGCCATGAGGTCAGGGAAATATGTCTGCCATCTGTATATCCTCAGCCTTTGGTACTAGTCACAGAGTAGGTGCCCTGAATGTTTTTGAGTCAATAAACTAACTAATGTGGGGAAATACTCAAAGTAGGACTTCAGGTGCTTGAAGGCTTTGTACTCCCAAGTAGGTCTGGGGTCTCATGAGCCAAAGCCAAGCGTGGGTAAGTGCGGGTTGGGATACAGCAGTGGGATACAAAGGAAGGGGACCTAAAAGCAGTGTCCTCTGTTTTTACTTATTTATTTATTTAGGCTGTACCGCGCAGCATGTGGGACCTTAGTTCCGTGACCAGGGATCGAACCCATGCCCCCTGCATTGGAAGCGCAGAGTCGTAACCATTGGACCACCAGGGAAGTCCTCTGCAAAGGGTTAGCAACAGGAACAAAGAGGGGAATGGGAGGATCAGGGGCCCAGAGCCACAGATACCCAAAGGACATTGTGTGAAGGGGGAGCCTTCCTCCATGTATAGCAAGCTAGACAGCAGGGAAGCAGCTGCTTGGGCTGAGGGGCCCGGCCACAAGTGTTTTAAAGTTGCTGTTGCTGTTTCCTGTTAACTAAAATGCTGCAATGCAGGAGTGGGCCAGGCTGCATCCTTGGAGGTATCACGCTAAGTTGACCCCAAGACAACAGAGGGCTGTCTAACCTGCCCCCACTGAGTAATCAGGATGCTTCACACTCTTGGGGTTCCTCTCACTACCGAGTTGTATCCTTAAGATCTCTGCATTGTAGCTTCTTGTAATCCAGGCCTCCCATACTCTCTAAATTCACATTTCCTGCTGCTACCTACTGAACACGTACAGCTTGCTGCCACCTACCCTGACTCCCTGAGCTATGTCCTCAGTGGAGAGGTGAAAGAAGACGAGAGTGGTGGGCACATCTCCTGCCTGTCTCTGCTTTGTACTGTGAGGGAGTATATGGGAAATCTCTGTACCTTCCTATCAGTTTTGCTGTGAACCTAAAACTGCTTTAAAAAATTAGTCTTTTTAGGGACTTTCCTGGTGGTCCAGGGGTTAGGACTTCACCCTCCAGTGCAGGAGGTGTGGGTTCGATCCCTGGTCTGGGAACTGGGATCCCACATGCCTCACAGACAAAAAACCAAAACATAAAACAGAAGCAATACTGTAACAAATGCAATAAAGACTTTAAAAATGGTCCACATCAAAAAAAATCTTTTAAAAAAATTAGTCTTTTTTTTTTTAAAAAAAAAGCAAACAAGTAACATTTTATGGTGGACACGGTGATACAGCCCCAGATTCTCAGGAATGAAAAGCCTCTTCCTTTAGCTGCCAGAAGTGGCACAGAGGACAGCCCTCAGGGGTCAGCCACTCTGGAATTGCCTCAGCTGAATGAAGAGTCACTTCCCCAAGGTCATGTCACATTCCTGATTGATACAGGGATATAAATACCGGGCTTCCTTGTCTCAACTCTGAAGAGTCATCCATCTTTAGAACTGCCCTCAGGGTCACTGTCATAGCTTCCCCTGAGACTCCATCACAGCTGGGCTTCTCCCTCTGTCAAATCCTGCTCCCTCCCCAAGGACATCCCTAGTAAACTCCCCACATGCTCATCTCTGTCTGAGTCTGCTTCCCAGAGAACCCAGAAATGAGCTCTCATTTTAAGGGAAAGGAAGTCACGCAAGTATTCATTCAGAGTTTCTAACTTACAGAATTTATGACATAAAGTTCTTTTGATTTGGGTGGGATGATTTCCCTATGCGATGCCTCCCACAGATGAAGCAGCCACACTTTTATACCTCTGTTTTTATGGAGAGGTGTATGTACTTCCTAGACGATAATTACACCTTCCCAAGGATTGTGTTGCTCATCATTACTGTAAAAGAAACTTGAGAGCCAGAGATCATCCACCAGAACTCTTCTTAGATCTTGCCAATCATTAGGTGAAAAATGGGTTGTCACTTGTTCTTTTGATTGGCATCTCCCTAACTAGTGAGGTTGAGAATGTCCACAGGTGCTTATTAGGCAGGTGGATGCCTCTTCTGTGAACTGTCTATTCCTATACTTCCCCCTTTCCTTTTTGTTTCTCCTTTTTCATAATAAATGGTAATAAATTTTTGAATATATGTTGTTTGGGCTTTTTTGTGGTAACTTTCATCACTTTTAAAGATAACATTTTATGGGTTGGTTTTTTGAGGATTATTTTAGTTTTGGTTTTAAAAATCCATGTATACAGAAGGATATAAGGAAGAAAGTAACTGTCTCAATCTTTTTGGAATGCTGTAACAAAAATATCATAGATTGGGTGACTTATAAACAACAGAAATTTCTCACAGTTCTGGAGACTGGGAAGTCCAAGATCTAGGCACCAGCAGATTCAGTGTCTGGTGAGGGCATGCATCCTGGTTCCCAGATGGCTGTCTTTTTGCTTTGTCCTCACACAGCGAAAGAGGCAAGGGATCGTTCAGAGGTCCCTTTGATAAGAGCATTAATCCCATTCATTAACGTTTCACCCTCACCACTTAAACACCTCTTAAAGGCCCCATCTCCAAATACCAGCACATTGAGGATCAGGTTCCAACATATAAATTTAGGCAGAAGGGATATAAACATTCAGTCTATAGCGGTAACTATCACTCAAAATTTCTCCACTTAGAGAAATCACTTTGAAAATTTTCACTTTTCCTTGCAATTTTTCCAAGCCCAGTTTTCATACCTGGAATAATCTTATATCAGACTTCATATATAGTTTTGAATACTAGCTTTTTCATATAATATCTTAAGCATTTTCCCAAGTCATTAAAAGCCTTAATAAATATCATTTAAGTGGCTGCCTGATAGTTTATCAAGTGGATAAACCATCATTTGATGTAATCCCTTCAGAAGTATCAGACACGTGGATCATTTCCAATTCCTCACTATTACAACGATGATGAGCTTCCTAGGCAGAGATATCTGTTTGTATTTCAGATTTCCCTAAATACATTTTCAAGAGTGGAACTGAGTTAAAAGTAAAAACACTTAAAGACTCTTGCTACAGATCTCTGTTTTTTGAGGAGTCATTTGTAAACCAATGCTTTACATCTGAAAAGAAATACTGCAGTGAAAACATCACACTCAAACTTAGTCCAAGCATTGGTGGTTCCAGCCAATATCTTGGGGTCTTGCATCAATTAAGCAAACATTCATTACACCTACTGCTTATTTTAGACACTAGAGGGATGTGGATAACATTGACCAGGATCCTGCTGTCAAAGAGCAAAGGGTCTGAGAGAAAGAGGAACAATAATTGATTAACCATCATACGAGAAAAAGCAAGACAAATCTTTAACAAAATTGTAAGCCAGCATGTGTGGGGGAAGCAGTGAAAGGATGCAGCCAGGAAGATAAGTTGTTACAGTATAGTCTCATAAACACCCTAGAGGACACTGGGACCTTTCATACAATCAATACTGGAAGTTTCTGAATGCCCAGTCTGGGATTTGGGACGTGGTTTTAGGATTTTACATAATGACATAGGTTTATGGTTTTTACAGCTTTGTTTTTATGATCTACTGTTGGTCATGCTACAGTTTCCTTGATACCAGGTCCCTGGCATGCAGCCTCCACCTTTTTCCTGTAGAGTTTTATCTGACAGTAGCCCACCCTGGACTGTGGCCCTGAAGACTGCACTGTCTTCAAGGCAAAGATTATATTACTCCATAGTTTGAGCTACGCTACTCACCTCAGAGGGGCTCTGGTAGGTGGAGGGAGACCCGCCAGGCTGGATTCCAGCAGAGCACGCTTTGTCTACTGTTCAGAGCTGAAGAGACCCCAGACCCCACGACCCAACCCAAATCACCTAAGGGCAGAATGGTGGGATTGCCCTTGAGTCAGAAATTTTGAATGTGACCCATGCTTTCTCCACTGAGCAGTCATCAGACCTGGACAACCTATTTAAACCTGTCACCTTTCTTTCCTCAACTGTAAAACAGAGCCAAGAGTGATCATGAGAAGACAAAGAGAGAATGGATGTGAATGCACTTAAAAGGAGGAAATCGTGCTTCCCTGGTGGCTCAGTGGTTAAGAATCCACCTGCCAATGCAGGGTACACAGGTTCGAGCCCTGGTCCGGGAAGATCCCATATGCCGCAGAGCAACTAAGCCCATGCACCACAACTACTGAGCCTGCGCTCTAGAGCCCGCAAGCCACCACTACTGAGCCTACGTGCCACAACTACTGAAGCCCGTGTGTCTAGAGTCCGTGCTCCACAACAAGAGAAACTACCGCAATGAGAAGCCCGCACACGGCAACGAAGAGTAGCCCCTACTCGCTGCAACTAGAGAAAGCCGCACACAGCAACGAAGACCCAACACAGCCAAAATTAATTAATTAATTAATTAAGAAAAGGAGGAAATCATCTTTGAAATATCAGCATTTATTATGTTTGAAAAAAATCTAAGTGAAAGATTTTCTAGTCCCTCTTCTCTGAACAAATTTTTATGTCCATGGGAGATGGGGACAGAGGGGTAAGAGTGCATTCATGTATTCTTTGTTTTTTAAAGGTGTGCCTTAAAGCAACGTGACAGAAGAGCTATTTTCTGGCTTTGTTACATCAAGAGAGGCAGACTTTGGCTAGCTAAGAACACATTTTTGTGTGTGTCTAGGGTTTTGGAAGTTAAGAGGGGAGTTTTGTACAGACATACCTTGTTTTATTGTGCTTCACCTTATTGCGTGTTTTACAAATTGAAGTTTTGTGGCGACCCTGCATTGTCAGATGTTAGCATTCTTTAGCAATAAAATTTTTAATTAAATTATGTACATTTTTTTAGACATAATGTGATTGCACACTTAAGAGACTACAGCATAGTGCAAACATAACACTTACATGCACCGGAAACCAAAAAATTTGTGTGACTCGCTTTATCGTGATATTTGCTTAATCCAGTTGTCTGGAACCAAACCCAAAATATCTCCAAGGTATGCCTGTGGAAGGCTAGGTAAGAAAGTTCCTTTAGAGTTTACAAGTTGTTACCAGGCTCTACCCCACAACCCTGCAGGCCTTTGAGCCCTTAAGAATTACCATCCACTCCATCATCTACAAAGGGTAGATGATTTGCTTGGGCAACAAATACTAACATGATGGGGGGAAATTCAGCCAAGCTCTTGGACAAATGAAACTCGAAAGGTATTCTAGCAGATTTTCAGAGAAGCACCTCTACTTTAGTGAGCCTATGAAGAAACCTGCAGAATTGTTGTTTCTCTCACTTTTGTTGCATGGAGAAAATATACTACTTCTTTACGAGCCTACCGGAAAAGAGAAGGAAGCATTGCCCTGAGTAGTTTAGTTAGGCACACGTGGAGGCCAACTCAAAGAGGCTACACCTTCATTCAGAGATGCTCAGGGAAGAGAGAGAAGCGACTAGACCCACTCCTCAGTATATCCACCCACCCCCTCGCCAACCAGCCGGGTAACGGCCCCTGGAGAGCAAGATTGAGGCATCCCTCCCCACGCACCACCATATTTCCATTCTCACTGGTGCCCCCAACATGAATAGACAGGCCCTGTGCCTGGCTGACAAGGTGCCTCCCTGGAGCTTCTTCCCCTGCTGTCCACCCAGCTGCTTTCCCTGCCTGCTGCCTTCAAGGACCCTCCCCTGCCCTCTGCCACATCCCAAGCCACCGGCCTCTTCAGGAGCTCCTCACGCCTAATGTCCCCACTGACTCTCAGCAGCTACTGGGCAGTGTTACTCCAGCTTTGCTCTCCCCTTCAGTTTCCAGCTCATCGCTGCTCCCTAAGGATTCTCTTCCTACCCTCTACTCTGAGATCCTCATGCCTGTCTGTGCTTGAAAGAGAGTCTGAGAAATTCTCAGGGCATCCTAACTATAATTCAGTTCCTGTTATGTGAATCCTCAGTCCCAGTCAGAAACATGTGGAGCCTTACCTCCGCTCCCCACCCAGGAGAGGTGGTATTTTTAGAGGGACTGCAGGGTGGGGAGGGTCAGAGGGAGCCAAAAGGACGGGTCCACTGAAGAGAAACCCTTACTTAGATGGAAGATAATAATCGTAAGAGTAAGAGCTGTAATTTTCTGAGACACTCTCCTATTTACCCCCGTCATGGCCTGGACTCCTCAGCATCACTCACTGAGGAAGATAAGCAGGCATATTGTCTCTGTTTTACAGACAAGGAAGATGAAGCTGAGAGAAGTTGAGTAAGCGCCTGCAGCAGAACCCAAAACTAGGGGCCAGTGATATTTGAGGCCCCTTCAGTTTCTTGCAGTAGAAAGCCATCACTGCCCTCTCTGGTCTCTGGCCACGTCCCGGGACCATGTGCCGGAGCACATGAGCAGAGCCTCCTCCACTGGCCAACCCGGACAGGGCAAGGCGCATGGGAGAACGGGATGCCCCGAGAACAAGGTCAGGGAGCGGGGTAGTCCCGATGAGGGCTTCATATCAAGTAAACCATGGCTGCAATTGACAACACACCATAAAGGCAACGCTTCAAGAGCTATAAACCTCCAACCTCATGCGAAGCAGGAAAACCACACTCCAAACCCTCTAGACTGGGCGTAACACACTGCCAAGACAAACTTAACCACAGATCCCCCACTGCATTTCCCATCGCTTCCGTCTGGCAGTCTAAGAAGGCGAGTTTTGTCATGTGTGGTTTGTTCTTTCTTCCAATAAGTGGGAAGAACCTGGTCTGGATGGCACCTCCTGCCGAGAGCAGATGCACAACACGAGCCATGTCCATGCAAGGGCCTTGCACCAGATCCCAGTGCTGGGCCACCCTCTTCTGCAGGATCCCTCAGGCCCAGCAACCCTCCTCCACCTCACCCACCCCAGGCCGATGGAGGTGGGGATCAGGGGCTGAGTCTGCCCCAACCTCACGTGGGCTAGAAGGGGAATTGCCCTCCACCCACAGGAGACAGGGATTCCATTTCCAGGGTCATCTTGCTGTCTTCTCCTGCCCTTCCTAGCTCCAAAGTGGTTCCCTCTCTTGAGAACTGACTCATCTCACTAGGAAGAGAAAGGTGGGCACTTAAGGATTTACACAGTATGCCCATCAAAGAAGACGACTCTGAGATATAAGGAGAACCAAATATTACAGTACTTTTGCAAAGGATGGCTCATCTAAGTCTTAGATAGCCCTGAGGAATAAATGGAAAAGCTAGTATTAGTATTCATAGCCGTGTTCCTAGTGGTATTTGTACTGGAACTACGACTGCTATTTGTAGCGGTATTTGTATGTGTATTCACATTCCCATTAACGTTGTTATTTATATTTGTACTCACGTTAGTATCCATACTCATAGTCCATGTTGCTATTGCTATCAGTATTAGTCCTTAACAGGAACAAATGGTGAGGCACAAACAGCTAGAAAGGCCAGTACTGTTGCATCTGCCTTCCATTCTCCATAAACACTGGAGATCATCTTGGGCAGTAATGACAAGTATAGAGGCTCCTGAGTTCTCTTTAACCTGGGACAAAAACGAGATGACAATGCACCATCCTGGAGCTCTGAGGCAGGAGAAATTACACAAGTAAAGCTGTAAGCACAGCCCCCAAATCCTATACGTGAGGGCAGGGCTACAGCAAGGTGATGGGAAATTCTGCTGGAAACGAGGACAGGAGGACAAATTCTGAATATTATGTGTTAGGATAAGGGATTTTTTTCTAAAAAAATGAGTCACCACTGAGGTTCTGGGAGCTCTCTGAAGTCCCAGGACCCACGGCTAGGACTCTTTCCCTTGCCCAGCACACCACGACACACACACACACACACCACACATACCACACACACACACCCCCCACACACATACCACACTACACACACACACACACACACACACACACCACACACATATACACCATGTACCACACACACACCACATACACACCACACATATCACACATGCACGACACATGCACACACACACCACATATACACCATACATGCACACCACCATACCATTCATCACATACCACACACTCTGCGCAAAGCCTCTGACAGTCACCCGTACGTGGCTCTGTTGTTTTGAGAACCCTGGCAGAGCACAGCCAAGCTTGTTAACTTAACCAGAGTAAGTTGGAGGCTTGTGTCACAGGTGCCAGCCCCAGGGTGACTGGTGATAGTTATGTTATTCATGGAGATTCTGCACCAAAGCCTCAGGCTTCCCAAAGCATGAAGAGGCCTGCTCTTCATGGTACTATTTAGCCTGTGCGCACACCTAAGGTATAGAGGCCTTTTGTGAGTTGCAGGGCCCCAGGTGCCTGCGTCACCTTCAGTGTCACATGTCCTTCCAGGAAGGGCCAACACTGCACAGCCCATCCTTCTTTCATCTCACGTCACACTGTGGGAAGACACAATACAAGATTTCACATCTCTGGGACTTTCCACCACAGGAGGCCAATACAAAGCCCTGGGTTTCCTCTTTTCATGTTATTTCACAACATAAAAGAAAGCACCGGGCTTCACTGGTGGCGCAGTGGTTGAGAGTCCGCCTGCCGATGCAGGGGACACGGGTCCGTGCCCTGGTCCGGGAAGATCCCACATGCCGCGGAGCGGCTGGGCCCGTGAGCCATGGCCGCTGGGCCTGCGCGTCCGGAGCCTGTGCTCCGCAACAGGAGAGGCCACAACAGTGAGAGGCCCGCGTACCGCAAAAAAAAAAAAAAAAAAAAAAAAAAAAGAAAGAAAGAAAGCACCCACTCAGGGAGCTAGAGTCTGAAAAATATTCACGGTCCCCTGCATTAGCATCACTTTGATCTATAAGGACAGCAGAGGGAGACACGATGAGCTAGTTGCGGGCTTCGTCCTTTCCAGTTCATCAGCTTCCCTCCTGCTTTGGGGGCAGTGATTCTCACACATGCCTGGAACCAGGTCAACATCTGGGCCAGTGAAATATACAACTTCCTGAAGCACATTAACAGTCAAGGTTAGGCATAGAGTTGAACCTTTAACATCAGAAATGCAAGATTCTTGTGCTTATATTTCACACCATTGGAAAGAATTCTAGAATTTTCCAACTGAAGGATACCCCAGAGCTCATCTAACTTCATCATTCCACAGACAAAGAAATTCAGGAATCTGTTTTTCCAAGTGTGACCATCTGACCAGTTGCACCAGAATCTCCTTTGGGCAGATTTCTAAGGTCCTTCCCCAGATTGCTGAATTAAGATTTGCAGTGGAAAGCCTAGGAAGCGGCATTTTAAATGGACTCTCAAGGAGATCATGTACCTGAGAATGTTCTAGAAGTACAACTGGTTTGTATTGAGACCATAACAATAATAATAATAACTACAATATTGAAGGGAGGTAAATCTGGGTAGCCCCAGAGACCCATCTCCTCCCCACTTAGGAACTCAGCAAGAGCTAGCTTAGCAGTTCTGAGTAAACCAAGAGAGAACTCTCTGTCCCCAGCCACAGAGTTCCCAAGGTTCCCCCTTTCTAACAAGGCTACTCCCTCAACTAGGAAGCTAACTCACCCATACATGTCCCCTGCTTTTCTGTCCCTATAATGAGGCAAGGTCATTCTACTGATGCCCTTTCCATGGTATGAATGGTCCTGCTGGGTCCATCCCAAACAGACCTCTCATTATACTGATTCCACAAACAACTATTGCAGCTCTGTACCAGGCATTGTGCTAGGTACCTGCGAATCATCATGACGAAAACTGAGCGTAGCGACACTTCCCTGGCAGTCCAGTGGTTAAGCCTCCGTGCTTCCACTGCAGGGGGCATCGGTTCGATCCCTGGATGGGGAACCTAGAGTTTGCATGCCATGCACATGGCACAGCCCAAAAAAATGGGCATGGCATCCAAATGTAGGTTCCCAAGTGATTCTGGTCCAGCTGCCTGCCTGGTCCCCACTGATGCCCTGGCTAGTGATGAGAACAAGGGCTTAGGAGTCAGGCAGGCCTGAGCTACAATCCCAAGTCCACCATCTCCTAGGTGTTACCGTGGACAATTTCCTTAAGCTCTCTCAGCCTCCATTTCCACATCTGTAACATGAGAAAAATAAGACCTACCTCTACCTACCTCTCAGGTTGTATTGTGGATTTGAGACAACCTTCATAAACACCAAGCACCACATCTGTACAGCAGGTGCTTGGCAAACGGAGTCTATCACCATCGCTATCACTCTGTGTGCCCTCGGACAAATGACCTAAGTCCCCCAAAGGACTGTTCAACCAGCCAAATATTTGTTGAGCACCTACTCTGTGCCAGGTGCTGGAAATGCACCATGAACAGGATAAGGTCCCTATCCTCATAGAACTTAGATCCAGAATAAAAGAGATCAAGTGACTATATCAGTTTACGAGGACTGCTGTGATGAAGTACCACAAACTGGGTGGCTTAAGAGAAATTTACTGTCTCACAGTCCTAGAGGGCTGAAATCCAGCATCAAGGGGTCAGCAGGGCTGGTTCTTTCTGAGGGCTGTTCCACGCCTCTCCCCCAGCTTCTGATGGTTTGCTGGCAGTGTTTGGGGTTCCTCGCCTTGTAGATGCATCACCCTGATCTCTGCCTCCGTCTTCACATAATGCGTTCCGTGTGTGTGTCTGTGTCTGTCTGTCTCTGTATCCAGATTTCCCCTTTTTCCAGGACACTAGATATTTTGGATTAGGGTCCACCCTAAGCACCTCATTTTAACTTGATTATCTCTGTAAAGACGCTCTTTCCAAATAAGGTCGCATTCTGAGGTACTGGGGTAAGGATTTCAATATATCTTTTTCTGAGGGGACACAATTCAACCCACAAGAGTACCCCTTTCCATCCACTCACTCAGCCTCATTTGATTTCTGAGTCTAGATGATCCCACACAGGCCTCCTAATCCAGCGTCATCTCCTAGAATTGGGTATACACAGCATGTTCAGTGTTCTTAAAGCTTATCTCCAAGAACCATCTCTGTCTCTCTCCTCTCTGCTCTCAGGAAGGTAAGACTTTGACCTTTCCCTGTTTCACAAGAGGGACTGGCTGACGTCCCAGCAGGGGCTCAGGTCATTGCCCAGCTTCTTTTCCCAGGTCTCCAACTCCGGTCACCTGTCCAACATACACAGTGCCTGATACAAGCAGCCTTACACAAGCCTTAGATAGAGGCTTCCATAACCCGCACCCGGTATTTCCTCCTTTGAACACAGTCATCTCATATAAATGGAGAATGCATCTCTTCATGAAATTGCCTATCTCTTTCAGCTTAAGTTGGAAGAATGTTGACTTATCTGGCCCCGGGGAATCATAAACGTCTTGCAGCGTATGTTAACAGTCACTCCATAACACCATTGATTGTTACTATCTGAAATTACAGAGTGTCTCCCCCAGGATTCACCTCCAGTGGTTAACAGACTGATGGGCTCTTTCTTCCTTGTCTCAGGCCTCAGGGGGACAACGTTATTCGTTCTGGTTTGTCCCCTTCAAAAAACACAGCATCTCTTGATGTGAAAAAGTAGAGGGACCAGCCACCAGGAACAAGCCTCATCGCAAAACTTCTATAAATGCCCAAACAGAAGGAAAGTCAATGACTATAAAAGAATGGCAATCTTTAGATTTAGTTTAAACAAGCAGTTTCTAAAGGCCAGTAAGTGAGACTGAGTGAACCTGAGATGCATTTAAAATACAGACACCTGAAGCACCCCCCACAACCTCCCACCTACTGAAAATCAGAATCTTGGTAGTAAAAGGAGAGAATCTGCATACTCCCATATCCCACAGGTATCTCTGGGGCCCCTGCCTCCCAGCTCCCAGCCCCACTGCTCCCAGGCCTCTTTCCAGCTCCCAGGGACCCTCATGGTATCCGTCCCCCAGGGCCGCCTACCCCTGTGCACCATCTCCCCACTGCCACTTCCATCTTCTTCCCACTCCCCACAGTAGGTCGCTCTCTCTCTGGGCCCCCACAGCACCCGGGTTCCCCTCTGCAGTAGGACTTACCACACTCACTGGTATTGTTGTTCACTGGTCTGTCTCCCCAACTAGGCCATGAACATAGGTAGGATATGCATTTCTTTCATGCACCCAGCCCAGGTCCTGCTCATCACATCCGTGCTGCCTGCCTGAATGGCAAACTGAACCTTCCCTCTGTGACCACCTGGTAGGCAGGTTTCCTCTCTCCCTTTCTCTTTCTCTGTGTCTGTCTCTTGTCTCTTTCTGTGTGTTTCTCTCTTTCTCCCTTCCCACCCTCTTTCTCTCCCCCCCACTCCCATCTCTGTCTCTTGTCTTTCTGTCTCTCCCCTTCTCTCTCTACCCCCCTCTCCCCACCTCATTCTCTCTCTCCCTCTCTCCCTGCCTTTCTCTCCCTCACCCTCTTCCCCCGCCCTCCACCTCACTGTTCACCCTGAACTCTCACTGGGAACTTCCTCACACTGCTGTGAACTGGTCCTCTTCTCTTTTGTCCCTCCCTTTGTAACCCTCAAGTGTCTAGCACTGCACTTGGCATCCAGCAGATCCCTGTAGCTGTTTGTGGATGGCTGGTTGGTAGAGACAAGGGGTGGTACAAAGGAAGGAACTCAGGAATGTAGAAGACATAATTCCAGTTCTGGCCTCACATCTGGACAGTGAGTTCGCTGCATTGTAACTTGGGGTTTAGTGCTCCTTCCGTGACGCAGGTAGGTTAGACAGGGTGAGGGAATGGTCTTGGATCCCTGATGAGCCCTAGTTCCTAAGTCTGCTGGTGCAGAGGTGCCCTGAGTAAGGAGTAGCCCAGCCACAGTGGCACGTCCCATGGGGCAATGTAAACACCCCCAGACCCCCGAGCAAAGGGGAAGGAAGACGAGGGAAGGGAAGAGGCAAGACTCCCCACTCGGCCAGCAGACCAGCCCCAGGGGCTGAAATCAAAGCTGGTACCCCCAGGCAGGGAGTCTCGGTCATGCCAAGGGATTGCCATCCCCAAATCCGTGACCCACTGGCTCTTCTGTTGAGCGGAATATTGGCTGAGGAGCCAAGCCATCATCCTGAGGCCAGAGCTGAGCCCACTGCATCTCTGGCCCAGTCAACAAACTGCCAGGTAAGAGGCAGCATACAGTACAGGCACCTGCACCCTCACAGCCCTGGGGTGTTGAGGTTTTCACTACATCATATACGATAGGAGGGCGTCAATGCTGCCAGGCGACGGAGCTGCTTGCTGAACTGCCCAGTGGAAACCAATGCCTGGCAGACACTAGGAACAGACACTGTGAGATGAACCAACCCTGCCCAGACTGCAGAATGGAGGATGACACTCCTCTCCCGGAAGCAAGACTGTCTGAAGGAAGCCCCCTAAGTGCTCCTACCAGGACCTGGGAGGATGTCGCTGCTCTCCCTCCCCAGGAGCAAGCGGGTGAGTGCACTGGGGGCTTTGCTAAGCGTCCAGACCCCGCAGCCCATCTCAAGACATGTACAGTGTTCATTGCTGCTGCTCCTGCAAACCCTCCTTATTCTTTTTCTACCTTATGTGTGGACCATGGGAGAAAAGCTGACACCAGAGCTGGCAAAGGAGACAGCTGCCCATTTGCTGTGAATTCATTCACTTCTCCAGCAAACACATATCACAGGCTGTGCCAGCCTCCCACGCCTGGAATGCACACTGACCCTCCTCTGCTGAAGACTGATGAACTTCCCAATAAGAAGACACCTGGAGTTCCTTAAAAATCTAAAAATAGAGTTACCATATGATCCAGTAATCCCACTCCTGGGCATATATCTGGAGAAAACTTTAATTCAAAAAGATACATACACCCCACTGTTCACAGCAGCACTACTGACAAGACTAGAAGCAACCTAAATGTCCACTGACACATCAACAGATGAATGGATAATGAAGATGTAGTATATATATATATATATATATATATATATATATATATATATATATAGACAGAGTGGAATATTATTCAGCCATAAAAATAGAAATAATTCCATTTGCAACAATACGGATGGACCTAGAGATTATCATACTAAGTGAAGTAAGTCAAAGACAAATATCATATGATATCACTTATATTTGAAATCTAAAAAATGATACAAATGAACTTATTTACAAAACAGAAGTAAACTCACAGACATAGAAAACAAACTCATGGTTACCAAAGGGGAAAGTGGGGGGCAGGAAATTGGGAATTTGGGATTAACAAATATACACTACTATATATAAAACAGATAAACAAGGTCCTACTTATAGCACAGGGAACTATATTCAATATCTTAGAATAACCTATAATGGAAAGGATCTGAAAAAGAATATATATATCTGAATCACTTCACTGTATACCTAAAACATTGTGTTTTAGGTGTACAGTATTGTAAACCAACTATTTAAAGTATAGTTGGTATTATAAACCAACTATACTCTAAAAAAAAGAGAGAGGGACTTCCCAAGTGGTGCAGTGGTTAAGACTCTGTGCTCCCAATGCAGGGGGCCTGGGTTTGATCCCTGGTCAGGGAACTAGATCCCACATGCATGCCACAACTAAGAGTTCACATGCCGCAACTAAGACCCAGCATAACCAAATAAATAAATAAATAAATATTTTTTAAAAGACAGAGCTTTGGTTATGGTGTCAGTATCACGCCTCTGGAAGTGAAGGCACAGGAGGTCTCTACTGGTCGTTTGCACCTCACCTAAATTACTTGCTCTTTTTCAAAGTCAGTTTTCAGGTGTGGAAGGAAAAGAAAACAAGAAAACTCATCCTCACCTTTCAAGACACGGTTCAAATGCGTCCTTGACAGAGGTTAGCTTTCTCCTGGAATGAAAACTGCATCTTAGCTTTTCACAACTTGTTTGTATCATCCAACTGCTATGTCTTGTGCTGTCTTCACAACATCCTTGTAAGTTAAGCATGGAAACCAAGTATCATTTCCCCACTAAAAACAACCCCCAAAGTGTTTGTCATCTTTAAGAGAATCTGACACTTTTTATTTTAATTTTAAGCAGAAAAGTATAAGAATTTTAAGTCTATAAATATTTGTGGCATGTTTAGGAGAACTTGATTTACTATAATTATTCATTTATTGGATACAAGAGTAATTTAAATGCCCAAGAGGGTTTTGCTTATTAATATTGTTAGTATATCCTGCCAGGCATTTGAAGTGTTTAAAAAGTAAACATATTAAATTTATAAATGTGGTTGAAGATGTTTAATGGAATGTAATTAACTAAGTTTGTAAATGGGACTAATTTTAATGTGTCCATGAGTTAACTGAAAAATCAATGAACAAGTGAAATTATTTCTTCTCATTTTTAGTGCTTTTCTAGACATGAGGAGATGCAAGAATTGGGCTCATAAAATCAGCTCCTGAAAATATCTATCTGAAGACCTGTTCTGCCAGTTTTTCCCAGAGCACAGAGTGTCTCATTACTGATCTCCACCCTGAACTCCTTTCAGGGTGTTGAAGGTCAGCAGCTGCAGCGGCTCATGATTTTAATCCTTGTAGAGGTAGATGGCAAGTGCCAATGGCAAGTGCCAATTTGTAGTTGACAATACTCTCCTATAGAACCTCCAGAAGGAATGTAGACCAGCCAACGCCTTAATTTTAGCCCAGTAAGACCAATTTCACACTTCTGGCTTCAAGAACTGTAAGACAACAAATCTGTGTTGTTTTAAGCTATTAAGCTTGTAGTAATTTGTCAGAGCAGCAATAGGAAGCTAATATACCCTCCTCCATCACCTCTAGGCCTCTAATGTACTTCTTAATACAGCCCCCGACTTCCCTGTCTAAAAGTGAACGCCCCCCCACTCACCCTGCCCCTCTTTCCCACTTTATTTTTCTCCTTAGCATTTATTACCATCTAATATATAACATATGTTGCCTTATTTATCACGTTTATTTCTATCTCCCCTCTTTAACACATAAACACTCAAGGGCATGAATTTTTGCTTCTTTTGAATAGCTCGATCACATAGTAGGTGCTTCATAAATAGTCAATAAATTGGCTAAATAATTTAACTTGAATAGAGTAAGTATTAAGTTAAGACTATGGAATTATAAACAACCCTTTAAGACTATGGAATTATAACAACCCATATACCAGCCCTCTCCACCCAAAAAATGTTCCACAATTTTGTGGTGGTTGGCCCTTTATATTTTCTTAATACAATATTAGAATCAAACAGAACCTGTTCTACTCACAGTGTCACTCAGACTGGAAGGGGCATCAGAAGTGAGGAGTCATAAAAAGAACCAATTGCATTAATAGCATTGGACAGAGAGGTTTGGAGGGGGAGGTGTAACAAGTGAAATACAGAGCAGATGTGTCCCCATCCAAGCCTGAGCCTCAGTTCCACTTCAGCTCTTTCCTGTGCTCAGAGTACAGGAAATCTTTGGAAATAAGAGTCAGTTCCCTAGTACAGGTGCATGTATATCTCTAGGGAAAGAATTCATCAGTTTCACCAGCTTCTCAAAGGGGTGAGTTTAGGGATCCTTGTCCTAGAATCAGCCATTTATCTGTAAATATTCTCACTTGGATTCCAGACCATACCCACCCAATATTTGAACGAATTTACTAGATTGTTGACAAAATAAGTGTCTGATGACTGTGATCAGTTGTTTCATTTTTTAAATAATTTTTCTGGACTGATGCAACCTTAGTCCAAACCTTGTTGGAACATCAGCTTTTCACTTATAGCAAAACTATTCAAATTTTTTCACAGAATAAGTTCTTCCCTTAAAGTTCTAGTAACATAGGCCTGGTCTCACCCCTAGGGAATCCCAACTTTTTATAGAAGAATTTCTATGTCCTTATTCATATAATCACAGCAACATATCCTCCCTTCCTTCTTTCCTTCCTTGAGCATTTATTAAGCATCTACTATGTGCTAGTCTCAGTGATGAATGAGACAGTATTCCTGCCCAAGATGCTCAGTGTGATGGAAGGGATCGACGTAAGTAATCAATGATGGAATGTGGTAAGTGCTCTCACAAAGATACACAGGCACGGAGTGGTGTGATGATTAACAACAGGGGCTCAGGACTGGGCTACTCAGTTTCAAATTCTGTCTCCACCTCTGTCTAGCCACAAAACCTTGCACATGTTTAAGTGACTGCGCCTCATTTCCTCAAAAAGATGGAGATAAGGAGAGCACATACTTTCTAAGGCTCCTGCGAAGATCAAATGAGACAATGCACAGAAAGTGCTCAGACAGCACTTAGCACCTGAAAAGAGTTCAGTAGCTATTCAGAGCTCTGTGTTATTGGGCAATGGAAGCTCAAAGAAGGAAGTGACTAAAAGGGACTGACTCCACCCAAAGGGGTCTGGGATGGCTTCTCAGAGGAGGTGATAAATGATGAATCCTTTTCCAGGAAGAAAAAAGGATGGGCATTCCAAGGAGAGGGAGTGAATATCCAAAGTATCCTTAGGGTGATAGGGAACCAGTGAATGCTTTTAAGCAAGAGAATGTCATGAACAGATGTGTGCTTTAGAATAATTTCTTGGGTAGCTGAGCAGAGAATGGACTGGGACACTAAGAGTCTGAAGGCAGGGTGATGAGTTACAAAGCTGTCAGTCAGGTAAGAAATGAGAGAGACATGGAAGGAGGCAGAGGGAAGGAGAGGAAGCAATGGCTTTGGAGGTAGAGTTACTGAAATATCTGGTGAAGGTAAGAGGAGGACCAGGACAGAAAGAAAATGTTTATCTTTAGAATCTTCAGGCCTCCTTCCCCAAGGCTGACCAGGATCTCACTGAGCAGCCATCAGCCACTTGGCTGGTAAAGATGAAAAATCAGACCCTCCCCTAAGTGAAGGGACTTTCAGAGCACATGGTCAGATTTACCAGGTCTCTGAAAGTGATTCCTGGAGCCAAGGGAGCAAACAAAGCCAAACACAGGGAGAAGGTAAAGGGAGGTTCTGGGAAAGCAGAGACAGCACCTCTAGGTGCCATGACATAAGATCCAGGGTCTTTCTCTGGATACTAATTGGTGAGCACTTGTCAGACATGAGTGAAACTCAGAGGCTGGCCCAGAGGAAGAGAGTAACTAACAAACTGTAAGAAAAAAAGACAGGTCTCCCCTAGCCCTATCTCTTGGCATTTGCTCTTAGTTCCTCAATGAACAGGACTGCAGGACAAAAATACCCAGGGTATGTGGAGCCAGGGGCTTTATTTACCAGCCTATCTCATTCTGCTGCCTGAAACTCAAGGGGAATTTCCTGGGGTGCTCTCAAAGATCCATCACTCAATCACATTATGCATGCTAGGGTTGTTGTTGTTATTTGTTTTTGTAAATCTGTGTCACAACGAAGCCCAAATGTTAAATATTAAACCTCTAGATCTATATTTCCCTGTTGTGGTCACTGCTGCGGCCGTTTGTAAGTGCCAAATACCCAAATCTCCAAACATCTGAACACTGTTCCTCCAAGTATAACCACCCTTCAGAATTTAAATAGGGCTTCCATCTAGAACTTTCTTTTGTTCTTGGGATGCCAAGTCTGAGAGTTCTGAGACCAAGAGTAATAAAGATATTGAGTTTTCTGCAAAGACTATGGCTGCCCAGCCACCATAAAGAACCAGAGTGTGGCTGGCAGGGTCTGCTCCTCTCGGCCCCAGCCTAACTTCTCCAGAGAAGAGACCCCTCAAGAGATAGGGGTCCCTGGCGGCCCCGGGGGACTGACTGCTCCACCATTTCCTGCTGCAAATCTCAGCAATGATTTTTTTACTCAAATTTACCCTGCTCTGGCCCTGTCTCTGGGTCTCCTCCTTCCTATGAATAGTTTAGAAAATAACAAACAAACAAAATGTAGAAACATTAGAGATTTACACAGTCCAAAGAGAGGACTGGGATATCGAATCCCCCAGTCCCCATGATGAGTTCTGGTGTCTAATCGGTGCACCTTGTCACTGCTGCTTACTGCCATTTGGTGATACTACTGAACGTGGTTCTCAGAACTTGGAGAAAGAGTCCACACCCCTGCAGAGCTAAGTTTAGCCAGTGAGGCTGCAGCTCAGGTTCCCAGGTGGCAGCTCCAAATGCTCAGTGATTTCTGGCCCTGCACACCCGTGTTCCAAGGAGCCAGATGCCTAGCCAGCTATGGCCGTGAGCTCATCGCTCCCCCACCTTCACTTTACTCTCTATCCCCAAGGAATCACACTTCTTTTCAATCTGTGAAACTCAAAGGATCTTATCACAACCTCTCTCCCCAGATAGGTTTTCCCCAAATAGAACCACCAGCCCAATTCTTAAAAATGGGTTATAACAACATCCTTAAGGGGTCTGTCTTAGTCAGCTTGGGATGCCATAACAAAATACCATAAACTGGGTGGCTTAAATAATGGAAACTTATTTCTCACAGTTCTAGAGGCTGGGGAGTCCATGGTCAAGATGACAGCAGATTTAATTCTTGGTGAGGGCCCAATTCCTAGCTTGCAGATGGCCACCTTCTTGCTATGTGCTCACTGAGAGAGAGAGAAAGGGCTCTATTCTCTCCTCCTCTTCTTGAATCAGCACTAATCCCATTGTGGGGGCCCCACCCCCATGACCTCATCTAAACCTAATTTACCTCCCAAAGGCCCCACCTCCAAATACCATTACATTGTGGGTTAGGGCTTCAACACGTGAATTTGCAAGGAGACAAAAACATTCAGTCCAAAACAGGATCTAAAATCAAAAAAAGGTCTGATTGCCTCTTTTCCCTTGAGAAAGGAGCTTCTTCAAAGCTAAAAGGAGATTTGTTTTCCCCCAAAGCCAGCATGATTGATTTGTAGAGACTTCCCTCTGTGGAACAAATAAATGGGAAACATACACATAACACAAGTTAAACTTTCAGCAGGATGAACTTCTGCACATCTTGATAAACTATGTAGTGATATGGGCCATGGGCCTTGTTTTTCCCATAATCTACTCCAATGACTCTCTCTGTTCATGGTAGAGCACATGTAGCAGACGATCCCACAAAAAGGGAAATATGTGCAAACCCTACTCATGCTTTCATAGAAGCTGAATCCCAGAGTTGACAGGGATTTGGGTATCACTCTACCCACTCCCCAATCAATGCTTTAATCCCATCTATATCTCTGCCAACAGTTATTTAGCTTATTGTAAATACCTCTAGTGCCAGAAAACTCACTGCTTTCTAGATACTTTCTTGCTTGTTTATTTGCTAGCTCGCTTCTGAAAACACACAGTTTTGGAACGCTGCGAGCATACTGTAGCAGACAAAGGTTGGGCTTTGGTATTAAACAGACCTAAAAATTCCAGGTCTGCCACTTGCTGTCTGGGTTTAGGGAAATGTTTGAACATTTCTGAGCTTTAATGTTGTCAACTGCTAAAAAGAGGAAAAGAGCAATAATACCTACTTCCTGGATTCTTATGGGAATTTATTAATCATAAAGTGCCCACTATAGAATAGGTGTCATGGTTAGTTCCTCTCCCACCTCCTCATCACCCTCCCTTTTAACCTTTCATTCATCTCCTGTAATACAGATACCTTGACTGATTATTTGGGTTAATTAACATACCATTGATAAAAGCACCACAAAAAGCCATAAAGGAGTCATTATGTTGAAAAGGGAGACCCTTGCCTGGCAGGTAGACTCATAAATCCATGATGATAATTAATGTCCTCACTTGATTGCAAATTCTTCAAGGGCATGGATCTTGTCTTATGTCCCTCATAGAATCTACTATAGGTCCTTGTGTGTGGTAGAAATTCAATAAATGTTTATAAATTTAATTATGTTGTCTTCTATAAATTTCGTTTCAAAAATGTATACAGATCATGGCAAAATTACAGACAACATTTGGTTGTCTAGTATTTTTGGATTATCAGCTCCTACGTGGGGATGTAGAGGCTCATCCCTGCATTTAAACAGTCAAGAAGAAAACTTATATTCTCCAGGACTGGCTGTAACCCTGAGGGCTATTGCCTTAATAACTAGGCATTAAGTACCAATCAAACTTCTGTAAAGTTTATTTTCATTGCATGCAGGACTGAACCCCATTTGTCCATTTAGGAGACTGGAGTATATGAAAAATTTATTCTTAGCTACCCTTTTATTCCTAGTGCCTAGCCCAGTGACTGACAATATTTCATGGGCGGACAGACAGAAGGATTCCTCAATTTTTACTCTACTTTGAGTATATTTACTGAAAAACATAATGAAAGTAGAATTTAGGATTATATTAAAAGATCTGCTATGCACATTATTTACCTAAAATAACTTCAATATTCACATTATAATTTAAGTTTTAATACTGTACTCTATGTGGTTGATTGAGCTATTATATAAGGTATGGTCAGAACATAAGTTACTCCAAAATTATAGAGATAAGTCACCCTCTGTGAATGAATTTGGTACAAATCAATATATAATGATGAGCTTAACCACTGCAGAAATAACCCTTCCCAAGAGATAGTTTGTAAAGGTGTTACTCACAAACTTAAGAATAACCTAAATCCAACTAAGGTGATTTAAATGTGGCTTCATTGCACAACAAAGGAAACCAAGAACAAGGTGAAAAGGCAACCCTCCGAATGGGAGAAAATATTTGCGAATGAAGCAACTGACAAAGGTAATCTCTAAAATATACAAACAGCTCATGCAGCTCAATATTAAAGAAACAAACAACCCAATCCAAAAATGGGCAGAAGACCTAAATAGACATTTCTCCAAAGAAGAAATACAGATAGCCAACAAACACATGAAAAGATGCTCAACATCACTAATTATTAGAGAAATGCAAATCCAAACTACAATGAGGTATCACCTCACACCAGTCAGAATGGCCATCATCAAAAAATCTACAGGGGGCCTGTGCTCTGCAATAGGAGAGGCCACAACAGTGAGAGGCCCGCGTACCACCAAAAAAAAAAAAAATCTACAAACAATAAATGCTGGAGAGGGTGTGGAGAAAAGGGAACTCTCCTACACTGTTGGTGGGAATGTAAATTGATACAGCCACTGTGGAGAACAGTATGGAGGTTCCTTAAAAAACTAAAAATAGAACTACCATGTGACCCAGGAATCCCACTCCTGGGCATATACTCTGAAAAAATCATAATTCGAAAAGATACATGCACCCCAATGTTCATTGCAGCACTATTTACAATAGCCAGGACATGGAAGCAAACTAAAGGTCCGTTGACAGAGGAATGGATAAAGAAGATGTGGTATATATATGAAATGGAATGTTACTCAGCCATAAAAAGGAATGAAATTGTGTCATTTGCAGAGACGTGGATGGACCTAGAGACTGTCATACAGAATGAAGTAAGTCAGAAAGAGAAGAATAAATACCACATATTAACACATATATGCGAGATCTAGAAAAATGGTATAGATGACTTTATTTGCAAAGCAGAAAAAGAGACACAGACGTAGAGAAAAAAACATATGGACACCAAGGGGGGAAAGAGGGGGTGGGATGAATTGGGAGGTTGAGATTGGCATATATACACTATTGATACCATGTATAAAATGCATAACTAATGAGAACCTACTGCATAGCACAGGGAACTCTACTCAATGCTCTGTAGTGACCTAAATGGGAAGGAAATCCAAAAATGAGGGGATATATGTATACGTATAGCTGATTCACTTTGCTGTATGGTAGAAACTAACACAACATTGTAAAGCAACTATACTCCAATAAAATTAATTTTAAAAATTTTAAAAAATAAATGTGACTTCAGAGAGTCAAACTAGAAAGAAGGAAAATGTTACAAGAAGAGATGCGGCCCACAGGGAGTCTTGTGTAGCTCTCAACACTCTGCATTATCTTCTTATATTGTATCTGTGCAGGCTCCCTTCCCCCATTAACACTATAAGCTCCAAGAGAGTAGGGAACCTTTATTTTTCACTATGGTATCCCCAGCTCCTAGCATAGAGCCTGGCACTCAGTACAAGTTGGGGTTTCTAGAAGAGCCTAGATGTTCCCCTTTTGTCCCCTCCACATTCTAGACCACTTGGGAAAAGACCACTCAGGAAGCAATACAGCAGCTTTCTTAATGATAAAGCTGGAAAGCCAAGAGAGTTCTTACTCTCCTTTTGCGGGGAGATCCTGGAGAAGGGAGAGTTTGGTCTCCAGGACAGACTGTCATTGCATGGAGGAATGTGAAACAAATACTTGTTGCCTGCAGGGAGTCAAGGCCTCTTATTGTCAAAAGTTGCAGAGGGCCTGAGGCTTTACCCTACTTGCAAGCTAACAAGCTAGACCGCAGCTGTTTCATGGATGCTGGCAAGAAGATATGAGACCCCTGGATCAGAGACAAAGGACTTATTACTCACAGCAAATGCAGTAGCCAGTGTCAGCATGATGTTCACCCTAGTTGCCCCCAAAGGTCCCAAAGGGACAACGCAGGTGTTTCCAGATGGACCCTGAATATCAGAGGATTATTACAGGTGAGGAGGTCAGACCTTGGATGTTTCACCTCTTTTTTAGCAAGTGGAGGCACGTCTGCTCTTTGTCCAGGGGAAGTCGTTACCTCCTTTCTCAAGGTTGCTCACTGCCAATGCAACCCTGAGTGATATCCTGAGTGAAGAGCAGTCAGGCTCTTGCATTCATGGCTTACACAGGAAGAACATTTAGAGATGCTCAGGGCCCATCACAGAATGCCTCTTCTGACACCAATCAAATCAGGTCCCCCTTCCCTTGAAAGGGGAAGAGAAAGGTGAGGAGAATAGAGAAGTGTTATTCCAACACTTGCTCTTGGGGATAGAGCAGCAGTGTCCTTGTGGGAACACTTTTCAGCTTTCGCCAACTTAACCCACTGGGATTAATAAGCAGGTCAACAGGCTTGTGGCTTCCCCTCTTTGGGGAGGGGAACAGCAGTTTATCAGATAATCCTGCTCCCACATTTGCTAGAATATGCCCAAACTCACAATCGTTCCCTTGTACTATCCTTTTGGAACAAGTGGTGGGCGATTCATATTTCACCTGCTATGATGGTTTTTTTGTTAACCTGGCTAGGCTATAGTACCCAGTTATTTAATCCAACATTAATCTAGGTGTTGCTGTGAAAGTATTTTGTAGATGCAGTTAACATCCACAATCAGTTGACCTTAAGCAAAGGAGATGGCCCCTGATAATGTGGGTGGGCCTCATCCAATCAGTTGAAAGGCTTTAAGAGGAAAACTGAGATTTCTCTGAGGAAGAAGAAATTCTCAAGATCGCAACGTTAGCTCCCACCTAGGAGTTTCAGCCTGCCAGCCTT